>NC_054082.1:20562606-20882024 GCF_017562075.2 Anopheles merus | reverse complement strand
GATACCGCTCCGGGCAGTAGCATTCGTAGCTGCCCACCGTGTTGCGACAAAAGTGGGAACATTCGTGCACCAACTCGCGACACTCGTTAACGTCCACGCACTGCACGTCCTGCAGGATGGTACCGTCGTGCTGGTCCGCCGTTTCGTACAGCACCGCCTGATAGCCCGCGTGGCAGTCGCACTCGTAGCTGCCGACCGTGTTCAGGCAGCGCTGGCCACGGCCCCCGCACAGCCCTTCGAGACACTCGTCCACATCGGTGCAGCCACCGTGCGTGGCGTTGTACGCGAACCCGTCCGTGCAGTCGACGATGGTGGTTGCCGGCTGGCCAAAGTTGAGCTTAAAGTCGGTCGTATCGTTCGACAGCCGTACCGAGTTCACCATCGACACCGTGATGCTGAGCGTGGCGGGCAGCTCCTCCGGCTGGTCCACGTACTCGACCGGGCGCGCCTCGGCGAACTGCAGGCTCGGCACCACCTTAAAGTCCTGCTCCGGCAGCTCTTCGTCCTCGTACTCGTACTCGGGCTCGAAATCGTTCGATTGACCACCGTACTGACCGTACGGTTGCGGCGCCCGGTTCGTATCGTACGTCAGCAGGGGCGTTAGATTCCTCTTCGTACTCTTCGTGCGCAGCAGCAAATTGTTCCGGCACTGCTTGGTGCTGCACTGGGCGATCTCAAGGTTCTTGCCGACGCACGGCTTTCCGCCCGCCTTCGGTTCCGGGTTGTTGCAGTACCGCCAGCGCTTCTTGATGCCCTTGCCGCACGTTTTGTTGCACGGCGACCAGCGCCCCCATTCGGACCAGCCACCGTCCACGTGGCATTCCTGCACCTTGCACGCTTTCACCTCACTTTCCGCCCCGTCGCAGGGGAGCCCACCGTGGCGCGGGACCGGATTGGAGCAGCTGCGCATGCGCAAGCTACGCCCGAATCCGCACGGTTCGCTACAGCCGGTCCAGCTGGACCAACCCGTCCAGCCACCGTCGATCGGGCAGTACTTGACGTGGCACGGTTCCTCTTCGTACGCTTCGCCGACGCACTGCTTGCCGCCGAGCGAGGGTGCGGGTTTGTCGCAGGCACGGCTACGATGGCGTATCGACCGGACGCCACTGAACTCGGACACACAGGACAGCGAACAGTTGCTCCAGCCGGTCCACTCGCCCCAGCCACCGTTCACCGGGCAGGGCAGCAGTTCGCACGCCTTCAGCTCCACGTTCTCGCCGACACAGTTGAACCGTTCGCCGTGGGCAGGCGACCCGTTCACCAGCAGACAGATGCGGGACCGGAACTGGGTGCCGCTGCCACAGGTAGCGCTGCACGCCGACCAGGCACCCCAGGGCGACCAGCTTACGGGAACTGCGGGAATAAAGGCAGCGAAAGGCATTACCATTTACCAGTGCAGTAAGGAGGGAAGATTACAAGCTTACCATCGATCGTCACATGGAACTCGCGGCTGATCTGTCCGAGCGCATTGCTCGCCACACACTGGTAGGTCCCGGCGTCCGTCAGCTTCGCGGCCAGCAGCCGCAACGTTTGCCCATTAACCCCGAAGAACAAACCCTCGTCATGTTTGCCCAGCTGCTGGCCATCCTTCACCCAAGTGACGGACGCTTCCGGCGAACCGTTCGTTTCACACGTCAAATCCAAGCTGTGGTGCAGCGAGACGCGCTGCTCGTACTCGTACCCGGCCGCCTTCCACGTCGGTGCCGCCTGCACCACCAGATGGAACAGCTTCTGGGCCGAACCGGCCGTATTGTTCACGAAGCACGAGTACGTCACGGTGGCACGCACGTCGTACAGCTCGACGATTGGTTCGCGCGTCGCCAGCATCACGTTGGCCCGCTCGTCCAGATAGTCCACCTGCATCCAGTGCACCGCCGGCACCGGATGGCCGAGGCTCGTGCAGTCCAGCGTTACGTTCTCGCCCGCCAGCAGCGACAGTTCCTCCTGGTCCGGCTGATCCGCGGACAGGTTGCTCTCCCCGTACAGCACACTGTTGATGATCGAGGGCGGCACCAGCACTTCCAGCTCGAACAGCAGTTCCGTCTTGCCGACGGCGTTCTCGCCGTAGCACAGGTACGAACCGGCGTCCCGCAGCTGTACGGCGGGCAGGAACAGGGTGCTGGCCCCATGCTTCAGCCGATTACCGTTGCGATACCAGCCGATCGCCGGCTTCGGTGTACCCTCGATTGGGCAGAACAGAAACAGTGGCAGCCCTTCCAGCAGGCGAATGGTCGTGTCGAACGATTTCAGCCGCTCGACCTGCACGTACGGTGGGACGGTCACGTCCAGCCGGGCCACGCGCTCGTCGAACCCGATCGCATTCTGCGCCAGGCACAGGTACTTGCCCCGGTCGAGCAGTGTCGCTTTCGGTTGGCGTAGCGAGAACCGAATTTCAAACGGTGCGCTACGTACCGCGTGGAAGCTGTACAGCTGGAGGCTCTTGTAGAAACTGTTCTTCACGCGATACTGTCGATCGAGCTCCATCGATGGTGCGTCGAGATCGGCGGTCGAGGCGAGCACCTCGCCCCGATGGATGATGCTCAGGACGGGGATGGGATTGCCGATCGCTTCACAGTCCAGCTCGATGCTGCTGCCCGCGAGGAGCGATTGATTGGGCGCGAAGAGCGTTATTTGCGCAGGTTCTGTGGAAGAAATGGAGTGAAACGATTGTTCGGGACTGGGCGTGGAGTGGAGGATACGTACGATAGACAAGCACTTTGAAGGATTTCTTGTTCTGGCCAAAAATGTTTTCCACCTCACAGTGGTACGTTCCCGTGTCCTGGGGTTGGATGTTGACGAACTCGAGCACCGTGTCGAACTCCTCGAGGGCCACACTGTCGGTAAAGAGGACGAAAAAGGTAATTATTATTGAATGATGTCTTAAATTCGGTCATCTTCTTGGTCTGGAATTCTTCAGATCCTGTTTCATCTTCTCCAACATTCTTCTATTTGATTCCCTCAGCGCATCGGATGCTGCATTTATAATGATCCGAGATCCCTGGTGATGTTGCCTGATGTCATGGTTGTTCCAGACCTTGGACCTGGATGTCTAAAGGAACCCGAGGTCTTGGCCTGGAACTCTTCATTACCGGTTCTATATTCTTCAAAAAAATTCTATTTGATTGCCGCAGAGCATCGGATACTGCATTTATAATGATCTGAGATCCTTGGTGATGTTGCCTGATGTTATGGTCGTTTCAGACCTTGGACCTGGATGTCTAAAGGAACCCGAGGTCTTGGTCTGGAACTCTTCATATCCGGTTCTATCTTCTCCAATATTCTTCTATTTGATTCCCTCAGAGCACCGCAATGATCCGAGATCTTTGGCGATGATGCCTGATGTCATGGTTGTTTCAGACCTTGGACCTGGATGTCTAAAGGAACCCGAGATTGAAAGACGACTGTAATGTCCTCGAAGGACCTCAAGACAAGGTATGTCAGGCCCAATCCAACGGCTCTAGCAACCAACCCTCCAAACTCAGCTTGCGTGTCAAGTGTCCCTGAACTCTAGTTCTAGTCCCGTACATGAAACATTGTGCTTTGGAGATCCCAAGCATACGTACTCCTCTTTCAACCACTGGTAGGAAGCGGATGGATTCGATTGCATCTCACAGTCCAGCTGCAGATCCTCGCCGACATACACTTCGATCGACTGGACTCGTTCGTCGTAGAACAGGGGCGCAGTCATCACGTCCAGCCGGTACACTTGCGTCGACTTGCCCAGCTCATTCTCGGCCACGCACGTATACAGATCGCTATGGTGCAGCGCCACGTTCGGAATGGTCAGGTTGGCCGTCTGCGACACTAGTTGTACCGTATCCGCACTGCCCCGGTTCCAGTGGATGGACGGTTCGGGCGAACCGCTTGCCTGACAGAGCAGCTGTAACGTTTCGCCGGACAGTAGATTCACCTCCACCGCACTGCCGAACGGAAGTCCGTCCGGATTCCACGATCTGTCCAAATCGTCCACCGCCCCACCATACTCATCGCTCAGCTCGTCCGGATGCGTCCGATGGATGGTGGGTGGTGTCAGGACGCCCACCACAAACGACTGTCGCTCGGTGCCGGCCCGATTCGCCACCACGCAGGTGTAGGTGCCCTGGTGCCGCGCACGAATACGATCGATGATGAGCAGATTCTCCTTTAGCCTCACGTCTGTCAGATCAAAGTGCTCCTCCAGGGCGCGTTCGTTCAGCTGCCACAAGAGGCTGTTAAAGTTTTCGAACGGACACACCAGAACCAGCGGCTCGTCGGTGCGTACCTTGAGCGGGGTTAGGCTGTCGGTGTGATTCATCCCGCTGAGTCGTTGCGGTGGACGTAGCACACTGACGAACATGCTGTGTCGATCCGTGCCTTCGGAGCTTTCCAGCTGGCAGGTGTACGTGCCGGTGGAAGCATTGCCGTGTGCAAGGTAAAGCGTTGGTTCGTGCAACACGGCCGTCCCGTTGAGCAGCCAAACGGCGGTCGGAGGTGGACTGCCGGTACCGAAACACTCGAACTGGGTCGTTTCATTCGGCAGCAGAGTTACGTGTGACGGTAGCGTTGATGTTACCTTCGGTGCATCTGTGAAGAGGGAAAGAAAACAATCCAAGTTACCATTGGTCTCGGTGAGAACGGTGCAAGAAGTGGTAGCACTCGTAGCAATCCTGTCAATCGTGTCCTAGATCTCTACACAACACGCAGGTTGTGTTTGCGTGTCGGAAGACCCATAAAAACTTGACACTCGAAACCATGAAGCTGCCGACGTTCTACCAGCAGGATCTTTGGGACCGTGAACGCATCAAAGCGGAGCGTGTATCGAGAGAACGGTTCGAGGAGTCGATGAAGCAGTTCAACCAGCAGTGCTGCTGCCGCCAGAAACCGGCCTGGCGTCCACCGGATGGATGGCCCGAACGTCCGAAACTGTCCAGCGCCGAGATCGGTCGGTTTGTGGGGTCTCCGCTCGAGAAGTTGCTGCTATCAGTGCCCCGCACGCCCTACTTTAGCTCCCTGCCAACGCGATAGGTGCGCGACGGCGAACTTACCTCGCACGGTTACGTAGTGGATCTTTTGCACCGCACCATGCTCGTTTTCCAGCACACAGCTGTAGACTCCTGTTTGGGCGTAGGAAATGTTCGATATTTGAAGTCCCACCTCGGACACCTTCAAATTGGAAGCTGACACGAGCAGTGTGTCGTTAAATTTCCAGTAAACCGTTGGCTGGAAGCAATAAAATTAGGAGAGTTAACTGTGTTGTTGCGCAGACTTTAAACCAGAGCCTACTGTGGTGCTTACTTCGGGAATGCCCCATCCGTTGCATTCGAGCAGTACGTTCTGGTTGGCACCGAACTGTAGCGATATATCCAGCGGACCCTTCACTTCTGGAGGTCCGTACGTCTCCACCGTGAAGGTTTGCTCCGCCGTACCGTACTCATTCGTTCCAGTGCATCGGTAGAGACCGGCAGTTTCATAAGTCACTTGTAGCGTTTGCTGACTTTGGTCCGGATGTTCACTGAAGCTACCCTCAGGTTCCCACCGTACACTGGGTTGCGGTATGCCACCGATCGTACAATCCAGTGTCACCGTTTCGCCCACTTTCGCTACCAACTTCTGTGCGGATGATGACGCAGTAGGTGCTGCTCCCACCAAAAGCTCCACGGTGGAGGACACACGGCCAAGCGGGTTGCTGGCAATGCATTCGTAGCTACCCTGCACCGTCTCACCGAACGGTTGCTGGAAGAGAATGGTTTTGTTGTCGTTTTCAAACTGAAACTGCGCCGTTTCGGTGACCAGTGCCCCATTGCGAAGCCACTGCACGGTAGGCTCCGGTAGTCCCTCCACTTCACAGCTCAGTGAGTGGATCCGACTGCCCGGTTCCCGGTGATGCCGACTGCCAGGCACGATCTTGAGCTCATCGAGCAGCATTGTGTCCACGACCGGTGGTGCCATCATGTGTAGCTGCAGGATCATTGCCTCGGCACCGTGGCGGTTGGAAAAGATGCACGTATAGCTGGCCACGTTGTGCGGCCGGAAGCCGTCGATCGTCAGCCGATAGTGGACGGCGTTTCGTGACTGATCGTTGTCCAGCACGACCCGCACGTTGTCGATCGTTTCCTCCGGGCTGCTCTCGAACGTGCCCTGCTGGCTGGTCCAGATGTAGTCGGTCAGCGGCTGGCACAGCTCGCAGACGCAGTCGAGTGCGATCGTGGCACCGGGCGCTACGTAGATCGTCGACTCTGTGGGCTTCTTGATGACCGGTGGTGCTAGAGAGAGGGAGAGAGAGGTAGTTCAACGAGAAATATTTGGAACTAAAAATTTTACAACAAAAGTTATAAATCCTTCATCTTACCATTCGCTGCACCCTCCAGGACAAACGTTTGCTTAGCAAAACCGTAACTATTTCGGGCCTCGCATACATACAATCCCTCCTGTGCGGGAGTCATTAGAAACCGGATCGTCCTGTTTGTGTTGGAAATGGCCGATTCGTACACCTGCGGTTCACCGGTTTGATCGAGTGTCTGATAGTACCACTGGTAGTCCGGCAGAGGCATCGAATCGACGGCACATTCCAGCTCAACTTCCGTGCCGTACTCACGCAGTAGTGCCACACTCGGGACGGCCACTCGGGGTGCATACTCGACCACCACTGTGCTCGGCTCGCTGGACACACGCTGTCCGTTAATGTCCGCGTAGCAGGTGTAATTGCCGGTGTGCTGTTTGTCAATATCCGTCAGCTCGAGGTACGATCGTCCACTTGCCATCGGTAGGGGCTTCCAGTTGTGCGTCCAGTGTACTTCTGCCCCACCTTCCGTGTGGTGGTGCTCGAGGAAGCATCGCAGCGCAATGAAGGGTTCACCTTCGACGGCTAGCGTGTGCTTGGGAAGCAGGCGCATGGTGGGCTTTTGCAGTGAAGTCACTGTACATAGGTATTAACCACGGGATTAGTGACTGAGCTGAGTGGCGAACACTTCTAACAGACCAGTGTGTACTCACCTCGAACCACAACCGTTTTCCGGTCTTCGCCGATGTTGTTTTTGGCGTAGCAGGTATAGTTACCAGCATCTGCGATGGACACGTTCGATAACAGCAGGGACAGGATATTGGACTGTCTGCAATGGTAAGGGTAATTGGTTTGGTTATGCTCCTAGTAGCTCAATAGAAAGAGCTGGGAGATTAAGAGAGGTGAGATTCAGATAAATCCAGAAGATGAAACAACCAAAGGGATATTGAAATCGAAGAGATCATATTTACTATAGAAATAAACACACATTCTCATCGAATCGTTATGGGTAATATCAGAACGGTGGATACGAAAAGTCTAAAGAGAAGACGACGAACAGGCAGGTCTCGTGGGAGGGAATAGGTTCAGAGTAGCCATGGCACAATCAAGGCATGTAAGTCTTCCCCTTCCAATCTTTTATAATGTCTTCAACATTGCAATGATTTATGAATGGATCCTACTTCTTCTTCTTCTTCTATGGCACAAAAACCGTTGTCGGTCAAGGCCTGCCTGTACCTACCAGTGGCAGGCAGCTTGGCTTTCTGTGACTTATTGATTATATCCGTAGTAGGATAGTCACAAGTCCTACGGTCCGGTCCATTCGGGGCTTGAGCCCATGACGGGCATGTTGTTAAGTAGTACGAGTTGACGACTGTACCACCAGACCTGGTCTTACTAGCATGCATCAAATCGGAAGGAACTCACATGCAGTAGACCATCTGACAAATGATCACAAATATCTGAAGTATCTGATCTTCTCTGAAGCTATGAATACAATTGGAATAGCTGCAGTTGCGAGTGGCTAGGACTTTGGACAGTTTGAGAGTGATCGACGATCTAACGCAGGAGATACTTGGAGGAATACTTTAATGCCATCAGGAAATAAGAGATAAACATACAATGCAAGAAGTGATGTTCATCTTGAGACCCTTGGTATGACAAAGCTAAGTTTTTAAATGCTATAACCAGTCTACCTGGAGCATCACCACCCCAATTAGGTGATCTTCTATCATTCCCACTCAAAGGTACACACTTACTCAAATTGCCTTTCCACCAATTGCTTGCTGTCGCCCTGCACCCATGCTGCCATCGCCGGGAACGGCGACTGTATCCGACAGTCGAGCATAATCGTGTCGCCTTCCAGGAGGTCCATCGCCTGCGCAAACCCAACGCTCACTTCTGGCGGTGTCTGATCGATCGCTTGCATCGCCGTCGAAAGCAGCCGCTGAAGCGTTTGCCCGTTCGCATTCTCCCCATTCAGCGTCAGCTTGAACTGTTGCCGCGGCACATCGAACGCGTCGGTGCGGTAGAGCGCTCCCGTGCCGGGCACCAGCTTCAGCGGAAGCGTAAAGTTAAACTTGGCCCCACCGGGAGCACCCACGTTGTGGGACGCGATCGTGACGGAGGCAAGGCGCGAGATTAGCTGCGCATCGGTCGGTTCGATCGCGAGATAGTTCGCCCGATTCAGGACGGGCTGGTGCGACAGGCTGACCGTGTCCTGCGGTTCGAGCAGCGCAAAGCCAAACCGAAACTGTACCTCGCTCAGCCCGGACAGTCGCACCGAGTGGGACGAGTCGGAGCCGGCCTTAATGTTCCACCGGCCCGGTGCCGGGTCGGCCACGTTCACGACGCGCACGTTGTCGAGGTTCAGTACGTCCCGCGTGCCACCGTATGGCGCATGCTGCGGGTCGAGGATTTCGATCGTCGGCTTCACGCCCGCCACACTCACACTGAACTCTCGCAGCGTGCTGTCCACGTTCAGGGCGATCGCGTGCTCGCGCGCGTTCGGCGCATCGATCGCCTGCAGCGGCACGTGGTCGACGTCCATCGTGGTGCGTATCGCTAGCAGCACCTCCTCGATCTGGTCCTTGCGCAGATCAAACACCTGCCCGTTGCTGGCGGCCGCAATGCTGTTCATCACCTGGTAGCCGGGCGTCCCCTTCCCGTCACAAAACCCGGTCAGCAGGAACGTGATCGGCGTTTGCTTCCTCTGCACCAGCTGCAGCACGCGCTGATCGAGCCGGAAGTCTTTCGCCGTCGCGTCGGTAAACACGTACACGAACGAGTCGGGCATCGCGACTTCGATCGCACTGGCAATCGCCTCCAGGGCGGCCTCGGGACAATCACCACCGCCAATGATCTGCAGACTGTCCAGCGCGTTCAGCAGCTCGTCCACGTTGCGTGTCACCAGGCGGGGGCCCACGTGCGGATCGCGGAACGGCACGAACACGTAGTTGTAGATCGGGTTGCTGTCGCGCTGCGTAATTTCGGCGATGATGCGCCGGGCCGCATCCCGCAGCTGCTGCAGATCGTCCAGCATGGAGCCGGTCGCGTCGAACACGATCACCAAACTGCGCTGCCCCTCCTTCGGCGGAAGCAGCGACTCGCGCCGCGTGGCCAACGTTCGGTTCAGCTCCGGCAGCAGGACGTTCGACAGCATGCGTCCCCCATCCGCCAGCAGGGACGCGGGGGCAGCCACGCGGTTCCGGTTCAGCTCGTCGTCTTCCTCCTCGGCGATGGCCGGAAGCGGTTGATAGTACTTCCTTCGATCCATGGGCTGCGTGAGCATGCTTCTGAGCTGCTCCCTGATCGTGGCCGGATCGTTCGGGTCCGTGTCGTTGGGCGCGTTGGGCGCGAGCCCCAGCCCCAGCAGATCCATCATCTCACGCGACTCGGGCCGCCGGCGCAGAATGCTCACTATCTCCTTATCAAAGAGCATTGGGTCGTCAGCCTGCGGGAGCGAATCCCTAGCGTCGCCACTGCCATCGTCGTCACCTACGTCATCGTTGCTGTTGACGAGGTCTGGATCGAGCGGTGCGTGAGACGCTTCGTCATCGGCCGCCTCCTCGGCCCAGCCACTATCGGGAACGGTGTCGGGCGGCCGGTACCCATCGACCTTTGGCGGGGCGCTTCCACCGAGCGTGAGCAACTGATCGCGTTCATCCGGCACCAGTATCGCACTATCAATAAGCTGTCCACTGTCATGGCTGATACCACTGATTAGCCCACCACCGTCAGCCGCGTCGCCGTCGTCCGGAAGCGGCGACTGATCGCCGCGCAGTGCCGCCGGTTCTAGCGCGTACCCGCCCTGGCGCTCCTCCTCCCCGTGGACGTTTGTTTTGGTTTCGTGTAGTTTTCGTTTCAGCAAGCGATCCCACAGTTCATCGTTATCAAGCTCGTGCTGTGTTTTGCCAGCGGCAATTGCACAGCCGCCCAGCAGGATCGCAAGAATAAAGGTCCCGTTTTGCATGGTAAGTTTCATTACATCGAACAATTACGGCACTGTTTGGCGCTGGCGGAGAAACAAAAAAAAGACACACGGCCTAGAAGTTGCACTTTCCACTGCACATTTCTGCACTGAGCGATCGTGAACGGGAACCCCGATTGATGGAGCTGGAGTTCGCGCGAGGTCTTTGCAGTGACCGGATACCGCCCGCCGGATGCGCTGTAAAGACACTACGCGGATCACTTTGGGGCGGGCCTTTGTTAGAATAGCTTCCCGTTCTAGAATGCACCACTGTAATCACTGTTTAACAGACACACTCCGGGCGGAAGGAATACACAGCACTGTCCGATCAGCCGAGCAATCAGTACGTGCGCACTGGCTCGCGGCAACCGAAGAAGTGATTCGAATTACACCGATCGTGCACCGATCACGCTGGCGGGTAATCTACAATCTATTGTACAACCGAAGGGATGGATGGAGTTACAGTGTGTGTGTGCGAGAGAGTGCCAGGGAGGTGGGCAAGTTTGTGTACACTTTTACGAAGATTGTTTACTGTTATTTGTTGAAGAATTTTATAAATTGGAAATGGTTTTTTTTTAATTGTAACATGCTTTTTCAAATTAGCAGATTTTTTTATGAGAAGCAATGTCTGGCTTTAAATAATAGTTTTTTATTTATATTGATACATACCTCGCTGATGCATGCAAACATTTTTATTAAGTAGAAAATAGGCATGAAAAATGCATTTTTTTTTAATTATTCAAGAAAACCGTTAGTACGATGTTCCCCTTAGCACGAGCAGCGCCATCTAGCGATGGGTAATGCGACTATTTGAAACGTAGTCTTTTCTGTTCACGCTAACACATCGAATGCTTCGTCTCGATATTTTCTCGTTTTATCGTTCTCACTCAATATTTGTATTGCTTTCCCCATTTCACTATTTGAAACATAAATTTACTTTAGAAATTCAAAATAATCATGCGTTTGCTATGCATTTCTGCAGGCGAAACAAAAAATGTTACATGGGTACATATAGCACCCATTGCACGCACACATGCGCACGCTCAGGTGGCGACTGTCACAGCGTATCAAAATCAAAACAAATGCAAGTAGTAGGGCAGCGCTGCAATCCCGCAAAACAGTGCGCTCCAAACGTTCGTAAATAATACCCGAAATCCAAGCTATGTTTGCGGACGTTGACGTGGACGTGTTCATTAGCAACTATACAATCATCGATCCGGAAATCTATCAACTATGGGTGGAAGGCTACACATGTAAGCAGTGCTGCGACAATGCACACCAGAACACCGAAATCGAACGCTGCTGATACCAAATGTTTCTTCTTTCCAGTCGTGGAAGCGGTCACGTTACTTAAGCAAAAGGGCGGCCTATTTGCGGACGTGCCGCCGGAGCTGATCGCGTCGGACGTGCAGGACCACTACCGCACGTACGCAATGTTGGAAAAGTTTCTGCACGCACCGCCGAAGCTGTCCGAGCAGCCGACGTTCCAGATCTGCCCGCAGGACCGTTCGCTGCTGATCGAGCACTACTACTCGCTGGACGATGCGGTGGCGCGCGAGCTGTTCGGCAAGAAGCTGAACGCGCGCAACCGCAAGGACCTGGACGAGGTGGCGGACAAGACGGGCGTGCGGTTGAAATCGTGCCGCCGGCAGTTTGACAACGTGAAGCGCATCTACAAAGCGGTCGAAGAGACGCAGGGCAACCTGGCGTGCAACATCCGGCAGCAGTTCATACTGCCGGAGGAGCTGGCCCAGAAGTACGCGGCGGTAGTGTTTATCGCGTGTCTGCGCTTCGAAACGACCAAGCGGAAGCTGCAATATCTTAACTTTAAGGATTTCTACGAATGTGGACAGGTGGGGATGGTTGCTTGGTTGCTTTCAACGGATTGCAATTGTCACATTACATGTACGGTGGCTCTTTTGCAGGCGTTGATGACCTTCTGGACGTACACGTATCAGCACTCTGGTGCCGATTATCTGGACACCGAGATGGATAAGGAGTTTCTGCTCGACTTGCGCGAGATCCGGTACCTGCTGGACAAGGAGAAAGAAATCAAGCAGTAAGTTGATCGAACGATGCCCTACTGCGAGCTGCTAGATTAAAACCCATCCGTTGAATTTGCAGCTTGGTGTCGCTACGGTTGAAACCGACGCTGCTGGAGCGCGCCTACCAGGAGGTGGAGAGCAACTTCCGCTCGTACTACCGGGCGATCATTATGATCGCCTGCAATTTGCATCGTACGCGCGAGCTGCGCATGCTGTTCGTTGAGCTGACGGAACGGTTGATAGAACCGTGGAAGCAGAACGGCTGGACGCGGGAGCAGGTGCAGATGTTTATGCAGTGCATGACGCAGTGCGTGCTGGATTTGGAGGTGCCGCGCGACAACCAGGACATACGGTGCCTGTGGGACCGGTACATGCAGGTGATCAACGTGTGCCTGTTTCGGATGTATCACCCGTAAAAGGGCAGCCCGCTGGCAAGGCGCCGATCTCTTAGGCGCTTGTTGGGGAGGGGGGCAAAAAATAACGCAATAGGGATAGGGAAAGCATTAGTTTGTGTGTACCGCTTCCATAGTCTTACCGGCAGAGTTTTAATATATAAATAAATTCTTCATAATGCGGATTAATTCCAGTTACTATAAAAAAAAAAACAAACTATTATAATCTTGCAGGTTGAAATTGATTATTTCCGGCATAGCAAAACATTTCACAATTAATAACGGCATATATTTAAAGCTCGAGTAAAAGGGTTTGTTGGGCTTTTCCTTGCGCTTTTGATTTGATCATTTTTAGCTAGTCCTTCTTCCTATTGGAGCAACTTCGTGCTGTACGGGTCAGCTCGTACAAGTGTTTGGGCCGTAGCATCTTCCTTTATCAGGACTGGTGGGGTTCAGAGAGGGATATAAAAGAATGTCTGACCTTTACATGAAGCCAGATAGTAAATTATTGGAATCGGGACACCAGCTTGGATGTAATAAACGCGAAATGTGGAGTTGCATTTGAGTGATGATAATCCATTTGTTCGATGCTGAATGTCCAAAAGGTAATTAAAATAACATCATAAGCATTATCTGTAGCACAGTCTATAAGAATGCTGTTGGAACTTCCTACATAATTCAAATATATCCTTCGTCAGGTTCGTTGACCGTAACAAAAAAACTACCACTGTGTGCTGTTGATATCATCAGAACGGAGGTGGGCAGCAAACAAAGAACGATTGCTATCGAGCAGTGGAAAACAAACATGTTCACCATGAAAAGGAAGAAAGGAACTTAATTTTCATTTCTTCTAATCTTGCATCTTTCAATCAGAGTGGATCGGTCTGTTTGTGATAGAAGTAGTTAGTGAGAGGTGAGGTAGTAGGTAGAACGAAATGAATATGTTCAAGAGCCTAACGCTTTTCTTGGTACTGTATGTTAAGTGGAAACGACGGCGTTGACTAATAGATGGGGAGAATAGAAGAAAAAGTTGTATCAATTTCTTAAAGTGAGCTGCAATGGTATTTGTTTTGCAAAACTTTTATCGAATTGATTCGCTTATTAACTCACCTTTTTTCCACTTTCCACTTCCTGTAATTGGTTACAACAAAAGAATGGTATTACTGCTTGCTTCTCGGTACCACTTAGCTCTCAATTCACCCATCCAGTGGTTGCGCTTTTTATGCGCATCGCGTTGCGTTAAACGCGAGCGAGCTTTTGTGCACACGTTTCTTTTTTCTTGCGTTGAAATCCGGTTTTGCAACGATGGGGGAGTAGGAAAAACCACCGCCCGCCGGCATAGCTCACCGTAGCTAAACGGTGAGGATGAACTGAGCAGCGAAGCTGTGCTTAAGAAGAAAACAAAAAATCAAGGGCGTGTTTGTGTAAATTGCACAAACAACGGGATAAGACACGGCACAGAGCCATCGCCACACGGACGGAGCTTGGGGCGTAAATGAATGAGAAGGGGAAGAAAAATAGACAAAAAAGTCCACCGTACCAGGGCAGTGCATTTTCTGAGCAGAACAACAGACGCTTCATTTGGACATGCTCGCTTTTCTTCTCGGCAAAGCTTTTCAACAGCAATGGATGGCTTTGGATGCTAATGGATGTGAATGGCGGTGAAATGGCACCGACACCATATGCACAGCGCAATTGTTACAGCCACCCGGCTGTGGTGTGCCTTTTGATGATAGTTGGTGTAGCAAAGTTTACAGGAAGGTGATTTTGTTAATTTTTTTGTGTTTATGGTAAGAAAATTGCCCTCAATTCACTATAGGAAAAGGAAGATGATGGGGTTTAAATATTTTAATTTATTTGTTGCTGTTGTGATTATTAATTTGAGCTCAATTATGATACCAAAGGTGTATATGCAACATATTTTTTTGTGAAATCTCCAAATTGGCCAGATTTACACTATTTTTTAAAAGCTGATGGTAGGAAAAAAATATTGCATTTAACGAATGATTTGAAAAATATTCAAAATAAGTTAATTTAAAATTGTAAAACAAAAAATAGAAACAGAGCAGGCATAGAAAACGAGTTGTTTTGACTTTCGCATATGAAATCGATCTAGTACACATCGTTGGAGAGTGATCGAGGCAACGATTTCGATGAGGGTCGCGTGGTCAGTCTGGTGCTTGATGTTCGAATAGAAGGTCTTCTCTTGAAGCTATTTACACATTTTATCTTGAAAAACTTTGAACCGAAAATCTGCCCAAATATTAAAGTAAGTTTAAGATTAACACATCGATTAAAGGGGAAGAACGCAAGTGAATTGTGTCAGCCATTGGACTACGTAGCATATAATAGTGATGGCTCCCGCTTTGATGATGGTTATATGTAATCGCCGCCCTCAAACAAATCATAACCAACAATTAGCAAATACTACCGTTGATTGAAAATCATCACCAGCGTCTGTTTGTGTACCTCGCGTTCTTCTCATTTAAATAACTCTCCTCCCCCAAAACGTCTATTCCCCGATCGATGCGATGCCATTGAAACGACCCAGTTTGTTCGCCGTTCTGCCTGCCAACCGTTACGGCTAATTATTTTCCCATATTTCCGTACTGGCCCAACTGCTGCTGGTGGTGGTAGTGGTGGTGATGCCACATTGAACCGTTTATGCAAAACAATCAAAGTTTCATAAAACACGCACAAACACACACAGAATCACACATACAATTACACAAATCCACCCGCAGGGGTATATTTGAAAGAATCTCCACCACTCCGAGTTGATCCAGTCCAAAGCCTACTGAGTTGGATCACTTTTTGCCGTTGTGCCAGAAAGCGCCCTTGAGGAAAGGAAGGCACAGCACAAGCACACCGACTAGAGGGCTAAAGAGTGTATGCAAATTTATTGAAACGATTCGCATAAACACCACCATCACCCCCCCACCGGCTAGACCTTCTAATGGATGGGGTTACCAGGGGGAGGGTGAGGATGTGTGGCAAAAACGGGGAACGAGCTTCTGTTAACTTGGAAGATGCTGGCTAACCGAGCCAACCGGACCGGTCCGACGTGATGGAAATAGGTTGGGGAGGCCACGATGCTAGTGATTGGTAACGCCAGAAAAGGAAAAAAAAACTGCCAAGGGCAAAAAGAAGTGGCGATGCTTATCTTAAACAGCTTGTTTGTGTACGCTGGCTGGCTAATTTTCACCGAAACACTGTTCGGCGAATGGTTTGTTGATGTGGTACAGTTGCTTCTTGTTACAGAGCAAATTGGGCGTAAATTGAAGGGTAGAGTAAGAATGCTTAAAAATATAATAATATAATTTAGCTTGAAGCTTCTTTCACAGAGTAGCAGGCTGCAAGGACTTGGTACAAATACTTTTTTTCCTCTTTGGTGCTGAAACAATCCGGGGAAAAGCGTACGATAACGTTGCGTAACCTTCAAACGTCCTTCACCGTTTACCGCACTCTCCTCCCGGGGATGTTTGCGCGACACAAGCACCGTCTTCCAAACATTCCGTTTTGCGGCAACCATCCAGTTTGATAAGCGATTGTTGTTCGTCTAATTTTGCATATCAGTTTCTAATTCGCAGCTGAGGCCCTGGGAAAAGGCCTGGTTTTTGCTGTGTATTAAAACGGTCACGTGACAGAGTGCGGACACGTTCAGCCGAACACGCGAACGCTTCCGCAGGCGGGAGGAAAACAACCAAAAGGAAGAATACAAAATTGGTCAGCTGTTACAATGCACACACGCCGATGGAGTGCCGAGTCGTCAGAAGAGTCGTTGTCCTTCGGTTGCAACTGATGCGCTTTGTGCCAAGTGTGTGTGTGTGTGTGTGTGTGTGTGTGTGCGAAGTGAATGGGGCGCTGTTGGAAGAGGCTACAAAAACAAAGCTAATAAATGGGCAACCGGGCAACCAAAGCCCCGAACCCGGATACTTGCTGGAGCGTTGGCCGACGGTTGGCCCAGCAGACACCGAATGCAGCGAAGGACGATGTCGCCGCGTGGTCGTCATGGTCGGCGCATCGTCGTTTGCGGCGTTCGGGTCTTTTGGGCTGCTGGTTCGGGCGTGTTTCGATACACACACAAAAAGCCGAAGCTATACGGAGCGCGATGCGTTTTGTTGCGCGACCTGTAACGGTTGGGGTGGATTGACTATGCGACAAGCTTCCTTCGGTTTACGGGATGGAAAGGGCAGGGGGGAAAAAAGGTTGTGGAAAGGGTAAACTAAATGTGGAAAGTTTCGTAAGAAAAGCTTCACATTGATGTAAAACAAACATAAATTGTAAGAGATTTGTAGTCTCAAACTTATTTAACATTGTAAGAATATCCATTCCCTGATACTGTTGAGATGAAGGTTTACATTCACCGCAATATTTAATGTGAAATAGTCGGTTTAAAAAAATTAACTGCTATTTTAAACTAGAAGTGTGATTTAATCGTACTTTTTAATATAATAGTATTTCCATTGCCTTCTAGTAAAACAGTCTCTCACGAATCGTGAAATACCAGGCGTCTCCATGATTTTCGAGCAATGAGACACGTGGGCCAAAAAACATTTCTAAAAAAACCCAATTTACGTAAGTTTCAGTGTGTGTCACGTGCTAGCAGAAAATAAATGTCACAAATGATACCATCCCAGCAGCGTTTAGCTGCTGCTGCTGCCGGCAAACTTTGCTCGCCCGCAAAGCATTCCGGCCAACCAGTCGAGTTCAAAACGTTTAGTGCTTTCAATTTGAAATGAAAATGCATCTCGACAGTACCATACCATGCCAATAGCAAACAAAGCCGACCAATATTAACAAACGGGGTTGAGAGCGCAAAGAGTGTAAACAATAGCTTAATCCGGGGAAAACTCTTTTCCCAAACCCCCATCCCGGTACCACTTTCGTGGTGGTTTGTCTGAGAGGAAAAGAAGAGGGAGAGAAAGAGAGAGTACAAGCGGAGTGACCGAACGACACAACCGTTTGTGTTGCATCACGCACCAGCGCGGATGGTGGATGTGGTGAGCAACGCCACGCAAAACCCACCCACCCACATTCGCACATGCAATGCGATTGTTTAGGGACAAACACAGGACGCTTTTGTGTGTTGTGTGTGCGCGGGCTAAACGCTGGAAGACGCCTGTCGCGTCAATCGAACTTTGAAGGCGCCTTCGAGACGTTCGTTTCCGTCTGCAGTTGGGGACCGCACACACCCCAAAAAAACGGCTGCTCTTTTACCGTTCACCCCTGTTTTGTGGCCGTTCGTATCGTGCTGCAACGTCACAGTAGCCGAGCGGCCGGGGCCAGGCATCCTAGGCAACGCGTCTCCACGGAGATTGGATCTTCGCTCCGGTTCGGCACCAAGCGATGGGACGAGAACGTTGGCGCGTGGGTGCGACCAGGATGACTTTCCCACATACACTCTCTCTCCTTCGTTCGCGCTCCAAATCTCTCTCTCCTTTTCTTTCTCCTCTCCCTAAGGGCTGTCGGTGCTGCACACAGACCTAAAGACGGTGGTCGGTGGTTGGCTAGCCCGACACTAGACCGAACCAGCTCAGAGTTCAGTCGTCGTCATTTCGTCTTCAAACTCGGACCGTGTGAGTGATTGCCGTAAGGTGTAGTCGCGCGCGTGCTAGAGTTTCCCTTGTGTGTACAACCTTTAGCGCGCTGTCGTGCGTCGTGCGTGAATGTGAAACCACACACACACACACGCGAAACGAAATAAAAAAAGTAGGTAAACGAGAAGGTTGTGTTGGCTGGTTGAAGGGGCGCTTTAAGGTATTGTGTTGTGGTACGGTATAAACCAGTGCAGCACTAAAGATAAGCTTGTCCCTGTGTGGATTGATAGTGCGAGCGAGCTTCGGGGCGTTTGGTGACGTGATCACGTTGTTCACACTTCACGCGCCATCGGAGGGAGGTGATAAATGGTTTCTGTAATCCTTGCTAAAGCTAAAGCAGTGGAGCGTAGGTTTTCAGTTGTGTTGTTTTCTTCCTTTTAGCACTAACGACTAGCGACTCCCCGACCAAGCTTAGACTGGCTAGACTGGAAGCTAAGTGGAAGTGGAAGGAAAAAATCTTCCTTTTCTCTAACCACAACAGACACACAGGCGTGCAAGGTGCTTGTGGAAAATGGATGGTTTTTTGTTGTGTGTGTTTGCCATCATTAACGGTTTCTCATCCTAGGGCCGAGCTACCTGTCGCCAAACAGTTTGCAGTAAAACTTTTAAAAACATTCGCAACTTTTTTGAGACTTGCTGACAGTTTTGCATCTGTCCTAGGGGCAGTTTCAGATTCCTCTGCAATGATGTTTGGCAGTTTGGGGTTGTTTGTTTGTTTTTGCTATTGAAGGCACGATTAAGACAAAAAAAACCCCAACATTTTAGAAGCTTTAGGTAATATAAAAAATAGGGAAAATGCTACCCGTAAAATGTTACCTCCAAGCGCCCTGCTAAAGGACACTGTGAGGTCGAAAAAAGGGTTGCATTTTAAAATTTTCATAGAAAAAGAAATCCGCGACTCCAACGGCTTTGTAATGCTTGCCACAAAAAAAGTGTTTAAACCCAAATTTCTAACCGTGCGAACGAGCGCTTAAAAACTCCTCAAGAACAACCAACGGTATCGGTTTACTTCTAGGCGGCGTCCCTTCTGCTTTGCCGTACCCCAAAACGAAGACATTTTCCGAGTATTTTTCTTTACACGCCCAGCAGCAGCGAGTAGTGCGGGGAACGTTTCATCGTTTGGTTTCGTTTTGAGGCAATCTTTTCCACAAACTTCGTTGTGGTGAAATGATGTTGATGCTAAGTCGATGCGGCGTAGGGGGGGTTGTTTTTTTTTGTTGGGAAGTAAAAGTATTTGGTTTCATATTTGTGCCCTTCACTTTACGCGCGCATCTTTCAACATCCATTTTCGCCCCCAAGCTGGTGACCTGGTGGAGCTGGTTCAGCGTGTTGGAAAAGAAGTTGGTATGTTCTACTGTTTTTTTCTTTTTCTTTCGTGTGTTTCGTTTGTGCCCGCTGTAAACTGCGAACGGGTGTGTGTGTAAAGGTGTGAGGAGTTTTGGTTTTCGGTGTAGAGTTGCTCGGGAGTGGATTTTTATTGCTGGCTTCCAAATCCAAACTTGCACTGTTTGCGTGAGAAGAATTTTAATTAAACGATATGGTTAGATCAAAAAAAGGTCACGACTCTCGCCTGTCGTGACGAAACCAAACACCAAATAAGCCCCTCAATATTAATATCCGATAAAGTTCGTTTCAAAAGTGACAACCGAAAACTGTTCCGAGTGTGGCAGTGTTTGGATCGCCAATTCTGTAACACTCCCGGGCCCACCGGCTAGCACACGGTGTACGGTCGGGATTGGTGTTTGTACGTTCACCGCGCCGCAGTGAAAAAAATAGCTGCATCTTCTTCGCACGAAAGTGCCCGTGAGCTCTGGAAATAGCGAAGCGCTGGGATGAAAGTTAATGTAAAGTGATTGAGACTTTACAATAACAAACCACGCGCGTAAGTGGGGGCAGCACGGTGTGTGCAAATAAAAGAGAGAGAAAACAGCGAATCAAAATTGGCATGTTTACGATCACGCCGTAGCGCGATTCCGTGCACACTATAAACAAGGGGGGCCCTCACTGCCGCCCTCCCGTCATCATCATGTTTTATGGCGCGTGTATGCAATCGGTAAAACATCTTCAAATTAATCTTTGACCAGATAAATTGCCCGCGCGCGCGGCAGTGCTGATGGTGCAGGTGTTTTGTAGCTTCTGCAGTGTACTAAAGGTCTGTGGCACCGCCACAAGGTACAAGGCGCTGTCGTAACATGTGCTGGCACTTTTGTTTTCCCCAACCTGCGATGCGAACTCACTGCGGAGCTGGTGAAATTACACCAACAATAATTTGGGTGTTGTTTTCTTTAAGGAAAAAGAGGGGAAGCGAGAAAGTGCGGGCCAGTACACCCAGTGGGCCTTAGCCACTGTAGCTAATGCAGCGGAAGTCGTCCGATAAGGCTGGTAGCGATGTCAGTAAAGTGAAGCAGCGTGGAATGCGTGTGTGTTTGACGATTTGTTAGACAGCGACCGAGCGCTAGCTTAACGAGTCTGGCATTTGACGATACATTAAATGGTCGTAAAATGGTGGTTGGCTTTTAAAGTTGGCCTTGCTTAGGCGAGGAGCGTTGATAAGGAGAGAGAGAGAGAGCCCTGTGAATGTGATATAAACGAGGATGAATAAAAGTCTTCATGCAGCGTTGTGTTGGTTTCCCTTTCTATACATACACCATGTTTGTGTATAAAGCGTTCAGGTGATTCACTGGTTCGCTAGCATGCCAGCCTTTTGCCACCCTATGGTTCCAGATTCTCAACGATCCAGTTGGTAAAGGTGGCCACATTCGTATAGACTGCCGGTTCGCCGACGATGGCACACTGCTTGCGGAAGCTGCCGACACCCATCAGGTACCAGGCGCCATCTGTGCCGGACTGGTACATCAGTGGCCCCCCGGTATCCCCTCGGCACGTGTTCTGCTCACTGCTAGGCATCGCACAAATCTGCTCCCCATCAATGCTGGCGTGTGGGTACCGATCGCGGCAAACCTCCCGTGCGACACCGACCGATACAAAGTTCCATTTGTTATCACCACCAGCAGCAGCTAGAGTAGAGGCGAGTAGAGGGAGAAACTGGTTTTAATGATCGACGCACAGTTTGATAGACTAACCGCACCCAGTGCATAATGTACGTACCGTCGGGCGTTTTACCCCAGCCACTCTCGTAGAAGCGCCCGTCCTGCTCGCTACTATAGCCCACCCAGTTGGACGTATTCAGGGGCAGACAGATCGGTGCAACCGACTCACTGAACTCAACCCTGCGGGCTAACCGGAGCAGGGCGATGTCTTGCTTTACCGCCGGCGACCCGGTACCGGTGTAGTTGGCGGGTACGGTAATCTTTTCGATGGGAATGTCCTCCACCGGGCTGGCACATTCGGTAGCGTCGGCAGTGGAGTTGTCACAGTCTGGATCGGTTTGCAGATTCCATTCGCCTACCCTTACGGACACGCTGTAAAGAGAGCAAAATGGTCATTCTTTTGGCTAGCTGTGAGAGTCGTTGATGGTGTGATGCTTCTTACATTGTCCATGTTTTCTTGATGCCCATAATGCAGCGGGCGGCCGTCAGCACGTATCGATCACTGATCAATGATCCGCCGCAGTGGAAACGGTGCTCACCATCTGTTAGGAGCGGTGGAAAATAGAAGCGCAAATTATTCTTTAGCAATGGAATTAAACTGTTTTTATACACTTAAGAAGCTTTTTAATCCATTCTTGATATCCTTTGGTGGTTTTCTACTATGAATCATGACTTTTTCTGCTTCTTCATATTTGACAAACCGTTGTCGATCAAGGACTGTCTGTACCACCACTAGAGAGCTTGGGTTTCAATGACTTATTGATTACCCGTAGCAGGATAGTCAGTCCTACGTATGGGGACACGGTCCATTTTGAGATTGAACTCATGACGAACATGTTGTAAAGTCGTACGAGTTGACTGTTGACTGTCTTTTTCATTTGTCTGAATGATTCATCACTCTTTAGAGCTGTTTTAAACTTTCAATCAATTGATCAAAATAATTCATTAATTATACATAGCTCGTCAGTCGTAACACATTTATGTGAATCTTAATCGACAAAATAGGACATCTTGGTAATTAATATGATAGATGCGTGGGCTGCTACAAGGCCGGACTGTATCGATTGGACTGATTATTCGGCTGGGTGTGGTACTAAAAAGTCTTGGAAGTCTGTGTATAGTTCGGCGTGACCGCGTAGGTAATTACGCCTTAAGAAAGTCGAAGGAGAAGAAGTCGAATCTACACAACTAAGAAGCCGTCGACTGGTCATAGAGTTTTGTAATGAACGATCTATTTGAAGTATATTAAAAGCTTCAAACTATGGTATTGATAATGCTAATCGGAAAGATTTGTTTGTTTTTGTGATAATTTTGATATCATGATTCTCATAAATCACGTTAATTAATTGGATCACGATTCTAATAATTCACTAACGGCTGCAAATTTTAAAGAGACTTTAAGCCTTAGTTATGTTTTACGCTTTGAATACAATAGGTAGTGAATTTGCTTCGAATTAGTATTGACGGTTCAAAGAATATCTGTGAAACGCAGTGAAATCTCTCTAAGTTCCGTATCTTCCGTAATCTTCAAGGGACCGTAAGCTTAGAGAGATATTGAGGGAGATATGAGGAGATATTGAGATATGTTAGAGAAAACCAAAGAAAGTTTGGATTTGGAGCATATAAGAAGCCACGGGAAAAACCAGGCTTCCTTTGACCAATATTTTTGTGAGCTGTCATTGAATAATTCATGTCAGAGAATTTAGGTTCCAAATCGCATATGCAGCTTATATAATGTAGGGGCGGTCTCGTGGTGAAGTCGTTAACTCGAATGACTCAATAATATGCCCGTCATGGGTTCAAGCCCAGAATAGACCGTCCCCCTGTAACAAGGACTGACTATCCGGCTACGTGGTACTGACTAAAGTCTTGAAAGCCTGTAAAGGCCGGCTTGTTCGCATAGGACGTTTACGCCAAATAGAAGAAGAAGAAGGTTATAGAATATTCGCCTTAAGGAGACGTTCATCTTGAAGAGACATACAATGTATGGAATCTTACGGGTCATCTGAATGATCATCTTAAAGAAACAATTTATCTTGAAGAGACTACATGTTACAGAAATTTCACTGTATGGTCATTCTTACTGTTATTGTCACTAGTATGATTATAATTATTAAAATTCAGGCGTGTTTTAATCTACCAATCTAATCATCTCGAAGTTGAGTTGTGGCATTTGTTGGGTTGATTTGAATGGCTAAGATCACTTTGGAGTCCAACATTCAGAACAAGCCTGTTATGATTATTGTTATGCGAAATAAGTAAGGGAGACGGCTTATTGAGCAAGGTATGAAATATAAGTCGCCAGAATTTATGCAAGGACGCCTAAAGAAATCTCTACACTGTTTATAGCAATAACAATAGAATATGGGTAGTTTTCAACTCACCTTTCGTCCGATGCTGTATCAGCACATTCCAGGGGAAATGAAACAGCTGAGCCAGCTCGCCACGGATCGGCCCGCGGTACGTATCGACACCGCACACCTCCGGCAGCAGGCCACGTTTTTCCTCCGGCGTGCTGAACCGATTCTCTACCAACCCGTCAATCGTTTCTCCGTCTACCAGCCCTTCGATGCTGCCGCTGCTGCTGCTGTCCGTGGTAATGTTCGGTGCATTGCAGCAGACCAGCGCCTTGGTTTCCAGCATACCGCACCGTACCGCTTCCAGATAGCGAATATCGTTGTTCGAGTGCTTCTGCTTCATGAGCAGAGCGCGAGCGAACGGACATTCGCGCACCAGCACACAGGTACCCGGCTCTCCATCACCGCCCGGTGTCTTGCAGCTGGAAAGATCTGAACGAACTTTGCTTGTACCACACACTACACTGTTTTAGCCGCTACTGTTGTGTACATACATTGTGCCACCGCGACAGGAAGCTGTGAGCAGGAAGCGATGAAACACAGCACGAGTATTCGCCAAATCAGTGCGCCCATTGTGCACGCTGTGAGGGACGCTTCGGTCAACAGTTGTAAAAAAAAAGAAGAATCACACTCTCGAAAACGTTCTGCCCGGTTTCTGCGCTCCGAGCACCAAACCTGTTAAGCGGTTGGATGCGTTCCAACGACTGACCGGTGGCGCCGGGCGACTCAAAGCACCCGGTTCTGGAACCGCTTTAATGCCAACACGAAACCTGTTTTCTTGCCCTGTCATTCTTGCCCGGGCTGTGCGTGTGACGGAGATACCGATGCTTTTGCATAGAGCCCGCGCCCGGTCAGTTTCGCGGTCGTGCAGGTTAGTTGATAACGTCTGAGCATTCTACGCTGGAATAGGAAGGAAGGCAGAAGCTTTGGTTGTCGCGAGCCGGTGATGATAATCAAACCATCTACACGTAGGAAATACCGATGGGGTTTTTTTTTGTTTTTGTCTGTTGTTTTATGTTCTTCGTTTTTTGCTACAGTCGTCGCTTCGGTTTCGGTGCTACTGGAAAGTGGACCGGTCTCAAACGGGTTCTACTGGCGGGAGGGCAGTTCTCCATCTTTATGCTGTTTGTCGTTGCTTTCAATCAACCCGGTCGCGGGGTGGGAAGACCCCACAGATGAACTCCTAATTTGTTGTGTTTCGCTGTTTCGCGCTTGCCCCGCGTTGATAATGGGGTCGACGTCGGGACGGTGTTCTACGCGTTGCTAATAAGTTATGCAAAGCAAACAATCTCTGTAGTACGGGATGTTAATCGATTACGGCGGGAGGGAATTAATAAGGTGCATGGAGAAGATCTGGTTTTGAGTGATGAATAGCGCCTAGCTATTTGACCTTCCGTCTATAACGTTTATGTTTACAATTACACTCGTAATTTAATAGCACAGCACATAGTGAAAACATTTAAAAGCATTTTATAAATGTGATCGTTCCGGGACCAACATTTTTTTGTGGTCCCTTAAGGAGCAATAAGGATTAAAAATGGCCGCTGTTTAATCGTGTAGGGGCTAGTTTATTATAAAAATCAAATCGAATACAGAATTAAAGGATAAAAAATAGAGCAAACTAAGCAGTATTTAAATAAAAACAGGAAGCAGAAAAGAGATGGAAAAATCATTTGCATTTAAAAACAAATTTTTACATCTACTGCATATTCCAAGGCATAAGCCGACTTTAGTAAATATAGTAAAATCATAGTTTAATACTTAAGTGTAACAGTTTTTGTATTTGTAACGTTGCAATCGTTTACTAAAATGTGTTATTCATTTAGACTGTACTCAACGTCAAATTGTTCTAAATGTACCAAATCCAACTCAGTGTTATAACTATTTTGTAGCTACAGCAACCGATTTGAATCACAACTTCAAAATCAATCGCATTAAATATTCGAGTTTTCCATTCCATTTATTAATGCGATATAAATGATTTTCCCAAATATAACAACAATATGTCACACATATCGACCAGCAACACAAATGTGAGGAGGGACCACCAACAACATATTGCCGGAAAAACGTAGTGAAACGTTGTCCAGGACCGGCTGAAAATTAATTTCCTTCACTCGACCATTTAATCGCTCCGACCGTTGCGAACCCAATCAAGGACCAACGCGCCATAGTGCGAGCAACAACAACATCGACAACAGGAAAAAGGATCCCATGTCTGGTTAGTGTTTCATGTGCTTGCTCAGCGCTTTAATTAAAGCGACCATAAACGTTATCGGCATGGATGGAAAGCTGGTTTTATATTTAGATCATCACATCTCAACTTATCTCCTCGGGTTGGGAACGAAACTCGCTGTGGGTGGTGGTGTGGGACGTTTTGTTCATCCACTTTTTTCTTCTTCCTCTTCTTCGTCCCCTGCTTTGGTGCCTATCCTGGGTGGCGTGTATCTAATGGGCGACACACACCAACCCCTTCTTCCAAGCCCTTTCTAGCTCCGATGGTTTATGTTGGATTCATTGAAATTCGATCAATTCGCCAGATTGTCGCCTCGGGTAGGTCTGGGGTTTGGGTTTTTGCATCGCTTTTGCTGGTAGTAGCTGTGCCGGCTGTCGCCGGAAGCTGCGCAGCGCTGGGCACGTGGCGATGGGCTGCAGTGAATAATGGAGGAAGTGGGTTCAATTTGCCCACTGCCGGATGTGTCCCGCGCCCATCGACAGCGGGCTGTACGTAATTTTGTACTCACATCCTTTATTGCTCTAGTGGGCAGGGAAGCACAGGGAAAGCTTTCGAAGCGCGTGGAAGGTGTACGAAGGGTAGCTACAGTATGGCAACGAAAGGTTTGAATTTTGTATTTTGCCCCAATACACCCGCCACTCGTGCTTTCTCTGCCTTGCACGGTTCATTAAATGTTCATTTGACTAAGCGCTTTAAACGCGGCTTAACATTCCACGACGGATACACGTACGGGTGAGCACGGGGGAATTGGTTTTGTGTTTCGTATCAGAATATGGTTTATACGATGCGCATCAAATAACAACGCCAAATGGAGAAATTTCAGTAGCAAAGCCTAAGCACGCGTAGTTTGTGAAGTTTTGGTAGCTTGACGAACGGAACGAACGGATCGGGCTAATGGTCTTGAGGACAGTGCAGCCACCACAACAGATCAGTGTGATTAGCGATGTGAGGAAATGTATAAACAGATTGTTCATTGAATCGTTATTGAATTAATCCTAAATTTAAAACGTTTTCGTACTGCATTATGACAGTGAGACATCTTCATATATACTGGACCTTCATACATATCCATAGTAATGAATTTTAAAGTTTTATACTTCTTTGAAGAGATTAAACATTGTTTTATAAGCTTTTTATGTATTTTGTATAGTCGTTATTATCTTTTTTACTTATCATAGATGACTTAATTTAATGTTTAAAGTATTAGTGAGTTTCACATTCGTTAACAATATTCTGTATCATATTTAAGCCATGCAAAACATTTACCCGGAAGGATAATAACGTAAAAGCTTCGTATGAAATCTTGTCACTTCGGTCACAAGGCTCGTGCTGGAAGGCTATTGAATGCAGACCGTTTCCTTCGCAACAAAGTTAATGTAATAAGCCACTTTTATCAAGCCACAATGCCTTGCAGTAGTAGTGGTAGGCAACCGTTAACGCGCAGCAAACTTGGCAAGAAAACAGGGTCAAACGGTACCCGTTCCGTTTCGTGTCCAGTCGTTCGTTGTTTGCGGCCTGCTTCTCTCTCCCTCGGCCATCCCTCCAACCACTCGAATACAACTGCCTACGGCAACCTGAAGGCTCTAGCAATGGTGAAGGGGGGGCAATTTTTCGCAAACGATCCTTCATCACGCATGCTAACCGGAAATACGACGGTACCTTACCGATATGGCGGTGGCTTTGGTAAAGCCGCTCCATCCGCCCCAATTACACTACTCAACAACTCCACTGGCGGGCGCGTGAACCACGTGGGGGCGAAGCGTCCGGCACGTGGAGGCGAAGCGCAGGACGCAGGACTCTCGCTGATTATGAGTCAAATTAAGTTTTATTATTATCCGGGTCAGGGGAGAGAGCGGCTGAAGCGTAGCGCCAGCCCACCGTCTGGCGTACCGGCAGCACAACACGCACCACCGAGCAGTAGTGGTGTCCCGGCACCGTCACGTGACCAAGGCTGTAGCCAAGCGACGGGGGAAGCTTTTCTGACGCGAGTTTTCCCCCGTTGCGTCCGGGTGTTCGCGGCGTCTGGAAGCTACACGCGCTACACACTACGCATCCTTTCCGCAACGGAAGGACTTGCTGAACGTTTTCACATCACCACAGGATTGGAGACGGGGCGGGTAGTGGGTGATAAAATTGCAGGAACGATCTGTGCCAGCGGCGAGGAAGCGAACGGAAGGAAGAAGGATGATGAGATGGCGCGACAGAAAAGTAACAGCACCGCCTCACACGACGGTTTGCTGCGTAGAGGTCATGTAGAGGAGAAAAATGGGTGGCGCTGTGGAGTAGAGTGATTCGTTCGGCGCAGGATCCGGCCCTTCCGGGACGTGGGGCTCGTACCGGGACGGGACGGGGAAGCGGAGTCTTGGTGTACGGTGGTGCATGCATTTTTGAGGCCAGCAACCGTTTGGCGCCAGTTGGCTCTGGTTCGCGCTGCCACGGTGTTTGATCAGATTGTTTGCTCCTCTCGCTTGCGGCGGAGTTGTTGTCGACGGGTGATGCGCGCAGCCCAACAATGTAGTGTTTGGTCTGTGGTAAGATTCTTATCCAGTGGTAAGATAAAAGAAAACGGATCGGTTTTGTTTAGCTTGCCGTTTTTGCTTTAACTTAAAGGAACATTTTTGATCAAAATAGAATGCAATTAAAACACAATTTAAATTATTTAAACCATAACGGTTTTATTTTTTATTTCAATTTTGCCCGCACTAATTTCTGCCCTTTCTGCTCTTCTACTTCCAGATTAAACAACAACAAGTAATACAAAATAACTAGTGAATTTTTGTGTGTAAAAGTGGTGCAATACTTAGGGCTTTCTAATATAAAGGCAGTCGCAGTTCATTCGTTAATCTCTTTAGTGTCTGTGTGAGTGTGTGTGTGTGTTACTTATACTGTGCAAAAGATAAAAGAAGGCGTATAAATCCTTCAAAGCTGTTATTTAAAAATTGTGCCACAACAGCGTCACTGTGCCGTATTGTTATACTAATCTTGCTAGTGTATCGTGCTTCTACTTGGAAGGAAAGCAAGCTCCCCGTTCCCTACACTCTACACTCGTTAAAACTTTGCAGTTACGAATAGGCAGCTAGTGAGCCAAGCTCCAATTCCGATTTTACCCTTAACACCCCCCCCCCACCCCTTTCCCCCTATACATTCCTGCCCAGCCGGTGTGATACAGTGGGCTGAAGAAGATGGCCCAATTTGTGACACACATCCAGCCGACGCTGATCGAAGCGTCCCAGGGGCATGTGCCGCACCATCACGGGCACCAGGTAGGGGTGCCGCACACGTCCCATCTGCCGCACAGTGGGCACAACATGCCGTCGCCCCCGACCCACCACGGCCACAGCCACGGGCATGTGCACGGCCATCACCATCATGGGCAGGGCGGGTCGCTCGTCCACAGCGCCAGCCGGGACATGTCGAATGCGAAGGGTTCGGCCGGCCACAAGGCACCGACGCATCTGCCCCTGTCGCCCAAAGCGGACGACCAGCATCATCATCAGCCGCACTATCAGCACGTGGAGGGATACTATCAGCACGCGCCGATGCATTACTACCAGCAGCAGCAGCACCATCACGGGCATAGTCATGGACATCATCATTCCGGCGTAAGTACAGCACAGCACAGTTACATGGAATAGCCTGGGGCATGCAATTATTGGTGTTCGGGGGAGGATTTATTGAATGAACCTGGAACCGGTTGGTGGTAAGCCTAACTAGACCTAGCGAGTACTTTCGTTTTGGGGGGGAAAAAATGAAAAGAAAACGCGCTATTTATGAACTAAGCGATGGGATGCTTGGCGAAAGAATTGTTTATCGCACAATCTTTCCGCTTTATTCTGTTTATTCAAGCTGCATAAACAATGAAACATAAAGGGGTGCCGTTTATACGTTTTTTTTTTCGATTTTAATAAACGCTAAAACTCAATGCCCTACATCGCATTAGTTTGAGTTGCTTTGTTTACACGGTTCAGTAAATGTTCCCAGATTGCTTCCCAAAAGCGAGTCATGCTTGTGTAAATGAAAGATGAAAGGACAAAAAACAAAATAGAGCAAAGTTCTAATTTGGCATGACTGGTCGCATAAACTCTCGCCTCGTCTAATGGCATAGCGTGATGCCGCTCGTTTAATTCGTTTACAAGTTTTAAACAGAAAAAAACATATATTCGGTAAACGGCTTTTGCTCTTTAAAACGCGAAGAATTCCTTGCGCCATTCCACGATCCTGGCACGCCATCACTCTTGCTCTGCTCGTGTCTCGTATTCCGCTTCGAGATTGTTCTCTCTTTATGCTCTTTCTATGTCTTGTTTTACTCATTTGCACGATGATGACTAGATTATTCGGTAATTCCTGTCAGCTTACGATTGATGCGTGTCCGTTGAATATTGTTTATCTAGAAGGCGCTCTACCGAAGCATCACAATAGCAGCACGCGATTCGTACAAAAATACAAAAAAGCACCATCGCAGCAGTTTGATGCTAAAGTGCTCGAGCATGCCATCATGTGTCGGTGTGTGTATTTCCCCATAGTGCATGGCATCGTTCGTGCCGAATTTAGTTCGTTAGCTCGATCGTTGTACAGTTGTACACAATGTTATGCATGATTCAGGTCCATCCCCAACGGTGTAACACCGCTGCAAGTGTGCAAATTCTATTAAAAAGTTGAAAATTTATGGCCCACCATCGGTTTATCCTGCCAACTACCGCCAATGTTCCCCGCAGCAAAGGTAAGCCGATTTCGCTAACAGTTTTACGCTCGCGAAGGGGTTAGGTAGGTTAGTTTGCGCGTGCAGCACACAATTACCATTTTGCGGGAGAGGAAAGAACTCATGGAAGTTTGGTGGTCGGTTGTTGGCGCTAAATTATGGCACCGGTTCGGGAAATGCCCGAATGCCGAAAGGAGGGGGATGGCATGGCGGAATACAACACGAATGGGCATTCTGGATTCTGCTTTGGTCATGTAACTAAAGTTTTCTCTTTAAGCACACGCTTTCGACCCACCGCTTTTGGGAAGCGTTTTGGGCGAACTTTATACCATGCGTTGGTGAAGCGCCAATTGAGAAGTTGCGTGTGTGTATTGGCCAATTGCTGACCAACGGACGGTCAAAAAAAGGATTAACAAAGCATCGTACCGAAACATTTCATCTAAAAAAAATCAAAGAGAGAACATAGATGTTGTGCCAAGCTAAACTAGTTTACGTGTTATTTGGAGTGCATATTTCTTGAGCAAAGTGCCACCGGTCACGATTACTGGACGTGCTTTCGGTAATCCTTTGTCTACACCATAGGGTAACAAGTAAAATAATCGTTTTTTTGGGTACTTTTGACTCTTTCTGAGTGATAAAAGTGTAAGTCTACTTTGTGCTCACTCCTTACAAGCGTGTCAGAATCGAATCTATTCCCCCCTCTGAACGAACACTATCGTTTCGCATAGTCACAACCCAAATGAACAGCTCGAGAGCATACAAAATACAAGGGCACTAAATCGTAAATCATATTGGACGGATAAGCAATGAACTAACAATCGCAAAACCAAGCAAAAAAAATGTTACACCACCACATGCGCCTGGCAGGCGTAAATCAACGCCGGTAAGCCAACACGCTCAATCACGTGCCGATGCGAATGCTGTCGGAATTCATAACAAGATTATAAACGGACAAAATTGGCCAAACGGAAGCATCAGCCCACCAGCCAGCCGTACAGCAAATCAGGGCAAAGTAGCATCTGAAAATGTACGGTAGGAAAAAAATTAAATTCCGATAGAACAGAAACCCATAGAAGGAAGCTATGGGTTTTTCCCCTGTTTTTCTCTTTTATAGATATGCGGCATCATTTTTATACAAAGCTGATCTTTCGTATGGGTTGGCACTGGGTAAAGTTGGCCACCGTAGTGCTGTAATTATGCTCAAATGTTACGTATTATTGTTATTAGTTTGCTCAACATATTTTGTTGACACGCTGCCAAACTGAATTATGTGCGAAAACTTTTCGGCAAACACAGGAAGCCAAGATGTGCCAACTGTCGGGCCTGTGTCCCAATAGTGCGCCTACACCAAATCTTCGTCTTTTATCCGATTGAAGGTACCAGATCCCCCCTGCACAAAGCAACTCTATTTTTTGCTGTTTCGCATGCTGGCGTTTGAAAATGCTGGCGAAATGTGAAATGGTACAATCAAGACGCATGTGTGTTGCAGGAAGTTTCTTTGTAGAAACGAAGATGATACCTACCCGAAGCGTAGTGTGTCACGGTTGGAAGGAGCGGATTTTTTTCCCTGTCTATTTCAGAACGACGACTGGCGCCACACAACATCTCGATCGCTGGAAACTGGCCCAAATCGCGTCATGGGTGATCGAGCTCCTGCCATCGCCATCCGACCGGCGACTCCGCTTGATGGACGAGTATCAGGTTGCAGTCCGCATTCATGTATGTGCATTCGGGTGCTACCGTAAGGAGTAGCTTCAACTGCAGCCCCGTGGCCTCCTTCCTTTAGGCAATGGGAAGCAACCTGACCTACCCTAAGCGGGCCTGCTTCCGCATTCCGCAGAACGGAAGTGCACTCCCACGGCAGAACGTGTGGGTGTGAGTGTGTGACACAATTTATATGCTTGGCCAGTGGAATACGGTTGTACGTGTTCGAGGGGTTTCCCGGTGCACTGCAGTGGTCGTTTATCGTTTCCGGCCCGTTTTTGATGTACCGGCGGAAGTAGATAAGTGAAGAAACGACCTCGCCCACCGTAAAGGTGCTGTGTCTGTTTTCCCAGGGAGACAGGAGGGGGGGCTACGTGATGGATCCCGATAGATTGGGTTGGCCCAGCACTCTAAATGGCAACTGTTATGTAACGATTGATGCAAACCACAGCTGCATGAGGATTTGTTCGTTGTACCGGCCTTGGCCTGGTGCTTGTAACCAGATTGGTGCGTCACCCGTAGGCACTGCACCGGTACTAAATATGCTTTGATAGGTCATTGGATGACACGGCCCATGGTAAACAGTGACAATGTGAGTGTGGGTGTGGTTTTAATGCAGTGGCTTTTAGTTTAACTCCTGCAGAAAATGTGATGAGAGGGTGATTATAATAACTGTGAAGAGTACTGTACCGGGATCGTTTAGATCAGGCGACGGTAAAGTTCACCACACGGGTCAAATACGGCCCTCAAGTGTAGTTCAAACGATCCGGCGAGACTTTTTTTTACAGATTTTCGTTGATGTATTCGTAATGTGATATTTTAGACTAGTCATTACAGTCATTACAGTTGTTGAATTTTATATTTAAATAGTTTAAAATTTATAAGAGAACTTTGGAACTATATTTGGAATAAAATAATGGCCTACACACAAGAATGTTTAACATCCATCTATTATTACTAACTATAATCAGCATACTAATGCCACTAAGGGTAGAACAATCTTGCAGTAGTTTCATTGATGGTTGCTCAGAAACTAAAAACGAAAGCTTTTGGGTATGGCATAATATTTTGAAAAAAAAAAACAAAGAAAGTATTTTTAATTATTGAACAACAATGTTGAATTGAAATAGTCCAATTTTTGGGAGAGAATTAGTGATGGCAGAGGCAATCGCTGCGTTTTAATGATAGCATTTTGTTAACAAGATGTTGAAGAAGTTGTTATAATTTTTGTACTTTTTGAGATAAATTAAGATTTTCTTCACACCTAAATCTTCAATTTGTTTTAACTTTGCGTGACAAAGATTCGAAAGCATCATAAACACTGTAAACAAAAAGAATAAAAATATAAATATAATATAAACACAATATAAAAACCCCAATATACAATATGAAAAGTTGCCATCCCCTGGTTTACAAGAAAATAGTCAAGAATGTGTTTTCTCCCGCATGGTATTATTGATTACCGTTCAATCCACAGCAGTGTTTTCTTTGAGCGCGTGCTGAAAGGATTTGCCGTGTGTAAATGAACATAATCAACCCGTGAGGCATAATTGTAAATCGATCCGCTGTTTGCTTAAGTGTGAACCATAGGTTGGCAAACATTGTGCGAAGGTTTGCACACTACTGCTAATTAGTATGTTTAGTTAACATGCGGATGAAAGGCTGAACGCCTCCACAACGTGTTGAACAATTAGTGGCACCGTAGTGGTAGCAGTGCCGCTACCTACCAATAGATGGCGCCCGAACGTTCGTCGGTTATTTCGTTCGTCTCAAATTCAAAACTCACGCTGCCGAACAAGAAAATTGGTTTTAACTGCAAAGAAAATACATTAGTTTTAGCTGCACATCAAAACCAGCCCAGTTACATCATTCTAGCGCTGTAGAAATAACATTTTTTTCACCCAGCAAACAACTCAAGACGGCTGCACAAGCTAGCTCTTGCTGCCTTCGACGAGCTAGTTCCGCTTGCCGTGTTGCGCGTACTCGGAGCGTACTTTTGATTGCACATGCCACCCATTCATGCACGTCACTCAGCGGCCCGTAACGTTTGCACATCGTAATGAAGCTGCCATCCATTGTTTATGTACATTTATTTGTGGGTGTGTATGTTTATGTAGTGAGGAAAACTGATGCAAAGGATTGTTTTCTTGCCATACTCCAGCCCGCCGCGCACCCAAGTACAACTATGTAACCGATCATGGATCGATAGCACTGTTTCGCACGGTGCAGGCTGACGGTGCAGATTGTTCCGGCCTGCCCGTACACTGCCAAGCAAAGCGTTATCGAGAAGGATACGGTTTCTTTCTTGATTGATACTCTGATACGCCCTACAAACTGATGATTGAATCAGGGGATTGAGTTACCGCGTTGGAGGAGTTTGTTTTCATTTCTCGCAAGCAAACAACCGCGCACCGAGTCAGTGATGATGATCCGTGGTTAGTGGAGTTCCCGCACTCCGAGGGACAACCTCACGCGGGCCTGGTTGATGACGCGGTGACGGCCGATTTGTATCGTGCAATTTTTAGAGATGCACGAAAACGTCACACCCCTTCCCAGTCCTGCTGCTCATTCAGTCCGTTGTGAGCGGGTTTCTTTTCCTCCTCTGCTCGGTGCCAAAAATAGCGCAAAATTTAATTCGTGAATCGGTCGGTAGCACCATTGTGTGTGTGTGTATGTTCACGGGTAGAGAGGCGCACATCGCCCGGGTCAGTATGACGACCGTGTGACAGTGAGTAGTTTTCCCTCGTTTCGTCATCACGTTCCGTGTGTTCCGTTCGGGGCAATACTCGGTTTGTGCGCTGGGACAAGGGAACGGAGTGTGAAAGATTATTATGAAAAGCCGTTGCTAAATCAACAATCCCTACGGGCTGCTTGTTGCCGCAAGCGAGCGAGTGTATCTGGTGGCAAAAGAATGTCTATTTGCGAATGAGTGCTACGGCTAACATTGTTAGCGAAATATGCTGGAGGGCAAAAGCAAACAAAAGTGAATTGGATTGGCTCGATGATCGGCTTTTATTGGATTGTGTTCCGTTGACAGTTCTGGCGACAGTGTGTTGCGATGGATTGAACTCCGTTCTGAAGGCTGATGGACGGGTTGAACATAAATCTAGTCAAACTGTTAATGCAACATGCAAATCGGATGTTACCAGAACGAAACACGTTGAGCCAGGTGGACACTGTGTATGTAAAAGTGTAGCATCAAACAAACCCGTGTTCTGAATATAGCTCTGTGGCGTTCGAGCTAGACACAGGCTCTTTAAATATTAATGTTGATGCGGAGATGGTGGGATATTAATATTCTCAGCTTCTAAAAGCAACACAAAACCCTACGGACGAAACGCTTTAGTAAGAGCATAAAACAGCACAAGCTCTGGGCCCCGGTTCCGGTTGGGCCGGTTAAACAGAGCCACCTCTCAGACAGAAGGTACGATCACCTCACTCGACCCATAGTGCCACGCACAGGACCCTCCCAAAACACTTACCCTTTTATGGTTTTGTGCCAGCGGATGGGTTTTCTTCCTTCGATTCTTATCGGCGTCATCTTCTTGCGAGTGTTGTGAGTGTGCAACATATTTCTTCCCATCGTTCACGGGTCGAATCAGCTCACACCGAAGTGAAAGATCATCGCACAGTCTGTGCATTGCCTGTGAAGGTGCAGGCGAGTGTGCAGACAAACACAACATGATGGGCTTTTACATAAATGGTTCCATCCCGTCGTGGGTTAAACTGTTTATTGGTCTTTGACCTCGACATTGGCTCAGAGCGAAGGCGCATCATCTGCCTGCTTTCCACGTTGCTTTCGCTAGGAGGGAAAAGCTCGTTCTTTTCTTTTTTGGTCTTTTTTTGTGTACACATCATGCTGTCGTCTAGCCTTGCTGCCCGATTATTCGTCGGAACTAATTTGTAAGAAGTGTAGTAAAGTTCGCTTCTTTTTTTCCAACGAGCTGTGTCTGCGGGGCTCGTTAGACAGCGAAGTAAAAGTGATAAAAAGGATAAACGAGAGGAAGCACACAAACGCTACACTATCCACAACTCGGCCTCCGAATCCTTTCGGGCCGGTTACTAAGTGCATTTACGCGGTGCTGTGTAGGTGCGCTCGCTTTTAGTGGCCTGGCGTACGGAGGGATTGATATTTATGCGCGTTTGGGATGCTGTTGGGACAGTTGCAAAACGTAATTACAGCCAGCGCAGAGGTGTCACCGTAGGTGCTAGGGTGGTGGTTTTGTGTCCATCGTACCCAAACCTTCGCATCGTTGCCGTGGGTGATCATGGTGCCCGGAGTGATAACGATGCTGTGAAGATGGCTGGCGTATGGCTTGTGTGTGTGTGGTGGTGTGCTGTTTTTATGAGCCCGCTTTTCACCAGTGTGTTTGATGATGATGGACATTTTGACTTGTTTTAAGTGAGAATAATTGCTCGGTGAGTGAGGAGACAGGGATGGTGAAATGAAGAGAGGAAAGGCCGTTTAGTTTCCAGCACCTTGTTTATGTGTTTCTTAATTTGCTTAATGGTATAAGGCTTCAGTTTCCCGAGTTGCTTTTAGTATCACTTAAAGCGATTTCAGATACATTTAGCGCGTTCTTTTGATTTGGTCTAAAGAGGTATTTCCCAATGGTATTTCCCAGTACTTTGCACAAATTTTTGTGTCCAACTATTGAGGAATGGCAATAACAATGACTAAGAGAGTTTAATTTGATGGAAAATAATATAAATCCGTTGTGAAATTGTTGAAATACTCTTTCGCTAAATCAGTGCATTTGTATTTTTGTTTATTTTGAAATATAAATTCCAATAAAAATTTATTAGCCTTTAAGATAAAAATATACTTCAAATGTTTAGTTTACCAACCCAAATACAAAATAACACTAGACGGTGCACGCTATTTCCTAACCGCTAGAAAACGTGATCTTTCCGTAAACGATATTTGGCCGAGGATCACAACAAAGCCAGCAGCGTTTGCAAAACACACTCAGCCATGTTTCAAACGCCATGACGTCGATATTCGTGGTCGTCTGCCCAGGCCAGCGATTGCCAAACTACTGCTTGCGAGCCGCATACGACTCTTTGCTTGGTTTTTCTTTTTGGCATTTATGCTCTTGCTGTATCTCTTTGGCTTTTCACACGAAACTTTACAAACATTTTTGTAGAATTTAGCTCTTTCGCTCGCACAGATTACCGACCGCTGGTCTAGGCATTAGTGTAAAAAAGTAATAATAAATAGTGCAACGGATCGGTATCTACCGTAAAGCAATTACGAGCACCATCTTAACTTGAGGCGCGCACAGTTATTTATGGTTTTCCATCAGCCTTACCAATACGTTGGACCAATTTTCAATATTTCATTAGCTTCAAAGACCTGTTGCTCATCATTTTGAGAATATGGTCTCCCTCTCTGTCGCTCGCTCTCTTCTATTTTCCTTCGATTTGTACCGTTTTCACTGCAGTCCTAGCTATTTTTAGCTGTCTCTTACCGCCCCAGACCACTCTGGTCATCTGCTCAGACCTATTGCTCGTTGATGTCTAGGGTTCATTTCCGTACGGCGTTCCGAGGAAAAAGTGTTGTATATTTGTGTACGCAAAGCAAGTTGGCAAAATGTACATCAACGGCACGCCGCGGTATGATGAAAATCTTCGTCGCTTTACCGTCTATCTATCCCACCGATGAAAGAGAAAAATAGAGGGAGAGAGAGAGAGCGAGAAAGAGGGAGATAGATAAAGAGAAAGAGAGGGATAATGAAAGAACGTAATCTGCGTCCGGTGATTTGGTTTTATTTGGACTCGTGTAGCCATACACATCCATCCACGTACACACACATGGTTTTCATGAACTACTCTTTACGTTGGCGTTTCTGCACAACAAACACACGCATCATAGAACCGTGACACGGTCACGCCTTGGCATGCTGACGTTTTCCAACGATCGCGTATGGGAGGGCCGCACGATCGCCGTTCATCCGCCAGAGTGACACGCGGCCGAGACGTTTCATTCGCGAGTGGACAGCTGTAAGCAGTAGTGATTATTCGCGCCGTAACTGATTGAGTGTGAGCCCTTTCGTTTGTAGTGTGTGCATTAAACTGTACGTTACGTATCTTGGCTGGAACGGAAGGGACAAGCATGTGTCCTTGGGAGTGAAATTTGTCCTTCAATCTTTAACCGTGTGATTGTTACGCCAAAGTGCTTTAAGTCCCTCTTTAGGTGAGCTGTGTTTGAAGAGTGCGTCCTTTACTTGAAAGTGTTTTCAAACGGTGCCAGTGAAAGCTGTTGGTGTTAAAACTAAGTGGCCTACCAAGGATCAACCATCATGCTGACACTCAAGAAGCGCTTTCCATCACTACAAAGCCTTGGCGTAAGTTTCAGCGTTATTTTTATGAGTTGTATCTGCTTTATAATGTTCCCGCTACCACATCGAACCGATTTTGAACACGGCCTCACATTTCACCCAAGCACACATTTATTTGGGGGTTATTTATACGGGGTGGTACGCGAGCGGCCTAGCCTTGAGACAGGGAAGCAGGATACGAGATACGAGGTCGCGACGGGACGGGATTGGGATCATGTTTGGGGCGAGTTTTGCGTTTGTATTCACCCTGAAGTGCTATTTATGTTGCGCTTGACTTGGGTGGGAGCTCCTGCTGGGTGGCAAGCGCACAGCTCGAGTGTGCTTGCGCTTGAAAGCGTTGAAGGGGTAGGCCCTTCAACTACGAACTAGATTGAACGGAGGAAAGCCGGAACGGAAGGATGGACCGAGTGGAATGTTTAGAGAGAGTGTGTGTGTGTGTGTATGTGTGTCAAAAAGGTCAGCAGGGGGATTTTTGTTATTGCTATATCTAACCCATACCCAACAGGAATGCTTATCAGTGCAATCAAGATGGAAACAGGAATGCCGAATTTAGTATGATTGTTTCTTACAAGTGGCAAAATGCTTATATATACTGTGTTGTTTATTGAGTGAATGTTGATCAGCGCTTAAAAAAGGAAATTCAACGATTTTGTATGATATTGAAAAGTCGTCTTCAATTACAAGACGTTTTTCCAGATGATTTAGAGCCCATTTATTAATTTAGAATAAGGACAGCACGCTACAACCGTACTAGTAAACTATTTAGAAATTACCTACTGATATCTTAAACATTGCTTCAGTATATGCTTAAAGAAGAAACTCAAACACAAAATAATATAAAACACTAAATTCATCTTGTCTCTAAATCGAATGCTGTATCGTACGATTTTGGGGCTGAATGGCTGTCGCCCGTACGATGCCTTTAGTTTGCAAAATTATTTGCCACTCCATTATCGCTAACCTTACGCACACACTGCTGCTGGTGCTACTAGGATCTGGGCTGGGCGTAAATAATGATGCCAAACGCCGCTGGCCAATGCGTCTCCAGGGACCGTTCCTGACGAATATGCCTTGCGGGAGCGAAGGCCGCTTTCTCAGCTATTTTGTGCGGCGATGCTGATGATGTTTTGTGGCGCCAAGGGTACAGGATAGTGCCTTGTGGCAGTCGTATTTCATTGTATAAGAAGGCAGGCAAGAGGTCAAGGTTTTCATGCTCATTTTCGCAGATCTGTTTGTATGTGTTTGTTTGCGACTTTTGTGTGTGATATTTAACAGTGGGTGGGAACAAACAACAACTCTAAAATGAAGACAGTTTTGGCAAACGTTTTGGAATTGTTATGTTTTCTATTGTGATAGGATAGCAATCTGTTACGATCGATAAATATTTCTTCGGAATAGAGTATCATAAAGTAGGACATTTCGTATCATATGAAGTGATGATGATAAGGCCATTGATGATTAAGTACGAGCTTGGCAAATAATTTTCTGAGATTCAGCCCAAAAAATATAGTTCTCTGTATTTTAGGTTATTTGTAAAGATGCCATTGTCGGCAATTGTACAATTTATCTGAGTTATCAGTAAAGTGGGCTATATCTAGGTAATTTTGGCTATATTTTAAAACTTGGTTGTGAAATATTTTAATATTCAACGCATACTGATTTCTTTATGACGTAACAACCAGCCGATCTGTAATGGTTTCCAGAACATTATTCGTAGCGGATGAGTCAAACAGATGTTCAGGACTGGGGCCCTAGTGTTTATCATGCGTCATATAAAAAACATACCCTTGTTTTGCGAACAAATGATGTTAGCTGTAAAATTTTAACATTAAAAATGGGAGCCATGTAAACTTGTAATGAACGTTATTGCTCTTGGAATTAGCCCGTTTTTTCTAACGCTTGATCACACACCGATTTTACCATTCCACCGATACGAAATTAAAATCAATAGAACCAACACAAACAGCACCTCAATTAGCGTGTGCATCGAGTTAAGTACCTTCGTTAGTCAATGCCGCTGCTGCGTGCAGAGCAGAGAATGAGCGTGCAAAACAAATGAAGCACAGCACACACGCTGCACACGCGGATCGGAGTCCTGCGTTTTATTGTCCCGATTCGTGGACGAATGACGAATCAGACCAGCCACTTGCAAGTCCTTGCCCGAGCACCAACCACGGCTCCGGCAGTGCCGATGATGATGATGATGATGATGATGTCACCCCGGCATCGGCACTGCAGCACCACCCTTCTTGCAGTATGAATCGCACATTTTTGGTCATTACTTGCGCAGCACACACCCTCCCAATCCCCTCCTGTCTCACCCGTTTTACTGCCGCTGCGGTACGTTTCGCTTGTGGCTGCGTTTTTCGGATTTGCTGCGTGTGTGTGTGTGTTGCAAGAAAGGAACCGAGGGGGAGAAATAAAACAAAACAAAACACGAACCCCTAAATCACCGGCCCCGTGTTGACGACGGCCGATTAAGATGGGGTGCAAAAACAAAACCAAACACGCTCACCCGTGACCGACCGGGATGGGGATGTGAACACGCGCGTGAATGTGTGTATGAGCGTGTGAAATGCATAGTGCACCCCTACACAATGCACGGTTCGTCCCGCACCGTAAGCACGTGCGTCGGCCAGGATGCGCACTTGTGTCCGATTGCGAGAAGTCACTAGTGCGCGTGTAGTTGTGGGTTCGACCGTCCCGGGGGCGCAAAGTGTGCGGGCCTGTGTTTGTGATGCGTGTCAGCAATCTGTTTACGTTCTGTCAGGTGCAGAAAACGCCGGCCGCACAACAGCAGCTCGTGGGCGCGGGAACGGTGTCCTTCAAACTGCGGGTGAAAAGGGGTGTGTGTGTGTGTGTGTGCAAGTGTCATTTTCGAAGTTCGAACGCTCTTCGAAATAGGGGTGTGTGTGATGGTCTCCAGCGTCGCGTTCGAACATGGAGCCACCGGTCGGGCGCGCAGGCGCCTGGCCCCGGTACCTGTTCGTGTCCTTCGGGGTGGAGAAATGCTCGCTATATCCTGTGCTGCTCGGAAGGATTTTCATTCAGTCGAACAGTAACCGTCGGATAAGCGTGACCAAATTGTGTGAACTTAAGACAAACCCCTTTTTCTGAAACAGGAGATTCTTCTCCCCCTGTCCCTCAGTGTGTGTAGGCACTATAGGAAGTGTAGAGCGAAGAAGAGAGAGAGAGAGAGCGCGCAATAGAATAATAGAAAGAGCGTGATAGCTAGCGATAGTTCTGTTGCGCTCGCCCTTACTGCCGCAGCAGCACAACACTGCAAAGTAGCCAGCAGAAAGAGGAGGAAGAAGCATTAAAGGATAAGGATTTGTTCTGGCACTAAAACGGAAAGGTTTCTCTGCACATCCGGTGCAAAGAAAAGGAATTTGTTTCCGTTTTCTTTTCCTCCGAAAACCCGTGAGGAATTCCTTTTCTGCGGAACATTTTTTCTTTTTTTTTGCCAAGGCAAATCCTTTTTTTCCAGTGCAGATATCTCCTTCCTTGTCCTTCCTCCTTCCGCTTTACCAGTTTGGGACGAGCAAGCAAGCGGTGGTCCCGGGTGGTAGAGAGGGAAGAGTAGAGTGAAAATTTGCGGCCATTTTGATCGTGGCTGCTTCGGCAGACTGGCAGAAATTTTGTCTCTCGGCTCCGTGGTTGGAATTTTCATAGAATTTACTTAATATTCTAACAAAATTCTGTACTTTTTCTCCCATCCCTTGTGTTTGGTGCGGCTACAGTAGCTGTAGTTTAAGATAGCCATAGTGAAAAAAGAGAGAGAAAAAAATCAGTTGAAAAAGCAATCAGCTAGCGAAGCAGCACTCGCGTTTCTAGTGCAAGTCGTTTATTACCCAATTACACCACAGCAACCACAGCTTGCTCCACATTCCGGGCGTGCTGGACAGATTATGCAATCGGTCGAACCGTTGGTTTGCTTAGTGGTAGCAAGTTCAACAGTGGCACCCAGTACGGACTTACCGTAAGGGCCCGTTTGCGTACCTAGCAAGGGTATTTGCGTGACTGTGTGTGTGTGTGTGCGTGTGCGTGATTGTGTGCTCAAGCAGTGGCCAGTCCCGTACCCAACTGCCCCAGTGTCCCCAATCGGCACAGTAGGATTAATTCAAAGGAAACGGCCACCTTCGACCCGGGTGGACTCACTGGTTCGTGTACAGAAGGGGAGGGTGTGTATGCGGGAAAGGACACTGCACAGAGCACCGTGCAGCGACAAAGGTTTGCAAACCGCGGTTCTAGTTTAATTGCACGAACCGAGGGACCTGTTTTGCAATGGTCACCGAAAATGGGACACAGGTAAGTGGTCGCTTTCGGGCGAGGGAAGCTATTTTCTTCAAGTCTGGTATTTTCAGCCATTCCGTCCAGCAGCACAAAATATCCGTTTGATCGAAAGTATGCGGGGAAAAAGAATTGCAAGTAATAAGAAAAGCGCAAACAGAAGAAAGCGGAAAATTTTCTCCCAGGAATTAAGCCATCGATGCCGCAGAGCGATCGATATTCTGTCATGGTCGTTGTCGGCACGCGTTTCTGTGGTGGTAGTAGTGATGTATGTTTGTGTGTATGTTTATACGTACTGCTAGCGGGGATGGTGAGCGTACACACCTGCTAGAACGAGAAAGAGCGCAAGCTAGAGGGACTAAAGCAACGGAGAGATAGAGATGAGAGAGTCGAAGAAAAGCGAAAGAGACGACGAACCTGGGCAGGACAAAGATGCAGCATGCTCCTCCTGTGCAGAGCAAAAAGGATACCGGGGAAAAACCACATCTCGCACGGTGAAAAAAGGAACGCACGAGTCAGGGGTGGGCTGATGGTAGATTGCCCTTAGGGTGCCACCCTTTGGTAAATGTATGCGCGACGGCGGCATGACATGTTGTCCGGCACAACACCGCACACGGCTCTCTCCGTTCCGTCGTGCTGGACTTGCACAAACGTGGAACCACAGCCGCAGCGCATACCGGAAATAAATGGAGCAGCAGCAGCAGCGTTGCAAAAGCTAGCCAACAGTTTTCTGCTGGGCGGTGGAGTTTTGCTGTGTGCACAACTACCACCCTAGCGGTTGGTGCCGTACACACAAAACAGTCTGACCAGGACGACCGGAACTGGCACGCACACAGTGTCACACGTGACGGGGCCCAGGATACACACACACACCCATACATGCTTTCGTGGGATGGTTGTTGGGAGGAGAGGAGGGGGGTGAAGTTCCGTGTTGTGCCATTTAGAGCCAAACTCCAAAATGGCAGACTCTCGCGCGCATTGCACACGGAATGTCAAAACTTCAAGGACTTTTTCTTTGCTCCACAGTTCGTTCGGCCGACCAGAAGCCTTCGTTTGGGTATTTTGAGTAATTTAGTCAAAACCCTCTTCCGAAGCGCAACGTTTATTTGTAGGCCTGTGTTTGCCACACTCGCACGCTACCGGACTATCGATTATACGAATTCAAAGTGAGAGAAGAAAAAAAATCATGCAGCCTTTGCCCGATGACCCTAACCGTCTCAAATCTGTGAGGTTTTTTTCCCCTCAACGAATGAAAATGCGGGCAAGCAAAATGGACTCCAAAACTCGAAGCCTTTGCTACTGCAACCTTTCGGCAGGACATGTCGCTACAGCCCATCCATCACAAGGGTCCGTATGTGGGCGTGTGAGTGTATGTGAGCGGGTGTTGAAATTGCCCTCTAACGATATGGTAATTTGACATTCGCGCAATCGTTCGTCGTCGTCTAACCTTTGGTAACCGAGACACCGAACCCCGCTGGCAAGGTTTTTTCTGATGGAAGGCTTTGCGTATTGTTTGGGTTTCGAGCCCTCGCGCTGTTTGGGTGCGGTCGCTTTCATGGCCGGGCATGTCGACGGTGTTGCTACACCCCCCGGTGTAAAGATGGTGCCGAGCATGTATTACCTAATGGAGCGTAATTCCTCGGCTTTGTTGCAATCAATAACCCTGTAATTGATGGCAGTTATAGTTGGTGTGACATTTGGAGGATACAAGTGTTGGGGACAAGTGACTTTAGTTTTGCTGTTGCCGAGGTTTATTGAGATAAAACAAAATGATGAAAATCGATATTTGTCCTTTCGTTAAACTGCTACAAGGACATTTGGAGCTCGCGGGTATGGATAATGGTTTCATGATTGTTCGGGAACTGTCATAATGCTCGTACCGTTTTTGTCAAGAGAAACGTTGTACCTTAATTCAAATAGTACACAAACTATAATAGTTTAGAATAATATAACATCCGAATAACACATCTCAATTGTACAGGCATAATTGAGCCATAGTAGTTCAGCAAATGTATCTAGGAGATCTCAATACAACGTTCCTCACGATAATAATTTGAAGTACAATAAAAAATCATAAGACTCCGCTTCAAGCATCCGTGATGCACTGAAAGCACCATTTCTGGTACTGCTACTTTTCGTCCCGAGGCGATTTGTCGTCCAAACTTTTCCAAAAGAGGTACTTTTTTGCGTGCAGAAACTTTGTTGTGAGATTGCCCGAAGCAGATCAATCTAACAAATGCATTCTTCCGTTGGAGTTTGTCCAGAAAATGCATTTGTATGTATTAATCAGCAGATACTGTTGTTTCAAACAAACAGCACCAAAGGACGGAAAAAATGCCAGTTGAATCTGAATGCTCAATAAAAACACACACAAAAACATTGTCAAACAACTGCCATTCCATTTGTTCATTAGCTTTTTGGAGAATATTTTGGCCAAGTGCCAAACGACTATAGTTTCGACTAACTTCAATTCGAATGCCCTTTTTTCCTAATAAAAAAGTGCACACGTAATTTGGCTCATTTGTCAGTGTGCTGCGTTTGTGCTGCTGGCCACACCAACAACTTGCTCGCCAATGAGTAATGTTTCAAGCTGCAAGAGATGCGAGAAAAAGACTAGGTGAAAAACGTGAGCCGTGGATAGCAAATGTCCTCCAAATCCTTGCCAAGTAGTGTTCCCGTATGGTCATGCTTCATTTATTTTTTTTTCGGGAGGATCAATAGTGTGTGCCCCTTAGCTACTTTGCCACTTTTATGTGTCGCAATAAAGATGTGATCCTGCTGACACAGCTGCTGGGCTGTGCGGGGTGCCATACAGTATGATTCCATGTTCCGTGTACGAATGACCTTTGGCAGCTTGGTTGCTTGGTCGGGGTGTTAGTTATCATACGAAATGAAGTTGCGTAGTGGTGCTGCTGGCTCATAGTTGGATCTCGGTCGGAAATCCGGTCCACTCGGGTCGACTCCGTCACGTCAGACACGTTCGCCTTAAGGTGAGCTGCAGGATTTCCTGCTCGAGACAGCCTGGCGGCGGGCTAGCACGGTCGATGATAGCGGCTTCCGTGCAAACGTAACATGTGTGCTGGCATGATGTAATGGTAATGTGTGGACCCTCTTCCCGCCAATCCAGCCATTCTCCTAACGACCACAACACTGGATGACGCAGGTCCTTCCATGGCGTCCGATTGAACGAAGCGCAATCTTAGGACGCGTTAGAGCCAAGCGCAATAGAGCAATGTATGCCCCGGGGCAGATTTAGTTATGGTTGCTCTCTTTTTATCGTATTTTTTCTGAGCCTGCCAAAATCTTCGAGCGAATAGAGCGAAGGCAATTTGGTAGGCTCGCTGTGCCGGTGGTACGTAGATCCACACGAAGCAGCAAGAAAAAAAAAAAGGTTAAGGTATATACTGCATTATGACATCGGGGCAACGGATCGATTCCGTGTGCCTTTTTGGTATGCGAGAAAAGGCCCGCTCCGCCAGTGTGCGGGCACGAGAGTGTGTGTGGGCACCAGTAAGCCACCAGCCACCGCAGTCGACGGCACATCTCGGACGTGCCACGGTGTTCCATTCGCTGGCTGGAAGCCGTTGGAGATTGATGAATACGTCGAGCATCTTAAGCAAGTTTGTGTTCGTGTGTGAGTGAGTGTGTTTGTGTGAGCACTAGAGGACATTTGCAGGGCCTGGCTGGTTGCAGGTTCCATCAGTTCGCTGAAAGCGTTGCGTGAAGTAAGGTGAAATGATTGCGAATCCAGCGCATTGAGTGTGTTGAGCCGTACGCAAATAATTCGTCAAGGAGTTGAAAGTGTTTTACAGTAATTTCATCTTATTTCGTAATTATGACGGTAAATGTTTTAGCTTAAACAAGTTTCTAAGCATGGTGCAAATGGATAAAGGACGAACATGTTCACTGTAGCTGGTGGGATTTCACAACTGCGATTAACATCAAGTTAAAAATAAGGCACTATCAGCAGTTAATGCTAGTGAACATGGAGCAAATCTTCAGTTTTCAGATGCACTAAGCACTACTGTACTGTGATTTTAACTGTGTTTTTTTTGCATTCTTGTTCATTGCAGTCTGATGGAAACACATCGTTCTTGCGCGCTGCAAGAGCAGGCAACCTGGAGAAAGTGTTGGAACACTTAAAAAATAATATTGATATTAATACTTGCAATGCGGTAAGTACAACCTCATAAGTAAAGGGCTACAATTTCTTCAACTGTTGTGAAATAGGACCGCAGTGCTTCGGTCCTGTCCGCTCCCTGCAGCACCCTTCAACTATCTCGTACGTGCTCTAAGGAACTAGCATTCCTCAAAGCGCAATGTAGCTGCAGTGAATAACAACAAGAAAGAAGACAAGGACTTGAGTTGTATCTATTGTGCAAAACTGGTGTAAAACGATGTGTCGCCCTTTCCCGCAAGATGTCGCCACCGAGCTTAGTTTTTCGGCAATGAATTTCGACACCCGTCAGCTGGCGCTTGGTGCGCATGCCCCTGGCGGAAACGCCGTTCGCTCGTGCTGCTCGAGGGGAAAGTGACAGTTAAGATTCGCGTTTTTTCGAACAACATCGTAGTGCGCAAGGGCAGCGTTTTGCCGTTTCGGGTTGGTCCTGCGTATGGTTGCTGCGGACCGTTTGCCAAATCGCCGGGCGGACGGACGGTGGCCGATAAATGCTAGACGCGCGAAGCCGACTAGCAGCGTTGTCGGATGGTGTGGTAGTAGTGTGCGCGTGTGTTAGGTTATGGTTCAATGTTGAGTTCTCGTTGTGAAAGTGAAAGTCGTCGGGGGCAACAAGGCGGGCGCTGTGTGTAGTGTGAGCGGACTGTGATTGCGGTGGATGGTGCCGGCGACGGGTTTCGTTTTATTTAGAATCAACAACTTGCCTACTTATGCGCAGGGATTGTTTTAGAGATTTTTTTTTGTCGTCGTCTACTACACGCGAACAGTGTGAACAATTGTGAGTGTGTCCGTGTGCGGGTGCTTTTATATGCGATATGTTGGAGGGGTGTTTGGAAATAGAAAGTGCTTTGACGTTGCTTTGCCGTGCTGTGTTTAATTTCATTTCATCATGTGGTGTTTTTCTTATTTTGTTTTGTCTTTTCATACATTTAATGCACACACACTCACCTACAATAGAATGGCTTGAACGCGCTGCATCTTGCGTCGAAGGATGGGCACGTTGCCGTGGTGACGGAACTGTTGGCCCGCGGGGCCACGGTCGATGCCGCCACGAAGAAGGGCAACACTGCGCTGCACATCGCTTCGCTCGCCGGCCAGGAGGACGTGGTGAAGCTGCTGATCAAGCACAACGCTTCGGTGAACGTGCAGTCGCAGAATGGCTTCACGCCGCTGTACATGGCAGCGCAGGAAAACCACGACTCGGTCGTCCGGCTGCTCCTGTCGAACGGTGCCAACCAGAGCCTGGCAACCGAGGACGGCTTCACGCCGCTGGCCGTCGCCATGCAGCAGGGGCACGATAAGGTGGTGGCCGTGCTGCTGGAAAGCGACACCAGGGGCAAGGTGCGCCTGCCCGCGCTGCACATTGCCGCGAAGAAGGACGACGTGAAGGCGGCAACATTGCTACTAGAGGTATGTGGCGCCCTTCCTTTAATTTGCTGGGGTTTGTGTGGAGGGTTTTTTATGGCATGAAACTCATAACACATATTTCCTTATCTCTCTCTCTCTTTCACTCTCTCCAGAATGATCATAACCCCGACGTAACGTCCAAGTCAGGCTTTACGCCACTGCACATCGCGTCGCACTACGGCAACGAGGCGATGGCCAATCTGCTCATCCAGAAGGGGGCGGATGTGAACTACGCCGCCAAGCATAACATTAGCCCGCTGCACGTCGCCGCCAAGTGGGGCAAAACCAACATGGTCGCGCTGCTGCTCGAGAAGGGCGCCAGCATCGAGAGCAAGACGCGCGACGGCCTGACGCCGCTGCACTGTGCCGCCCGGTCCGGGCACGAGCAGGTGGTCGACATGCTGCTCGAGCGGGGCGCCCCGATCAGCTCGAAGACGAAGAACGGCCTGGCGCCGCTGCACATGGCCGCCCAGGGGGAGCACGTGGACGCGGCCCGCATCCTGCTGTACCACCGGGCGCCCGTCGACGAGGTGACGGTCGACTATCTGACCGCCCTGCACGTCGCCGCCCACTGCGGGCACGTGCGCGTGGCCAAGCTGCTGCTCGATCGGAACGCGGACGCGAACGCGCGCGCCCTGAACGGGTTCACGCCGCTCCACATTGCGTGCAAGAAGAACCGCATCAAGGTGGTGGAGCTGCTGCTGAAGCACGGCGCGAGCATTAGCGCCACGACCGAGAGCGGGCTGACGCCGCTGCACGTCGCCTCGTTCATGGGCTGCATGAACATCGTCATCTATCTGCTGCAGCACGACGCCAGCCCGGACGTGCCGACGGTGCGCGGCGAAACGCCGTTGCATCTTGCGGCCAGAGCCAATCAGGTGGGTAGCGGCGCCCGTATCGTTGCGCTGGATGCGATCACTAACCGGCGGTGAATGTTTGCATTCTTTTCTTCCGCTTCGTTCCGTGCATTTTTTTTTTTGCAGACCGACATTATTCGCATTTTGCTGCGCAACGGTGCGCAGGTGGATGCGCGCGCCCGCGAACAGCAAACGCCGCTGCACATTGCGTCGCGCCTCGGCAACGTCGACATCGTGATGCTGCTGCTCCAGCACGGTGCCCAGGTCGATGCGGTCACCAAGGATATGTACACGGCACTGCACATCGCGGCAAAGGAGGGCCAGGATGAGGTAAAGAATCTCGTTGCTAAAAAGCTCATGGACCACATTGACACGGTGTATCTGATGCAGCTGTTCTGGATACGGCATCAGGAGTATTTCATTTAGGAAGGGGGGTTTTCTATAGGAAGGAAATGAGGGTGAACTAATCGACAGAGACACAGCAAGGCGAGGGACAGAGGGTGAGGGTGAGCCATGCCATGCCAAGATGGTGCTAGGGGGAATGTCATACAGGGAAGTACTGTGGGTTCGTGTATTACAGAACTAGAAGCTAGAAGCTTTAAACGACATATCACATTAAGGTGCTAGCAATGGTGTGTACAGGTAGCAGAGCAATAGTGTTGGTGAGGCTTGCAACGGTGCTTGACCACTTTACATATCGACCGAACCGAATCGCACAACGACCGCGCTAAGCGAGGTACTAAACGACGAACGGCGCACAGGCGCAGTAGTGTCTTCATTATTTGTTTTATGTTTAAGATTATTATTATTATTATTATTATTATTATTATTATTATTATTTAATTATGATTATTTTAACAGTTTTGGAATAAAGCTAAGATGGTAGGGTTGATTTTTTTCCACCGACGGGGGAACAAGTAGCGCTAGTAGCTTCCCGTACGTGGAAACAGCCGAACCATCAAGCGCCATCGTACTTCCATTATTATTTCTTTATTTCCTTTATGTCGAGAGTATTGACGCTTCAGGCGACCGTAAAGAAAGGTTTCGTTTGATGGCAAAGATGAAATGATAGTCAGTGCAGACGCAGGTTTGTTGTTTGTGTGCAGGCAGGTATAGCGAGTGTAGTGTTATGTTTGAAGTTTGATTTTACTTATTCCTTTCCTGATATTTTTTTCCGTTTGAGTTACTGAGTTTCGGTATGAGTTTGTTGGTTAACTGTTTGCGTAACAACGTTTTGTTTGTTTTCAAAATAACCGCTTGACTTTCGAATGCTGTGCCCGATGTGTTTTGCCATTGTTTTTTTTTTAAACGATTTTTACATCGGTTCCACTACTACTACTGCTACTACCGTACCAACCGTGCCCACGGTTCAATGCTGAACGCGAATCAGTTCGGTGGGCGATGGTGTATTTTTTCCAGTTAGTTTGTGTTAGTTTACTAACCCCTAATCACTCAAAATGTTCTCTCCCCCTCCCCTTCCCATCCCCCCCCCCCCTTCTGTCAACAGGTTGCTGCCGTTTTGCTGAACAACGGGGCCCAGATCGATGCGACCACCAAGAAGGGCTTCACGCCGCTGCACCTGACCGCCAAGTACGGCCACATGAAGGTGGCCGAGCTGCTGCTGGAGAAGAGCGCACCGGTGGATGCGCAGGGCAAGAACGGCGTCACGCCGCTGCACGTCGCCAGCCACTACGACCACCAGAACGTGGCCATGCTGCTGCTGGAGAAGGGGGCGAGCCCGCACGCCACCGCCAAGAACGGGCACACGCCGCTGCACATTGCGGCGCGCAAGAACCAGATCGACATCGCCAACACGCTGCTGAAGTACGAGGCGCAGGCGAATGCGGAGAGCAAGGCCGGCTTCACGCCGCTGCACCTGAGCGCCCAGGAGGGCCACACCGAGATGTCCGGGCTGCTGCTGGAGAGCAAGGCCAACCCGGACCACCAGGCGCGCAACGGGCTGACGCCGATGCATCTGTGCGCGCAGGAGGACCGGGTCAGCGTGGCCCAGGTGCTGGTCAAGCACGGTGCGAACCTGCAGGCCGCCACCAAGGCGGGCTACACGCCGCTGCACGTCGCGTCCCACTTCGGGCAGGCGAACATGGTGCGCTACCTGATCGAGCAGCAGGTCGATGTGAACGCTTCCACCGGCATCGGCTACACGCCACTGCATCAAGCTTCGCAGCAAGGACACTGCCACATTGTTAACATTTTGCTGGAGAGCAACGCTGACCCTAACGCTATTACAAATGTAAGTCGGGGCACGGGGGGGCCCAGCACTGCTTGAATAATGCGGGTAATGGTGTTTTTTTTGTTTTGTTTCTTCTCCTGCTCCAACTGCCGTCACAGAATGGACAAACATCGCTGAAGATTGCACAAAAGCTGGGCTACATTAGTGTGCTCGATTCGCTGAAATCGGTGACGGACGCGAAGGCCACGCCTGATCAGCCGCCATCGGAGGAGAAGTATCGCGTCGTCGCGCCGGAAGCGATGCACGAAACATTTATGTCCGATTCCGAAGAGGAAGGAGGTTCGTCGCTTGACCGCTGAGCTAGCATAAAGTCTCATCAGCGTGCAACAAAGCCTCACCATTCGCTTCTATTTTTTGCGCCCCGTTTTTTTGCAGGTGAAGATACAGTGCTGTCTGATCAACCGTACCGCTACCTGACGGTCGATGAGATGAAGTCCCTCGGGGACGACTCGCTGCCGATCGATGTGACGCGCGACGAGCGAATGGACTCTAACAAGATGGTGCAGAGTACCGATTCGCACCAGTTCCCGCCCACGGCGCTGGAGGATTCGATCAGCCCGCAGCACGCGTCGATGGTACAGTCCGGCATCTCGGCGACCGATTTCACCGACAACATCAACATTGAGCGCCATTCGCACGTAGGGTAAGCACTAGGGGAGGGACGAGTCGGTTGCACACTACTAACACCTGCTAACCTCTAACCCATGTTGCATCTACTTTCCTGCTTGCTTTAATCTAACACTCGCACGACGGGGTGGTGGAATGGACGCAATCAATGGGCATTACAGAAAGCTTCACTGGAAGAAGTAAGTTTCGTTGCCGCTCGAATGTCGTTCGACTTTTCGTCGAGTATTTGTTTCATCGTTCAATTTTCGGTTCCGTTCCGTACGCACCAATGTTTGTTCGATTGGCTAATAATGCGCTCGGTTTGCTTTCTGTTCCGCTAGCTTCTTGGTTTCCTTCCTGGTCGATGCGCGCGGCGGTGCCATGCGGGGCTGCCGCCACAGTGGCGTGCGCATCATCGTACCGGCCCGGTCGGCCGCACAGCCCACGCGCATCACGTGCCGCTACGTGAAGCCGCAGCGCACCATGCATCCGCCGCCGCTGATGGAGGGCGAGGCGCTGGCGAGCCGCGTGCTCGAGCTCGGCCCGGTCGGGGCCAAATTCTTGGGCCCGGTCATCATGGAGGTGCCCCACTTCGCCTCGCTGCGCGGCAAGGAGCGCGAAATTGTTATCCTGCGCTCCGACAATGGGGAGACTTGGCGCGAGCACAACATCGACATGTCGGACGAGATCATCCACGATGTGCTGAACGAATGCTTCGAACCCGAAGGTAAGAGGCGGTGATAGAGGGAAAAGGGAGACGGGGGAATCAATGCTAGAGAGGAGGGGGTAGGGCAGGCAGCTGGTACATTACACCCTCGACAAGCGCTCTAATGCACGTGTGCGTTGTGGTTTTGCCCTTGTGCTTACAGAGCTGGCCCAGCTGGACGAGCTCGGCGGTGGACGCATCTGTCGCTTCGTGACGTACGACTTCCCGCAGTACTTCGCGGTGATTTCGCGCATCCGCCAGGAGGTGCACGCGATCGGACCGGAGGGCGGCATGGTGTCGAGCACGGTGGTGCCGCAGGTGCAGGCCGTCTTCCCGCAGGGCGCGCTGACGAAGAAGATCAAAGTTGGGCTACAGGTAAATCTGTTCAAACCCCGCAAAGGGGTGGCGCCGGAAAAGTTGCGAAAGATAAGCGTCAACCACGTGCCGAAGAAGAAACGTTTCTCATTGATCTGGTAAGGTGCGATCGGTTGCACCCGGCCACGCACGATCCGCGAGCTCGCTTGCTCCTTCGTGCTTACATGCGACGAAAATGGCGACAAATGTTTTACAACATATGATACATGATACTCTAAGCGCCCAGGTGCAAAATGTGGCAGCCCCGGGAAATGTCCGCGATTGCTTCCATTTCGTTTTCTTTCTTTCTTTTTTGTCTACGCTGTTTTTCACCTCACTTCGAAACAGTTTGCTCAAACGCGACTTTTTCTTCTGTTCACCAATGCTAGTCAACGCGCGTCACCTGTTTATGAAATCAAACCTTAATTGCATGTAACCTTTGTTTATATGTTGAAAACTTGGACTCTTTATTGTGTAGTAGTTGCTTCTTATCGACATTATCGTTTGGTGTAGTTTTTAATGATTAATTAAGCCTTGCAAAACGCATCCATCGGCGAAACGAAATGTCGAACCGGAACATTATGTTATGGTGCTACCGCCATTGGGGTTTTGAGCTGAGGGCTCAGTTTACCATTTAGGTATTGAGTAATTTACAATCCGTATTCGCTGTTACGTGGCGCTGAGCATTAATTATGAACACTGCTGTGCACCAACTACTCTGATAGTAAACGGACGGTCATTCCTAACAAGGTTCACTGGCGCTGGAAGCGATCAAAAAGCAACACAGTATCAAAAATCGAAGTATTTCTCTCACTATTTAAAATAACGTTACAACTAACGAATCAATCGAAAAACTAGCTCAGTTTCTCTACATAAATGTATCACAAACGAATTAACTTGCTTCACAACTTGCTGCTTTTGACACAACTGGTTCTCATTTAGTCGCGCAGGTAATGGAAGTTAGTGTTAAAACATATTCACATGTTTGAATTGTAATGCAACGAAAAACAAAAAAGCCCTGCAAAAAGCAAAATGGTACAATTAGATTCGCTACACTGATACTTGCAACATAATATTTGTTATCCCGACAATATGTAAGCAGACATGCAGACTTACCATACCTATCGATAAAAAAAACTTATTTCCATTTGAAGTAATCAAAGAAATGCATTCTAAAAGTGTCGTGCACGCATAGCGCAACTACGGTCAGATTTGTATGAATCACGCCTTCTACCATAAAAAGAAAAGTTTTGCTTAAATTTGTTGCCAAATTTAAATTAAAACTTTTGCTCGATCTACCTAATTATACACGAAAGTGAACAATCAGCCGATTGGAGATAGCATCCAAAGGAAACATTAACCATGTTTATTATGTTCCATTTACAGAACGAAGGCATAAGAATTTATCGAAAACGAGAAGAATATTTCATTTTAATATTAGAAGATAACCATTTTACCTGGTCTAACATTAATTCACTACAGTGGGTAAGCAAGCTACTGTACACACATTGAAGTATTCGAAGTGCTGCCAAAGGTGATTGTTAAACTGAGATTCGTGCACCGTGCATCTCACGCTGGACACAAACGAAACGAAAGATCTCTCAAGGGAACGCTTCTAATGAAGATGGCCGTAAAAGGTAGTACAGTTTGATTATTTTTTTTTACAATTTATTACTTAACTGATGACTAAATAATGCAAACACTGAAAGGGAGAGCGAGAGAGCGATGGAAGAGTTGCTTCGGACGAACGGCAAAAGGGTAGTAAGAAAGGGAGGTAAACCAAACATAATTCGTGTGGAAATGAAACGTAACGCTAACGCATTTAAACTTTTACGATAACTCTTGCAATACGATCCAATACGATGTACTGTCGAACTGTTTGTTGAAAACACTAAACAACAAGGAAAAATCTAAACCGCAGATTAGCGATGTCTGGCAATGAAAGGTACTGCGACTGCGATGTAGCGCTCCATACATAACCCATAACCGAAAACAGTAGTATTTGACACAATACACCCACACACGATTTGAGTGCCCAATAAATTTAGTTCATGTGATGAAAACTCAAATACCAAACGTCCCGTTTGGTGCATTGCAAATTAAATTGTTTCATTTCTTGCTTGTGTTATGTGTTTTATCGGTGTCACCAAACGATCGGAAAAGCTCGCGAACGATGATGGTACACGCGGCTAGAGGTGTAATGTAAAGCATAAATATCTAACACAAACCTTAGAGGCAGGGTGGCAAACGCAACATCGACCAATTTCTTTGAAAGTTTTGAAGGACCATATTTTGTTGTTGTTCGTTTGATTTCCTGTTTGTTTTTGTTATTTTGTGTTATTGGTTCCGTTATTTTTTTTTATCACTCATAACTGTGCGATAATATGACTTTGGCTCAGTACAGAGAGGCAGACAAAAAAAAGGAGAAGAAAAAAAAGCTAAACAAAGTAATAATGCTCAATATGGCACAAACCACATCACGCAAGAAGTAAGAGTGAAATGAAAGAAATTGTCCAAATTTAATGTCCGTGGGTTCGTGTAAATTCGAATCACCACTGTTTTGTAGTAGTAAGGCAAACAGATTAGCAAACTCTGTCACAAGCAATGTACTAAATTTATTGGGCATCCTCGACATGCTCATCAGTCGCTCGTGCGCAAACAACACCGTACACACTTTCGTCCGTATTGCGATGGCAAAGCAGCAAACCTGGAAGGGAGTTGACGAGATTGGAAACAAACAAACAAACCAACAGCTCTGAGACTGATTCAATATTGATCGATGTGTCGTACCCCCGGTACACAATGTAAATCACTGGCAGGAATGTTGCTGTGATGCGACTATGGTTATTGTTATGCTACCGCTTCACTTAGGCTTACAGAGAGGGCCGATGTTTTTTGGCAAGGCGAAACGAACGCAACGCATCGGCAGTTTAGGAAGAGGAAGGATAGAACGAGCAGCGAATGAGTTGTAGATTTATGCGCTGTGCTGTTTTGTTAAAAGCGTAAAAAAGATGTTTTATATTAAGCAGATTTTTGTTAGTGCCATGTGGTATCACGCTGTATGTGCGATGTACGACCGATATTTACCAAGGGTTTTTGTTTATCGTTTGCTTGTTTGTATGTATGATTTTGTACAGCTTTTGTCGCAAGATTGTCTGAGCTACAGCCATTTGCTAACGCACGTGTCTCGAAACGAAACGGACTCGAATTTAGACCACAAACAACAACACCAGAAACAAACGACCAAAACCAAAACACAGCATTTGCGCCTTGCTTCTATTGTTTGTATGTGCTTCAAGACGGGTTTTTATTTTATTTTCAACGTATCGAGGTTTTGTGCTGTGCGCCCGTCACCCATGCACAGCATCACAGAGAACGTTTCCGTCGGATTTGGTGGCTTCCGGATGGTTTTTTATCCTTTTTGGTTAACATTGTTATGTGAAGTGGACCCTGGACTGAGAAGTAGAGGTAAGATACAGGAATGGGTTTTGATCGCTGCGCGCGGCTGCTGCTGCCCACCCCTCAGGTTAGTTACGGCGTGACTCTAGTGTGATAAAGCATGTTCGGATGAAAATTACTTTCAGAGTGTTAGAGAGCGAGAGAGACGATGCAAGAGCCCCACACACTGCGCTCGGTTGGCTTGTGTAGTAGTACACTAGTATAATCCTATCTTAATTCTATCAAAATTTCTATCTTTCTTTGGTAACGATGAGATACAACTAGCCCTAACCAGCTAGTAGGTAGTAGGTCGTTTAATGCTATCTGATCCTCCTACTTAATCACTTCCAGCGTCCACTTCACGTCCACGGTTGCACAAGTGAATTGCATTGGTTCTAATTCCATAACCTTCTGTTCTATGCTCCCGACACCACCATCGGCAGGCTCAACCGATCGATCCGGACCTGACGGCGAAGCTGCTGGGCCGCGGGGTGGCCGTCTCGCCGGTCGTAACGGTGGAACCGAGGCGCCGTAAATTCCACAAGGCAATCACGCTGAGTATGCCGGCACCGCGGGCCCACAGCCAGGGGATGATCAATCAATACTCTGGCAGCGCGCCCACCCTCCGACTGTTGTGCTCCATCACCGGTATGTACGCCTGTTGCTTGCTCTAGCGACAGATTTTGCTACCGTATCTCACTCTCTCTATATTATTAGCAAACAATTTACTCTACCGACTACCGATACCTTGATTAACGAATTTGTCATATACATACATAGATATATAGAGATATCTGTAGTTTTTCATTCGTTTCCCATGTTTTGACCGTATCAGCAGCGCGCATCATTCTTCCCGTTGTTGATATATTTCTATCAAAATCGATAACACGCAACTATACCAAGCTCGCCATAATGCCGATGCTGTCATGCGCTAGCTGACAATTATGGGCGGCAAGCTCTGCTCATTCAAAGCCATGCTGTCATGTCCTCATGCTCCTCGATAACTGCCACACCAAAGCCATCTCCAAGAGTCAAGCATGATACGGTACTGGTAGCACAGCAAAAGGGGAGAAGTCCTTGTCTGATGTATCGTTTTCCGTTATTGATCCGTTGCGTGATGGTCCGGACGGAAGAAAGAGTAGTTTTATTTTGTTTCCTATAACTTTTCTTTTCATTGTACCATCGTTTAGTCCTGTGGACATTGTTCTGCATTTTTTCAAATTTAAAAAGCATGAAATACAACAGGTCACACGCTCGTTGTTTGTTCGTTGAAACTCGGTCAGTCCTGTGGCTACAGTTGGGTGTTTTTTTTGTTGTTTTATTGGATGGAAACACGTAACTGAAGAACAGAAGCTTACTCAATGCTTATTCTATATTTGCGTCAAAGAACGACACTTCAAATCATACAATTTAAGCATTTTTCATTAGTTGTGTTGTGTTGCGAGTGGTACTGCCAATTATGATGTCCGTTATGAATTATCATCCGTTCGTCTCGCTAGATCACTGTACGTGTATTTATACTATGTGTGTGTGTGTGTGTGTTTGCGTGTTATATTGACTGCTGATTGATTTATTGGGAACGTGAGGTTGATTGATTTTTTTACATTTTAAGTTCATTCATTATGTATGAAGCTTTAATGTTGTTAGTTTTTTTTCCGTAACAAAATTCATATTTCGTTTAGGGAGAAGAGGGTGTGTGTGTGTGTGTAACTCATAGTTTGAGTTTTAAAAATTGGCTTTTTATCAAAATTACTAGAGCGTTATTTAGTTATGTTTTTTTTCAATTATGTTACTGAGTTTTTGAGTTATGTACCAATGTTTTACTATGTTCCTTTAATTTATACTGTTTTTGTTTACACGTTTTGTCTTTGTTTACTGTCTCATTTAACTGTGTATAGTGATAGGGTTTGATTCATTCAGATGCTATCTGCTGAGTGTCACTGTGTAAATGCATCGCCCTTTCATTGGATAGGCTGTGCTGGTTTTGGTTCGCAAAATTTACACAGGAAACACATCCAACACTGTTATCTCGGCTCACTTTCTTAACCGTTTAGCAGCAACACCAACCCCATTCCATGCAGGAACAGAATCATCCATTCGAAAGCATCTGTTTCGTTTGTTATACGTTTTTGAAAATTATAGTTTTAGTTGGATGGAAAAGAACAGACACTCAAATCATCAGAACCAGTAACCAACCCCAAGCCTTACAAAATATACATACCCCATTACCATAAACTATTGTTCCGATTTCGTACTAATACCTCGACAATATATGCCTGTTACTGCACGCATTCCCATGTTGCGCCCTACCATGAAGGTGTGTTTCGGAAAAGATCTCTGAAAGGTAACTAACAAAAACAAAAAAAAAGAATAAAAAAAACAAAACAAAAAAATACAAGCAAACAGACAAAGAGAAAACAGCATTATTAAAAAAAAGCGAAAACAAAAATCCTGCTCCATGTGGGAATAATAGCAGTTTATTTTTATTCATTTGCTGTCTTAAGCATAACAACGAAAAGAAATGCCAAACAGATGAAAGCTACTAGAACAAGCAAAACAAACACAATAACAACAGCGGTTAGATTCGTTTTCGTTTTTGAGCCGATACCCGTTTTAGCTCACCTTTGGGTCTACTCCATCTTTCTCTACTATTCACACCTTTCACTATGCTATTATCTTCTCCGGTTTTGTTTGTGTTGTTTTCTCAATTTCTATGAATGATTCTTTCTAAAGGGTGCGAATTGCGCTTCTCGTGCCCCTTTACTTATTCGTTTTAGTTACGTATGCTCTTCGATTGTTGCAATCTTGCTCTAGCAATGCGTTTTCGGTTCGAATCCGTTTGGTGTCACTTTTCGTTTGGTCTCAAGTTTGTTCAGTTGTTTCGTCAGTTGTCTTGCCTGTTTTGCCGCTACGCCTAACTTACGCCCCCTCCCGGGAGGGTGCAAATGTATAGTTTGCAAACTACGTTTGAACATTTGTACGTTGAAGGTTTACTTTTCCGAATTTGCGTTGTGGCATTGGGATCGGCGCGAACTGTGCGCCCGAAAGCTATATTCGATCGATACTTGCGCTGATGCAAAGTTCGTACTTTTGTTGTTAGTGTTTTGTTTTGTTGTTTTTAGGTTTTGTTCATTGATTTCACGAGCCAATGTCTGCTAGTTGCTCTACGTATGATGTTTTTTAGTCGTTTTTCTCGGTTTGTTTTTCTTTTCTTCGAGAACAATTCATCTCCTGCGTATTTGTTTATTCCGCTCTGTGTTACCAACACGATCCACCGTGTACACATGGGTTTACTTCTTTTAAGATATGTTTTCAAATCTTACTTAGTTTCGCCCTCGTCCCCATGCTTATTTGCCTTAGACTCGCGCGTTTTCGTTTGCAATATTTGCACTCAGAGTGTACTGAATTGTGGATAAGTTTTCCGATCTCCGATCAGAATATCGCATTCAAATGAACACGGTGCTTTTGGTAGGAGAGAATTAATGCAAGCGGGACATCACTATTTTTATGTGCAACATTCTATAACAATAACTCGTATGACCCACCTACCGAGAGCACACAATGTTTAAACGTGTAGATTTTTCTCACTAATTATTTATTCTTGCACCTAACGATTCTTACGACATGTTGCTACCAATTTTTGTAACTGTTTACAATTTGTTGCTTTAAATAATAAGAGTATAAGAAGATAATAACAACAGGCACACGTACATGTGAGGCGATGTGTGAGTATGTTGTTTCTTACAAGGAGTACAACCCGTGCAAACAGCGAAATCTGGGAAAGTCTTTGCCGCTTTAAACTCTCTCTAAACGAAACCTATCCACTTTTCTGCTCTGCTTATATTGTTTATCTGTGTATTATGGTTGGAACATCTTGTCCAAGACGAGTGAGATGAATAATTTGTGTGTTTGTAGTTTAAAAAAAACGTTTCAGTTTAGACACAATTACAGAGAAAACCTTTTTCTTTGCCTTTGTTGGGAGTTTTTGGCAATTGTCAAACTTCTGTCCCCGCCAAAGTGATCGCGTTTTTTTTTTGACAAAACCCCTTGTTTTCTTCCAATACATCACACCGCCATCAACAGGGAGACAGTTTCATTTGGATAATGCACATCCCTTTGTTTGTCACTTGACTGTATTGGATTAATTTGCAATTTCGATCGCATCCCAGACCCAAACGCATCCCCAAACCCCCCACACGGCCCTTGCATAAATCCCAGATTATCACGATCAATCCACCAAACTGGTTTCCAAGCTGGTGTTTCAGTTGGTTTTTATGTTGTTGGTTTAGTCGCGTAATAATTTCAAAGTAAAACTATCCTGATCTTTCTATCTCTCTCTCTTTATCTATAAACATCTAGGTCTCTGTTTGTTTCTCTTTACGTATCTTGTGATTTAGTTTTACAAAGCATTCTGCTTCCCGAGTTGTGTCCGCCAGTACACCTCACTGATATTTGAAAGCGCGCTACCATCGTTAAACTTTGTGTATTTTGTCTTTTTTTTTTAATTAACTTTGAACCGCTCCAGTTTTGTATGTATTCACATGACGTTTTAAGTTGTCTTTGCGTTTCTTATTCTTGGTTGTTTTGTTATTTTGTGGTTGAGAATCTCCCGTTTTGCCTATAGCAATATGAAAAAGCGTAAAGATAATAATGAGAGTTGAGCCATCCTGCTTGCTCAGAATTACAGAGAGTAAACATGTAAACAAAATGTACACACCAAAAACTAGAAGCAAAAAAGCAAACAAGTGTTAGTTGCCCACCGGAGAACTTTTCTGAAACCGTTGCTAAAAGCCCAGTGGCGAAGTCGTGTGTCGTTGTTCGGCATCTTTCCGACCGGTAGTTACTTAGTTACTTTTTGAAACAAACAAACAAACAAACGTTGAGTAGGGACGACTGTTGATCACCATTGCCATTTATGATCTCGCATCACCACGTCCCATCGCCCTCACCCCCAGTACACGAAGCACCTACACCTGAACAATGTGTTTTGCAACAGTTGCCACTGCGCCGTTAGTGCCTTCCTTCTCATCAGTTTTGTGGTAGATTCGGTACGATCGTTGCAGTTTCGGTTAGTTTGCCATTCATTTTTCACAAACCATATATGTGGGCCATTAAACTCCCATGTACTTCTTGCTTTCCCATCCATTGTAGCCTATCCATTGCGCGTACACTGTTTCGTCGTGTCTGTAGCCCTTGCTCCATCTTCAGCCCATTTCCATCTGAGGCCTTTCCTTCCGTATAATGTTACTGACATCAAGGGCAGCATCACACACAAACAGATCGGAAAGAGGCTTAACGTGCACAACGTGCCGTATCTATCGTTTACCTCATCCCCTATCCATTTGTTGGTACCGTTAGCGTATTATTGCGTAGTGTTGTTGCACAGTTTGGCGAGTGTTGATTGCTATATTTTGTTGTTGTTGATAAATCTCATATGCTTATGAGTGCATAAAAACACTAAAAATCGCAAAGGAGAGATAGATAGACAGAGACAGAGAGTGAACAGAAGAAAAAAAAACACATAAAAAGCAGCCGGTGGATAGTAATGGTTTCGAACAGTTATCTGCTCTCGTATGTATCACATAGAAAGAGCGCTTAGATAAACGAACGTAAAGGAACGAGGAAACGTAAAGGCAAACCATTTTAGTTTAGTACTTGATTCATAATTTAGTTCACGTACCATGTGCCCTCCAGGCTTGTTTTTCGAGCTGCTTCATTTCCTTGCCTTCAATCTACTCTCATCTTTTGCACACGCGCTTCAACACGTTCTTTCATCAACCAGATCCTCCCTTCTGTCACATAAATTTCGCAAAAAAGATTATCATCATCATGCACATCATCATCGATTCCAACGCCAGGGAGGGGTTTTGAATTATCAGTTTTCGGTTTTGGGTTCGCTTCACGCCTGTAATTGATGTCTGTTTCTCATGATGAGCTATTTTTTTTGTCTTCTTTTGTCATTGGTTTTTGGTTTTCGACAACCTGTGTGATATTTCCATTTTATTCAATTATAGTTTCAATAACAAATTAATTTTGATTTCCGATCGGTTCCATTCGAGATCGTGGTTGTCCTAATAATTTTGCGAATTTTTGGTTTTAATTATGTTCCATACGTTTCAATCGTCCCATGTTTGTGTTTTCTCGACGTACAGCAGAGAGTGGCTCGAGTAGATTTCGGGCAGCTGCTCAACTTTGATTCTTTTATTTTTACATTGTGCAATCAGTGGTGTCTCCAAATTTGCTAGAGTTAACGTAGCTTAGAACCACAACTACAAACTACATGGGGTTTGCTGACGCCCATTTTTGTTAGCATAGATCTTCATCACACAATATAGTACACCTTTTGAGTGCGATCAAACCGATTCGGTGGGAAAGTAAAGCTTGCAATACTACTCATGTTTGCATACTGAATGTTTTATAGTTTCATTTTTTCTGTTTCTTACTATTACAAATGCTTGCAATGTGTGTTTATTAGAGGCTACCGGTTTGTGAGCAGAAGTGTTTTGCTAATCGTTTGATACCATTGTCTTGCTTCTCTTTCCATTCTTCTTATCATGTACACTTGCATCCTTACACTTGCATACTTACACTATCTCACTTATAAATATCACACACACACACAACTACACAAACATTTCGAACACACTGAAACATAACCTTGCACACACATACACTTATTGCTATGCACCTAAATTTACTGCACACATTCTGGCCCATTCCTTACTGCCCATTCAATTGCATTTCGACCGGTTCAATTTTGCTGAAACATACAAAATACTACACCTCCCCCCGCCCCCTTCAAACGAAACGAAACAAAACCTTTGCTGATCTCAAACCCCAAACAAACATACACATATTCATCAAACAAACTAGGTGGTACGACCCGGGCCCAATGGGAGGATGTAACTGGATCGACGCCGCTCACGTTCGTGAACGATTGCGTATCGTTCACGACCACCGTATCGGCACGGTTCTGGCTGATGGACTGTCGCAACATAGCCGATGCAACCAAGATGGCAACCGAGCTGTACAAGTAAGCAAACCGAACATTCACACACCGATATGCGTATCATATGCTGACCGGGCACGTGCCCCTTTACCTTTCCGTTCCACTCGCCCGTACAGAGAAGCCATACACGTACCGTTTATGGCCAAGTTTGTCGTGTTCGCCAAGCGTACCGATCCGCTAGAGGCGCGTCTCCGCGTCTTCTGCATGACAGACGATCGTGAGGACAAGACGCTCGAGCACCAGGAACATTTTACCGAGGTGGCCAAGAGCCGCGACGTGGAGGTGCTGGAGGACAAGCCGCAGTACATCGAGCTGGCCGGCAACCTCGTGCCGGTGACCAAGTCGGGCGAGCAGCTCGCCCTCCCGTTCAAGGCGTTCCGCGAGAACCGGCTGCCGTTCGCCGTGCGCGTCAAGGACCAGCACGCGGACATCGTCGGCCGGACGCTGTTTATGCGCGAGCCCAAGATTGCCAAGGGTGAGCCGCCGCAGCAGCCGATCTGCATACTGAACATCGTGCTGCCGGAAACGATCATACCGGAGCAGACGACCACGATAACGGACTCGCACGAAATTATGCTACGCGTCGGGCGGGTGCGTGCCGTCGTACCACCGCGCCAGCTCGTCGACGACCAGAACTATCTAGGCGAGCTGCGCATCGTCGACATTTCCAACCTGCTCGGCGAGGACTGGATCCGGCTCGCGCCAGAAATCGGCGTGAGCGAGACGGACGTGGAGAACATTGTCGCCCAGATACCGGCCAGCACGGCCCAGCAGGCGCAGGCCATGCTGAAGCAGTTCCAGTCGAAACCGAACAATGACTTTAACATACTGGAGAACGGGCTGCGCACCATCCACCGGGACGATATCGTGGAGCGGTGCATACGCAGTGCGACCACCACCGGCACCACCACCACCGTTACGATGCGCAACAAGACCTCCTTCTCGATCGGCAAGCGCAGTGTCGAGGCGGTGGAGTTGCTCTCCGAAACGGATTCCATTGCAAAGATGGCACAAAAAGAAGGTAAGGCAGTGCTGGGTACGGAATTTCGAGATGAGCATATTCTTTATTTTCAGTTAGAGTAGAGTCAGAGTAGTGGAGTAGTAATAGGGATTCAATTGTTTTTGAACTCTTTTATAATGCTCTTAAGTAATGCACAACGTCAATCTTGAAGACGTTGGCACTTACCGTACTTGGCCACTAACTCTAATTGTGGGGAAATAAGTTAAATAAACTTTTGGAGTTCAATTGAATTAGTACCTTAATTGCAAATATTTAAATCTGAGCTCAGATTGTACATTAGAGGATATTCACTATTGTCAATGCAGTTAAAATTCGATCATTTGAACTATTTTTGAGATTCATGAAAAATTGTAATTGCTAGTCTTGAAAATAGTGGTGGAAGCTCGGAATCAGAACTGTCCAATTCTGATTCCGTGTTAGGAATCAATTCCTGAGCCGATCTCGATTCTATTACGAAATCAGAATCGACCCGGAAATCGCAATAAACTTTGAATTCGGAACCAGAATCGGGTCTGGATTCAGAGTTAGTTGTGGAATTGTAATCAGAAGTGAAATCCATCCCGGAATTAGCATGAGGATGGATCGTTTACAAATAAATTTGGAATCTTTGCGGCTATCAATACAATCGAAGCTTCATAGGACCCAAGCGTCTATTCTCATGGAAATGTTAAAACCGACTCTGTTTCCGGAGGTAATTCTGATTTCAGGGCTAGTTCCGGAATCCGAGCCGATTCCGGCGCCAATTATGGAACCGATTTCGATTCTGGAATCAATTCTAGAAACAGATTCCATACTTTTGCCTCCAGAATCGATTCCAGAAATCTTCGGAGCATGCCGAAATCGATTCCGACGAAAACTTCATTTTTGTCATCATTATTTCAAGGGTAAGAAAAAAAGTCGGTTTGGTGGTACAGTCGTCAACTGGAACGACTTTACAACATGCCCATCATGGGTTCAAGCCCCGAATAGACCGTGCCCCCCCATACGTAGGACTGACTATCCTGCTACGGTATGGGGGTACAGGCAGGCCTTAACCGGCAGCGGTTGTTGTGCCAAAAGAAGATGAAGAAAAAGAATTTCAAGGGCGTCTTGGCGACTCACTAAATTGCAATTCATCTCAATAACACTCCAATGTCCCATAAAAACTATTGTTTTAATATTATCGCTCTTTACAATTCAATTAACTTTGACCGAGTCGCTAACCAAGACGGAGAGATAGCAAGTCGAATCACAAAAGAATCAAATCTCGTCGAGTACATTCTTTTCTATTTCAAAAGGAATGCCTTTGATGAACCGTTCCCTTGTGTTCGCCTTACAGATCGCCTCTCGAAACAGGAATCTACGAAGTATTCGGCAGAGGAGAAAACCGTCGAAGAGTCGGAAGAATCGGAGGAGGAGATGGTGAAGAAAACGGTGGCGGAGCGGCGGAAGCAGATCGAGAAGCGCCTGTCAGCGGACCGTTCAATACCGGCCTCGACGCAGAAGCGCGAGATCGTGGAGGAGATCATCACCATCAAGCGGCAGAGCGTTATCGACGATACGCGCGCCAAGCACGAGGAAGAGATACTGCTCCAGAAACCAATCGACAACACGTACAAATCGTCCACCATGCCCGAGCCGGTGGTGAAGCTAAAAACGACCGTCGTCAAGGATGGACCGGGCGTGCGGAAGGACGAGTTCGAACAGGAGCTGCAGGACAAGTTTAAGGTGACGCTGAAGAACGTGGAAGAGTTCGAGCACCGGTCGGAGGTGCTGGAGCAGCTGGCCACGGAAACGACCGTCGCCGCATCGTCGCCGCGCGTGGTCGAGGAGATCAAGAAGAAGGTGGAGGAGCGTGTCCCAGCCGCGCTGGACGAGCCGACGGTGCCAGCGGAGCAGCAGCCGGTCGAAAGTGCCGTGCCGCCGGTGCCGAAAGAGCGTGCACCGGTGCCGGCAAAGCGCACCAGTCTCACCAAGGAACCGGAAGAGTTCCAGGGCGTCGTGGAAGAATCGATCAAGGACGTGAAGCAACGAATCAGCTCGTTCGAGACGAAGTCCAAGACGGAATCGCTCGTGGACAGCAAGCAGTCGTCGGTGGACACGACCAGCGGGCGTGAATCGTGGAGCGACGATCATCGGCAGGCGAGCAAGCGCACAGACTCGGAGCAAATCTCGGAGGACTCCGAGCAGGAACCGTTGCTCCGCAGGGACGAGCATTCCAGCGTCCAGCGCACGGTTGGCGAATCGTCCGTGGTAACGACAACGCAACAGGCGTTCACCACCGTCGAGCAGCTGGAACGGCACGATGTGTTGCATGCCGTCGAGGAGAAGAGGGAAAGTTTGCTGGAAGCTTTCGGTGCTGCCGACGCCGGTCCGGCACAGTCGAAGGAGCCGGACTCGGAACCGTCGTCGCTTTCGGAAGCCACCGGCAGCAGCACCTCCAGGCGGGAGGAAAGCATCTCCCAGCACTTCAAGTCGGAAACGGTCAGCAAGGTGGAGGAAACGGTCACCAAGATGTCCACAACGGTGGAAACGAAAACGGTGGCCGGCCTGCCCGAAGGCCTTGACGCGTTCACCCTCGGCAAGGGCGATGAGACAATCGTGCGCGAAGAGTTTGTGGCGCGCAGTGCCGAGAGCAGCAGCATCGTCGACCGCACGGTGGAGTCGGTGGTGCGCGAGGTGCGCGACCAGGAGCCGGCCGTCGAGAAGCGGGACATGCACCGCGAGGTGAAGGAAACGGCCGACAAGATGGCCGCTCTGAGCAGCGTAGAAACGGTACAGATCGGCGAGGGGACCGCCCCGCAAGTGTCCACCGCCGCGGCGTACACCGTCGAGCGGTTCGAGGGGCTGCAGTCGGAGGTGGTCAGCCAGGATGCGGCCGGTATGGTGGCGGAGCGAACTGGTACGGCCGTGAGCAGCGTCGAAACCGGCGTTAGCCAGGGCGAGGACACGGTCAGCGAGAAGATTGTCGAGCGGGAGGAAGAGGTGCGCCGCCGGGTCGAGGAGAACGTGTCGATCGACAAGCCGGTGGTGCAGGAGACGGTGGCGCGCACGGTTACGCAGGAAGTTACCTCCAAAATTCCGGTGCCGTCGAAGAAAAGCTCACCGGAAGCAAAGGACCAACCGCCCATGCCGGCCGCCCAGCCAGCGGACGGTGAACCGTCGGCGGTCGATCGCATGGAAACCGCAGACCAACCGAAACAGACAATCGAGCAGCAACAGGCAGAGCTGTCGTCCCGGGCGGAGGAGATGATCGAGTCAGTGGTTGAGCATGCGGAGTCGGTCGCTTCCAGGATTCCACGCTTCGGCACGACCAAGCCGGCCGCCCCGAAGCCGGAAGCAGTGGTGGCGGCAAGGTCGCCCGAACCGGACAGCTCCAGCCTGTCGAAGATTCCGGTCCTGAAGGATCGCAAAGTGTCGGAGCAGTTTTCGAGCGATTCGTGCGAAACCGTCATCGTGCAGCGGTCGGTCGAGGAGCTGCAGCCGCACGCGGAACAGGTGACGGCCAGCGAGGCGCTGCCGGACCGGGAGTACGATGAGGAGATCATGTCTGCCACCGCGTACGGCAGCGAGCGCACCGTGACGGAAATCATAACCGAGGACCATCGCGCTGTCACGCCGGACGATTTCATCGACGAGATCATCGACGAGGCGCAGGACAAGGTGCAGCGGCAGCTGCAGTCGGCCGAGGTTACCGTCGGCACGCTCGACCTAAGCCACTCGGAAGAAGGTTTGTGTGTGTGTGGGTTTGTGCATCGATCAGCACTGACTAATTGCAACCGCGCGTGCTTCCAATTTTCTCTCTAGAATCGTTCGACAAGTCCGCCTACCCGATGCAGGAGTACATCTCGAGGCCGGGAGGCGGCAGCGGATTCGATGCTAATGCGACCATCGAAGACGACGACGAAGACGAGGAGGCGGAGCGGGAGCGGGAGAAATGGAAAGGTAGGTGCGATACATGCATGATCCCTGTATCCTTCCATCAACCACCGAGTGGATCACTCACCCACTCTGTCCGCACTGTTCGGTCCGCATTCGCGTAACACGCACACCTACACACGCGCATTCTCCACACTCTTGCTTGTGGGCGTGTGTAAGCGGAAAATTCACAACATCACACTCAAAAAAAATGTAACTCCCACCCGCCCCACGTGTTTGACATTGTTGGTTTCATACTTTTTTTCCAAGACAAAAGAATGCACCACTCTAATGACGGAGCCGCCCGCATTGCTTCCACGGAAGCGATGCAACAATAAGTGCAGCAATACAAACCCCCTCCCCTTACACGACCATGCGATAAACTGTATGGATCTCTTCCCTTCTTGCATCCCTTCTATTGTTGGTTTTGTTTGGTTTTTGCTATGGGTAACACAAAATTAATTTTCTTTCGATGATGCAACAATTAATTTCCATATTCTTTTGTGTTTTTGGTTTGCCCCACTTCCACCTTCCCCCCCTTTCTGCGTCCTATTGCGAACACTGCTTTTGTGTCTTTCTTGGTTTCCAGTTTTCTTAAACTTTCTCGCTGAGCGAGTCGTTATGTTTGGTTTGTTTGTCGTTTTTTTTGTTGTCCCTTCTTCGGACGTACCTTTCGTTTTCGCCCAGTTGCTTACCTTCACTTACCCCGCGAAGTGTGTAAGTTTATGCTTAAAATGGATTGGCTACTCTGACTACTGATATCGATTACGAAACGGTTACTAACTACAGAACAGATCAATGTCAAAACAGAACACCTCCATCATGTCACGATTGAACGTTTCGGTTGCTCACACGATTTCTTCATTTCCCCCTTTCCCTCTGTTTATTGTACAGTTTTCTCGCTTGTTTTCCTTTTTATTTCGATCTCGCTCTCTCGCTCTCTCTCTCTCTATCTCTCCCTTTCTCTTTATCGCTCTTGTAAGTGAAGCAAGTTTATCCAGGTGTTTATCTCACTGTGTTTGTGATAGTTGGTTAAATTCGGCACTGTTACGTTTTGGTTTTACCATTTTGTTAAACTGCAGTAAAATTGTTAGAGTAACTTAAGTATGATTTAAGTTTGACGTTGATTCTATTAGAAACTATTTTTAGAACTCACTTAGATCGGTGTCGAGTTTAGTTCGTTTTTGTTAGTGGATTTAGTGTTATATCAAAACACCCACACGTACACACTCGTCCACAAAAATTTACCTGATACAAGCAAGGAATCGATGTGTTTATTTTTAATTTATTTTGCTCTTTCTTCATTACTAATAACTAATAATAAGTTATGAGAGAGACAAAACAATTATTATCTAAAAACTGGACAGCAAAATTTCCCTGCCATCATTTTCTGTTATGTTCCAGGCGCCTTTGTGCTGTGTTCGCCATTTGTTTTGAAAATATTATAATCACCTACCTACGTCATAGCTGCAAACCACACCCCTCCACCTCTTTTTCATGCATTGTGTGCTCACGAATGTTAGTGCACATGTTAGAAACGTATACCATCATTCCTACTACTACTACCCCTTTGCGTTTGTTTTACACGGCTAAGATTTAAACAGCATAACCTCATCTTCATATCGAAGTTGTTTCTCTCGGCGGCTCTCTCTCTCTCTCTCTCTCTCTCTTTCTCTCATCATCATCATTCTTCATTCACTCATGCACCACCAAAAGTTACATGATCGAGTGTCGGGCGCTGCTGTGAGATTTAACTGTTTGGCGAAGTTCCAGTCGCTCCCGCATTGCTTCCTAGATTATGCGCATTTCCAAAAACGGTGAAAAAAACGATTCAACTATCATACAAATTAGCATTTCATTCCACGGAACCTGCGCTCTGCCTTTCAACCAATCCGTCTCTATCGATACCGCACACATTTGTTACTTTGAGGTCGGTCTGGACATTTTCTTTTCAAATCATATTTCGTTGTCCGCTGTGCTGATGGCAGCTTGAGGTTAAGCTTTCCTTTCTTTTTTCTTTGATTTGTGTGTGTGTGTGTGCGCGCGTTTGGAAGCATTCCTCTGCATCATATGGCTTCTTCGGTTCAGCTACTTCGAGCCCAAACGGTACCACACCACAGTGCCACGAGCTCTCCATTTCAAATCGAGCCAAAGTGTCCTTCTGCGGCTCCTCATCACGCGCGTTGATCATGCAACAACAACACCAAATGGCATCATCCGAATTCTGTTGCTTCCTGCTAGGGCATTCGCGTGTAGTGGGCAATTTCTTTCCTTTCCCAATGTGGCGCGTACCGCTATCCTGGTGGGTGCGCATAATTACAATGACGGTCAGTAAGGAGGACGTTAGTCCACCAGCACCACCACCACCACCAGCTCTAGTCAACTTGCATCGATCGTGCACTTCATGGAAATTTGTAGCAAACAATCGTACAACATGCTGTTCCACCACCTTAGCATACATATTTAAGCACACACAACCACACACAGACACACACTCACATACAAACATACGCAAACACATTACACTGACCATATATAGTACAGCGACTTTAGCCTTTTTGTTGTAGATGTGTGCAGCTTGTTTGATGCAGGCCATAATTCGATGTACGAGTGTGTGTGTGTTTGTATTTTTTCTTTCGCTCTGTCCCAGAAGTTGCGAATAGCAACAGGCTGTGCACAAGCATCTTTGGGAAATCGTTTCATCAACCGATTGGCATACTGAACGTGCAGAACTAAAACAAGGGCTTCACCAAGAAACCCGCAGCTGCTGATAGGTGTTATCGCTCATCGCTAAGCGTAGTTTTTTTTTCTATCATTAGAATCCATGTATCCGAGTGGCCCAAAGTGGCTCATCATCATTCATTTCATCCACACTGTTCTGGAATGCTTAAAGGTTTCTTCGTGCGGCGGGATCATGCACACACACCCCGTTTTCATTACGCATAGAGGCGCTAGCACATTTAAGCCAGCCGCAAGGATAGTGAGCTTTTATTTTCGCTCCATAGTTCCATCTTCCTCCAAAACCCGCCCCCACCCAACGCCCTCTGCTCTAATTTCGCTGTCCCTGCAGAATCGATTTTTTGGACGCGTCCAACGTGTGTCCTTCGGTCGGTGATTGCACAACCGCCTACGCGAGGTGTGTAGGGCTTCACTCGCGGACGCTCAGTATTGATGGGGGTCAAAAGGGGGGACGGGAATGACCAAAGCCACCTTTTCTCAGCGGACTGTCGCACGAAACGGCCAGCCGCCTTTAGAACAGCCGTGGCTGTGGCCACCGTCGAACGGTCTAATCCTCTTACGAAAGCTAGCATGCGGAAGTGTTCCCAGCGTGCTGGGCACGGACATGTCATGGGCAGGCAGGACGGCAGGGAACGTAGCGCAGGGTGACCATAGGCAGCACGGAAACGAGACATCGCGTAAAATAGAATCCCCTTGCGCTGGGAGCGGAGCCCGTAGCACACGTAGCCGTTAGTTGCGTTGGTAGCTTCGATCGAGTAGGAGCTCTTGTGTGGCGTAGGTTCGGTTAGGTGTTAATGCAATAAGAACTCTCAATTCATTGTACGTGCAACAGTGTAGTGATCGCGGGGTAGATCCAATACAGCATTAGTTTTGTGAAAATTACAGCTCCACAGGGGTGATAGCAAAATATTGTGCCAGCTCAAGTGTGTTGCGCATTTCATCGTCCCGCAATCGTTATCCATCGATTCATTGCCAACAGTGCCAACGGTGCAGTACGGTGTAGGTCTTGTAGAAAAGACAGTCAGTGTAACGGTAAGCAACTATTGATACCAACCTCAAATCGTTCCAAAATGGCACCTGCAAGGCAAACAGTACGATCGATAGAGTAGAATGGCAGATCTTGCATAGTTGAACGAGTGATATTGCCAATTGGTTTGTTTTTCGTACGGAATGGGAAACAGCTTAAATAGAGTTTTACAGAGTTTTAGAACTACTAATTTTAGTGCTAAAATCGTTAAGCATGCTGAACCAATAGTTAGCAAGACGATGTGCATAACCGTTGGGCAGTTATGAGCGTAATAGTCGAACAGTCGTGCATCTTTTGTAGTTATCGTTCGACGTACTGTAATCTTAATCTGTACTGTAATTTTAATCGTAACAAAGCAACTATCATGTGTTTAGAGGTCCTTGTTTGGCTTATGATTTTGAAACCAATATCTTATTCGTCCTAAATGGCAATGATGGGCCTGTCTCGTGGTACAGTCGTCAACTCGTAACAACATGCCCGTGAAGGGCTCAAGCCCCAAATTGACCGTACCCCCATACGTAGGACTGACTATCATGCTATGGTTAAATCAAGAAGTCGCTGAAAGCCAATCTCACTAGGGGTATAGGCAGACCTTGACCGACAACGGTTGTTGCGCCATAGAAGAAGAAGAAGAAATGGCAATGATAATTTCCTAACGATAGGGATCTACCCTCGAATACGTAGAGTGCAATTTTATCATGTCAAAATTGTATCATGCTGCAGCCATCCATTTAATGTGCTTTTCGTTCCCTCATTGCGCCGTTTCCGCTTTCTGTGAATGTTCCGTATGGAAGATTCCTATAGTTTTTTTAGCTAACCTGCTACTGACTGGAACTAGAATCCGATTTGTGTGCGAGTAAAGGTCAACATTGAACGGTGGCCAACATTGAGATGTTGAAGTATTTTGTTTCAAACTCTAATTTTTTCTCTTTCGCTCTCTCTCTCTCTTTTTGTGGTGTTTCACTCACTCTTTTTTTTTACTTGACTACTTTCGTTTTGGCTCCTGGTTTGCTTTTCGTTTCCCAATTGGATGTACCGTTTATTGTTTCCATACTTAATTTTGCAATGCTTCAATTCCCCTTGTCACTTTTCAAAAGTAATCCTACGGCAAACAACAATTACAGCGGGCTTGAAACTGTGAGGAACACGAAGAGGTGCTGCACTAAATTAGTGCTTTGCCCATAAAAACACCCACACATACACCCACGCAGGCACTGCATCATTTTGTCGGGCCACCTTTTGGCAAGCCCAAACATAAGGATAATTCTCACAATTTCAAAACCATGTTATTGTGCATTCTATCTCTGCTTTTGGTGTTTTAGTGAATTGATTTGATTTTATCTAATGATTTCGATAGCATATTCTAAATTAACTCCCCCCAACAAAGCTCAATATTGTTTCTGCGGGGACCTGCTCATAAGTGTTTCGTATTCGTTTCGTGTAACTCATCCAAACCTGTACATACATAACGTCACATAACGACAACCGTAACACGTACACAGAACATGAACATGAAATTTACATCTTTACTCTTTTACTCATCACTCAACACGAATGGGGGCAAGCATATTAAAAACACAAAAAACACACACTTATTCACGTAACCAGAGCGTGAAAACATACATCCATCTATGCTGGTCTCTGCTTGTAATAATGTGGCCGGTCCTAATGGTTTCACTAATACAGAAGGAGGCGCTTTACCTTATCGCCGGTTTCTCTACCAATCACCATACCCTTACCACACCACGTGCTCAGCTCATCCATTGCGTCGTTATAATCCATTTTGTCGAACATATTTGTACTTCACCTTTCTTTTCCTCTGATCCTTATTAAATTGTTATGATTAATTACACGCTGCATACCAATGCTCTTACCTGTGGTGGATTTTTCGATACTCAAACATACCTTATACGGTTACGTATCTGCTGGTGTTTCACAATTCGAAATCCAACCCAACGTCAACTGTTACACACTAATTGGTCAAATTTGTCTGTGATGTGAAACCGTGTGCGCACAAAACCCCGGTGGCTACTTCTCTTCTCGTAACACAAAACACACACGCGTTCGCACCACCCCAGAGGATGCAAACTCTTCCGTGCCCGATGACATGTCGACGACCGATTTCGAAGCATTCCGCGAGTACCACTGGTTGGATACGCCGGATGCGGCCGGTCCGGCCGGTCAGCGGTACGGGCTGGGCAGAACGTCCACACCGATTCGTGACGCAACGGTGGCCGCCGGCGTGACGCTCGCGTCGCTCGAGGATTTGGATACGCTCAGTCCACTGTCGGCGGGTGAGGCGAGTGATGGGCGAAAGTTGGCGCTTCCGGAGGGGGCAGGAAGTGGCACAGGCGATCAGGGTGGTACCATCGACGCATCGGCGAGCGCTGTCAGATCGTCGCGCAAGCACTTTAACCTTGACCTGGACATGGACGTAACCTCGACCAAGACGACGACGACCGCGACTTCGACGACTACGGCGACCAAGGCACGCAAGACGACGACGTTCGAGAAGAGCTTCAAGCCGGAAAGCCACTCGAACCGCGGCACTTCACCCATGGACGAGGTGGTGGAGTCGCCCGACAGTGTGCACAGTGCGCGGTTCGGGCGCGGCGAATCGCCCGCGATCAGGCTCGTGATAGGACGGAAGGAGATCAAAACGTCCGACACGTCAGCGATAACCGAAAGCCGCCTGACGGTGTACGGCCACAAGGATGTGGAGATATCGATCAGTTCCCAATCGACGATCAGTCTGACGACGACGCACACTTCCAAAGATGGTCGCGACAAGACGACGGAAGTAAGTTCAAGCGGCGGCGAGGTAAAGGAGGTAAGCAGCGGCAAGCGGTACAAACAGTTCAAGCTGGTGGACGATCCCGACTCGGAGCAAACCGAGCGTAAGCGGGACGAGGCAGTATCGTTTTCGAAGAAGAAGAGCGTGTACCTGTTCGGAAGCTTTGATTCCAGCAGTGGATCGCCCATCACCGAGACGAGCGTCTCGCAGCATGTGACGGATACGGGCATATCGCTGACGAGAGGTTTCACCGAAACCATGACCTCACCCGGTGTCATATCGTCCTCCGTCGAGGAGAAGAACAAGAAGGTAAGCATCATTACTGATACGGCTGTTGATGTGGAAATTGAGGAACTGGAACTTACCGATGCTGGCCTGAGCCCTATTCTTCCGGATGAGGCGGACGTAACTGCGGACTTCCAGATGGCCGAAGAAGATGTGCACTTTGCGCACACGGGCACGAGTCCGATGGACTTCGAAGAGCATTCGGTATCGGCAGCGCTGGACACTTCCGAAGCAGCCACGCTGACCGATCGCGTAGAGACAAAGGATGCGTCGAACAGCCCGCTGGATGTGCATATCACTTCCATCCTCAAGCGCGACGTCAGCAAGCTGACCGACGAAGAGTTGCTGACGGGTCGCCGAGGATCGGGCGACGTGAAGGCAAAAATAAAAATGCTGGAGCAAAGCTCCAAAGCACATAGTGCACAAAGCTCGCCCAAGAAGAAGGTTGAGTTTGAAGAACATCAACTGAAGCACGACAGACAGGACTCGCCGAAACGGCAGAAGGCATCGGGTAAAATAACGGAGCTGCGCAAGATATTTGGCGAAGAGGAAGAACCGATCGAGTCGAATGTTATGTCGGATTCGATTCCGCCTATTCAGGAGGTAATTAAGCAACTGGAAAAGAGAATAGCTGTTAAACAGGTAGAGAGTTCTGCTCGGGCCGAAGTGTTTACTAAACGTGATGAAGCGGACGTTGCAGATTTAACGTCCCAGATAATACCCGTAAAGGTTTCAGAACCCCAGGAGCCAATGGTAGAAAAAGACCAACAAATATCAAAGCTAGTACGCGGTGTTCAAAGCCTCGGTATGCGAGAACAAAGTACTAAGCAACTCGAGCAAGAACGACGTAATGTAGAGCTAAGAGCAGCCATCGATGAACCAGTCTGCGAGAAGCTTGCTGAGCGTAAGATTGTTACCGATTTAGTGAAGGACGAGCTGGATATTGAAGATAATGAACTAAGAAAAACAAATGATCTTATAAAAATGTTTGAGATGAAACGAACTACTTCTGAGGAGGCTATTAAAGCAAGCCCAAAACGAAAGCAATTAAGCGCTGTTAGTCAGAAAGTGTCTACCACTTATCTGGCGCCAATGGTTTGTGATACAGATGAACCTAGTGAGAAAATTGATGAGGTAGATTTTGTTAAAATGGAGACAAGTGGGCAAGTTATAACGTTCAATGATGATCAGCCTCCTGTAACGAATCTTTCAGCTGCCACTGAATGTCTGATAGATGAACAATATAGAATGAAAAATATTCAAGAGCTCAAGGCCAGATTTGAAACCATGCAAGAAGCCAATCAAACCTATATTAAACCACAATCACAAGAGAAGCCATCAAGCACAAAACATACTGCTACAGCGATTTCGTACGAAACCATCACGCATCAAAAACCACAATTTGGGGAAACTACCAAAACACGCACGAAACGTGAAATCTGTAAACTTGATACCAACATTATTAAACAGTTTGAAACAACTGAATTGTCAGCTACTGAACAAAACCAAGAACGGACAGAAAAGCAAGAAAAATATAATTATTTCGATATAGCTCAAAAACACACGAAACAAATACAAGATGTGCAACGTGAAACAACATTAAATAAAGCACACATTCTCAAAACGCAAACAACAGCAGCAATTACACAGCATTCAGTCAAGACCGATCAGACGCTGCTAGAAACTGAGATATTAGTCGATTCGGAACAAAGCATAATAGGACGCAAACAGACCAATGAAAACGACCAGCCAAGGCACGAACAGCCAGAGCCATCGGAGCCTGTGTCTGAGGTTGTTGAAAAGGAACTGACCGAAGATACCGAGCTGGTCGAGGCAAAGGTTATCGAGACCGTAGTCGAGAAGGTTGAGGCCAAGCCAGATGACAAGCCAGAACAAGACGAACAGCCAGAGCCATCGGAGCCTGTGTCTGAGGTTGTTGAAAAGGAACTGACCGAAGATACCGAGCTGGTCGAGGCAAAGGTTATCGAGACCGTAGTCGAGAAGGTTGAAGCCCAGGTTATCGAGACCGTAGTCGAGAAGGTTGAGGCCAAGCCAGATGACAAGCCAGAACAAGACGAACAGCCAGAGCCATCGGAGCCTGTGTCTGAGGTTGTTGAAAAGGAACTGACCGAAGATACCGAGCTGGTCGAGGCAAAGGTTATCGAGACCGTAGTCGAGAAGGTTGAGGCCAAGGCTATCGAGACCGTAGTCGAGAAGGTTGAGGCCAAGCCAGATGACAAGCCAGAACAAGACGAACAGCCAGAGCCATCGGAGCCTGTGTCTGAGGTTGTTGAAAAGGAACTGACAGAAGATACCGAGCTGGTCGAGGCAAAGGTTATCGAGACCGTAGTCGAGAAGGTTGAGGCCAAGGTTATCGAGACCGTAGTCGAGAAGGTTGAGGCCAAGCCAGATGACAAGCCAGAACAAGACGAACAGCCAGAGCCATCGGAGCATGTGTCTGAGGTTGTTGAAAAGGAACTGACCGAAGATACCGAGCTGGTCGAGGCAAAGGTTATCGATACCGTAGTCGAGAAGGTTGAGGCCAAGGTTATCGAGACCGTAGTCGAGAAGGTTGAGGCCAAGCCAGATGACAAGCCAGAACAAGACGAACAGCCAGAGCCATCGGAGCATGTGTCTGAGGTTGTTGAAAAGGAACTAACCGAAGATACCGAGCTGGTCGAGGCAAAGGTTATCGAGACCGTAGTCGAGAAGGTTGAGGCCAAGGTTATCGAGACCGTAGTCGAGAAAGTTAAGGCCAAGCCAGATGACAAGCCAGAACAAGACGAACAGCCAGAGCCATCGGAGCCTGTGTCTGAGGTTGTTGAAAAGGAACTGACCGAAGATACCGAGCTGGTCGAGGCAAAGGATATCGAGACCGTAGTCGAGAAGGTTGAGGCAAAGGTTATCGAGACCGTAGTCGAGAAGGTTGAGGCCAAGCCAGATGACAAGCCAGAACAAGACGAACAGCCAGAGCCATCGAAGCCTGTGTCTGAGGTTGTTGAAAAGGAACTGACCGAAGATACCGAGCTGGTCGAGGCAAAGGTTATCGAGACCGTAGTCGAGAAGGTTGAGGCCAAGCCAGATGACAAGCCAGAACAAGACGAACAGCCAGAGCCATCGGAGCCTGTGTCTGAGGTTGTTGAAAAGGAACTGACCGAAGATACCGAGCTGGTCGAGGCAAAGGTTATCGAGACCGTAGTCGAGAAGGTTGAGGCCAAGGTTATCGAGACCGTAGTCGAGAAGGTTGAGGCCAAGCCAGATGACAAGCCAGAACAAGACGAACAGCCAGAGCCATCGGAGCATGTGTCTGAGGTTGTTGAAAAGGAACTGACCGAAGATACCGAGCTGGTCGAAGGAAAGGTTATCGAGACCGTAGTCGAGAAGGTTGAGGCCAAGCCAGATGACAAGCCAGAACAAGACAAACAGCCAGAGCCATCGGAGCCTGTGTCTGAGGTTGTTGAAAAGGAACTGACCGAAGATACCGAGCTGGTCGAGGCAAAGGTTATCGAGACCGTAGTCGAGAAGGTTGAGGCCAAGGCTATCGAGACCGTAGTCGAGAAGGTTGAGGCCAAGCCAGATGACAAGCCAGAACAAGACGAACAGCCAGAGCCATCGGAGCCTGTGTCTGAGGTTGTTGAAAAGGAACTGACCGAAGATACCGAGCTGGTCGAGGCAAAGGTTATCGAGACCGTAGTCGAGAAGGTTGAGGCCAAGGTTATCGAGACCGTAGTCGAGAAGGTTGAGGCCAAGCCAGATGACAAGCCAAAACACGACGAACAGCCAGAGCCATCGGAGCCTGTGTCTGAGGTTGTTGAAAAGGAACTGACCGAAGATACCGAGCTGGTCGAGGCAAAGGTTATCAAGACCGTAGTCGAGAAGGTTGAGGCCAAGGTTATCGAGACCGTAGTCGAGAAGGTTGAGGCCAAGCCAGATGACAAGCCAGAACAAGACGAACAGCCAGAGCCATCGGAGCCTGTGTCTGAGGTTGTTGAAAAGGAACTGACAGAAGATACCGAGCTGGTCGAGGCAAAGGTTATCGAGACCGTAGTCGAGAAGGTTGAGGTCAAGGTTATCGAGACCGTAGTCGAGAAGGTTGAGGCCAAGGCTATCGAGACCGTAGTCGAGAAGGTTGAGGCCAAGCCAGATGACAAGCCAGAACAAGACGAACAGCCAGAGCCATCGGAGCCTGTGTCTGAGGTTGTTGAAAAGGAACTGACCGAAGATACCGAGCTGGTCGAGGCAAAGGTTATCGAGACCGTAGTCGAGAAGGTTGAGGCAAAGGTTATCGAGACCGTAGTCGAGAAGGTTGAGGCCAAGCCAGATGACAAGCCAGAACAAGACGAACAGCCAGAGCCATCGGAGCCTGTGTCTGAGGTTGTTGAAAAGGAACTAACCGAAGATACCGAGCTGGTCGAGGCAAAGGTTATCGAGACCGTAGTCGAGAAGGTTGAGGTCAAGGTTATCGAGACCGTAGTCGAGAAGGTTGAGGCCAAGCCAGATGACAAGCCAGAACAAGACGAACAGCCAGAGCCATCGGAGCCTGTGTCTGAAGTTGTTGAAAAGGAACTGACCGAAGATACCGAGCTGGTCGAGGCAAAGGTTATCGAGACCGTAGTCGAGAAGGTTGAGGCCAAGGTTATCGAGACCGTAGTCGAGAAGGTTGAGGCCAAGCCAGAACAAGACGAACAGCCAGAGCCATCAGAGCCTGTGTCTGAGGTTGTTGAAAAGGAACTGACCGAAGATACCGAGCTGGTCGAGGCAAAGGTTATCGAGACCGTAGTCGAGAAGGTTGAGGCCAAGCCAGATGACAAGCCAGAACAAGACGAACAGCCAGAGCCATCGGAGCCTGTGTCTGAGGTTGTTGAAAAGGAACTGACCGAAGATACCGAGCTGGTCGAGGCAAAGGTTATCGAGACCGTAGTCGAGAAGGTTGAGGCCAAGGTTATCGAGACCGTAGTCGAGAAGGTTGAGGCCAAGCCAGATAACAAGCCAGAACAAGACGAACAGCCAGAGCCATCGGAGCATGTGTCTGAGGTTGTTGAAAAGGAACTGACCGAAGATACCGAGCTGGTCGAGGCAAAGGTTATCGAGACCGTAGTCGAGAAGGTTGAGGCAAAGGTTATCGAGACCGTAGTCGAGAAGGTTGAGGCCAAGCCAGATGACAAGCCAGAACAAGACGAACAGCCAGAGCCATCGGAGCCTGTGTCTGAGGTTGTTGAAAAGGAACTGACCGAAGATACCGAGCTGGTCGAGGCAAAGGTTATCGAGACCGTAGTCGAGAAGGTTGAGGCCAAGCCAGATGACAAGTCAGAACAAGACGAACAGCCAGAGCCATCGGAGCCTGTGTCTGAGGTTGTTGAAAAGGAACTGACAGAAGATACCGAGCTGGTCGAGGCAAAGGTTATCGAGACCGTAGTCGAGAAGGTTGAGGTCAAGGTTATCGAGACCGTAGTCGAGAAGGTTGAGGCCAAGCCAGATGACAAGCCAGAACAAGACGAACAGCCAGAGCCATCGGAGCCTGTGTCTGAGGTTGTTCAAAAGGAACTGACCGAAGATACCGAGCTGGTCGAGGCAAAGGTTATCGAGACCGTAGTCGAGAAGGTTGAGGCCAAGGTTATCGAGACCGTAGTCGAGAAGGTTGAGGCCAAGCCAGAACAAGACGAACAGCCAGAGCCATTGGAGCCTGTGTCTAAGGTTGTTGAAAAGGAACTAACCGAAGATACCGAGCTGGTCGAGGCAAAGGTTATCGAGACCGTAGTCGAGAAGGTTGAGGCCAAGCCAGATGACAAGCCAGAACAAGACGAACAGCCAGAGCCATCGGAGCCTGTGTCTGAGGTTGTTGAAAAGGAACTGACCGAAGATACCGAGCTGGTCGAGGCAAAGGTTATCGAGACCGTAGTCGAGAAGGTTGAGGCCAAGGCTATCGAGACCGTAGTCGAGAAGGTTGAGGCCAAGCCAGATGACAAGCCAGAACAAGACGAACAGCCAGAGCCATCGGAGCCTGTGTCTGAGGTTGTTGAAAAGGAACTGACTGAAGATACCGAGCTGGTCGAGGCAAAGGTTATCGAGACCGTAGTCGAGAAGGTTGAGGCAAAGGTTATCGAGACCGTAGTCGAGAAGGTTGAGGCCAAGCCAGATGACAAGCCAGAACAAGACGAACAGCCAGAGCCATCGGAGCCTGTGTCTGAGGTTGTTGAAAAGGAACTGACCGAAGATACCGAGCTGGTCGAGGCAAAGGTTATCGAGACCGTAGTCGAGAAGGTTGAGGCCAAGCCAGATGATAAGCCAGAACAAGACGAACAGCCAGAGCCATCGGAGCCTGTGTCTGAGGTTGTTGAAAAGGAACTGACCGAAGATACCGAGCTGGTCGAGGCAAAGGTTATCGAGACCGTAGTCGAGAAGGTTGAGGCCAAGGTTATCGAGACCGTAGTCGAGAAGGTTGAGGCCAAGCCAGAACAAGACGAACAGCCAGAGCCATCAGAGCCTGTGTCTGAGGTTGTTGAAAAGGAACTAACCGAAGATACCGAGCTGGTCGAGGCAAAGGTTATCGAGACCGTAGTCGAGAAGGTTGAGGCCAAGCCAGATAACAAGCCAGAACAAGACGAACAGCCAGAGCCATCGGAGCATGTGTCTGAGGTTGTTGAAAAGGAACTGACCGAAGATACCGAGCTGGTCGAGGCAAAGGTTATCGAGACCGTAGTCGAGAAGGTTGAGGCAAAGGTTATCGAGACCATAGTCGAGAAGGTTGAGGCCAAGCCAGATGACAAGCCAGAACAAGACGAACAGCCAGAGCCATCGGAGCCTGTGTCTGAGGTTGTTGAAAAGGAACTGACCGAAGATACCGAGCTGGTCGAGGCAAAGGTTATCGAGACCGTAGTCGAGAAGGTTGAGGCCAAGCCAGATGACAAGCCAGAACAAGACGAACAGCCAGAGCCATCGGAGCCTGTGTCTGAGGTTGTTGAAAAGGAACTGACCGAAGATACCGAGCTGGTCGAGGCAAAGGTTATCGAGACCGTAGTCGAGAAGGTTGAGGCCAAGGTTATCGAGACCGTAGTCGAGAAGGTTGAGGCCAAGCCAGATGACAAACCAGAACAAGACGAACAGCTAGAGCCATCGGATCCTGTGTCTGAGGTTGTTGAAAAGGAACTGACCGAAGATACCGAGCTGGTCGAGGCAAAGGTTATCGAGACCGTAGTCGAGAAGGTTGAGGCCAAGGTTATCGAGACCGTAGTCGAGAAGGTTGAGGCCATGCCAGATGACAAGCCAGAACAAGACGAACAGCCAGAGCCATCGGAGCATGTGTCTGAGGTTGTTGAAAAGGAACTGACCGAAGATACCGAGCTGGTCGAGGCAAAGGTTATCGAGACCGTAGTCGAGAAGGTTGAGGCCAAGGTTATCGAGACCGTAGTCGAGAAGGTTGAGGCCAAGCCAGATAACAAGCCAGAACAAGACGAACAGCCAGAGCCATCGGAGCATGTGTCTGAGGTTGTTCAAAAGGAACTGACCGAAGATACCGAGCTGGTCGAGGCAAAGGTTATCGAGACCGTAGTCGAGAAGGTTGAGGCAAAGGTTATCGAGACCATAGTCGAGAAGGTTGAGGCCAAGCCAGATGACAAGCCAGAACAAGACGAACAGCCAGAGCCATCGGAGCCTGTGTCTGAGGTTGTTGAAAAGGAACTGACCGAAGATACCGAGCTGGTCGAGGCAAAGGTTATCGAGACCGTAGTCGAGAAGGTTGAGGCCAAGCCAGATGACAAGCCAGAACAAGACGAACAGCCAGAGCCATCGGAGCCTGTGTCTGAGGTTGTTGAAAAGGAACTGACCGAAGATACCGAGCTGGTCGAGGCAAAGGTTATCGAGACCGTAGTCGAGAAGGTTGAGGCCAAGGCTATCGAGACCGTAGTCGAGAAGGTTGAGGCCAAGCCAGATGACAAGCCAGAACAAGACGAACAGCTAGAGCCATCGGATCCTGTGTCTGAGGTTGTTGAAAAGGAACTGACCGAAGATACCGAGCTGGTCGAGGCAAAGGTTATCGAGACCGTAGTCGAGAAGGTTGAGGCCAAGGTTATCGAGACCGTAGTCGAGAAGGTTGAGGCCAAGCCAGATAACAAGCCAGAACAAGACGAACAGCCAGAGCCATCGGAGCATGTGTCTGAGGTTGTTGAAAAGGAACTGACCGAAGATACCGAGCTGGTCGAGGCAAAGGTTATCGAGACCGTAGTCGAGAAGGTTGAGGCAAAGGTTATCGAGACCGTAGTCGAGAAGGTTGAGGCCAAGCCAGATGACAAGCCAGAACAAGACGAACAGCCAGAGCCATCGGAGCCTGTGTCTGAGGTTGTTGAAAAGGAACTGACCGAAGATACCGAGCTGGTCGAGGCAAAGGTTATCGAGACCGTAGTCGAGAAGGTTGAGGCCAAGCCAGATGACAAGCCAGAACAAGACGAACAGCCAGAGCCATCGGAGCCTGTGTCTGAGGTTGTTCAAAAGGAACTGACCGAAGATACCGAGCTGGTCGAGGCAAAGGTTATCGAGACCGTAGTCGAGAAGGTTGAGGCCAAGCCAGATGACAAGCCAGAACAAGACGAACAGCCAGAGCCATCGAAGCCTGTGTCTGAGGTTGTTGAAAAGGAACTGACCGAATATACCGAGCTGGTCGAGGCAAAGGTTATCGAGACCGTAGTCGAGAAGGTTGAGGCCAAGGTTATCGAGACCGTAGTCGAGAAGGTTGAGGCCAAGCCAGAACAAGACGAACAGCCAGAGCCATCGGAGCCTGTGTCTAAGGTTGTTGAAAAGGAACTAACCGAAGATACCGAGCTGGTCGAGGCAAAGGTTATCGAGACCGTAGTCGAGAAGGTTGAGGCCAAGGTTATCGAGACCGTAGTCGAGAAGGTTGAGGCCAAGCCAGATGACAAGCCAGAACAAGACGAACAGCTAGAGCCATCGGATCCTGTGTCTGAGGTTGTTGAAAAGGAACTGACCGAAGATACGGAGCTGGTCGAGGCAAAGGTTATCGAGACCGTAGTCGAGAAGGTTGAGGCCAAGGTTATCGAGACCGTAGTCGAGAAGGTTGAGGCCAAGCCAGATGACAAGCCAGAACAAGACGAACAGCCAGAGCCATTGGAGCCTGTGTCTGAGGTTGTTGAAAAGGAACTGACAGAAGATACCGAGCTGGTCGAGGCAAAGGTTATCGAGACCGAAGTCGAGAACGTTGAGGCCAAGGTTATCGAGACCGTAGTCGAGAAGGTTGAGGCCAAGCCAGATGACAAGCCAGAACAAGACGAACAGCCAGAGCCATCGGAGCCTGTGTCTGAGGTTGTTCAAAAGGAACTGACCGAAGATACCGAGCTGGTCGAGGCAAAGGTTATCGAGACCGTAGTCGAGAAGGTTGAGGCCAAGGTTATCGAGACCGTAGTCGAGAAGGTTGAGGCCAAGCCAGAACAAGACGAACAGCCAGAGCCATCGGAGCCTGTGTCTGAGGTTGTTGAAAAGGAACTGACAGAAGATACCGAGCTGGTCGAGGCAAAGGTTATCGAGACCGTAGTCGAGAAGGTTGAGGCCAAGGCTATCGAGACCGTAGTCGAGAAGGTTGAGGCCAAGCCAGATGACAAGCCAGAACAAGACGAACAGCCAGAGCCATCGGAGCCTGTGTCTGAGGATGTTGAAAAGGAACTGACCGAAGATACCGAGCTGGTCGAGGCAAAGGTTATCGAGACCGTAGTCGAGAAGGTTGAGGCCAAGGTTATCGAGACCGTAGTCGAGAAGGTTGAGGCCAAGCCAGATGACAAGCCAAAACACGACGAACAGCCAGAGCCATCGGAGCCTGTGTCTGAGGTTGTTCAAAAGGAACTGACCGAAGATACCGAGCTGGTCGAGGCAAAGGTTATCGAGACCGTAGTCGAGAAGGTTGAGGCCAAGCCAGATGACAAGCCAGAACAAGACGAACAGCCAGAGCCATCGGAGCCTGTGTCTGAGGTTGTTGAAAAGGAACTGACCGAAGATACCGAGCTGGTCGAGGCAAAGGTTATCGAGACCGTAGTCGAGAAGGTTGAGGCCAAGGCTATCGAGACCGTAGTCGAGAAGGTTGAGGCCAAGCCAGATGACAAGCCAGAACAAGACGAACAGCCAGAGCCATCGGAGCCTGTGTCTGAGGTTGTTGAAAAGGAACTGACTGAAGATACCGAGCTGGTCGAGGCAAAGGTTATCGAGACCGTAGTCGAGAAGGTTGAGGTCAAGGTTATCGAGACCGTAGTCGAGAAGGTTGAGGCCAAGCCAGATGACAAGCCAAAACAAGGCGAACAGCCAGAGCCATCGGAGCCTGTGTCTGAGGTTGTTCAAAAGGAACTGACCGAAGATACCGAGCTGGTCGAGGCAAAGGTTATCAAGACCGTAGTCGAGAAGGTTGAGGCCAAGGTTATCGAGACCGTAGTCGAGAAGGTTGAGGCCAAGCCAGAACAAGACGAACAGCCAGAGCCATCGGAGCATGTGTCTAAGGTTGTTGAAAAGGAACTAACCAAAGATACCGAGCTGGTCGAGGCAAAGGTTATCGAGACCGTAGTCGAGAAGGTTGAGGCCAAGCCAGATGACAAGCCAGAACAAGACGAACAGCTAGAGCCATCGGAGCCTGTGTCTGAGGTTGTTGAAAAGGAACTGACCGAAGATACCGAGCTGGTCGAGGCAAAGGTTATCGAGACCGTAGTCGAGAAGGTTGAGGCCAAGGTTATCGAGACCGTAGTCGAGAAGGTTGAGGCCAAGCCAGATGACAAGCCAGAACAAGACGAACAGCCAGAGCCATTGGAGCCTGTGTCTGAGGTTGTTGAAAAGGAACTGACCGAAGATACCGAGCTGGTCGAGGCAAAGGTTATCGAGACCGTAGTCGAGAAGGTTGAGGCCAAGGTTATCGAGACCGTAGTCGAGAAGGTTGAGGCCAAGCCAGAACAAGACGAACAGCCAGAGCCATCGGAGCCTGTGTCTAAGGTTGTTGAAAAGGAACTAACCGAAGATACCGAGCTGGTCGAGGCAAAGGTTATCGAGACCGTAGTCGAGAAGGTTGAGGCCAAGCCAGATGACAAGCCAGAACAAGACGAACAGCTAGAGCCATCGGAGCCTGTGTCTGAGGTTGTTGAAAAGGAACTGACCGAAGATACCGAGCTGGTCGAGGCAAAGGTTATCGAGACCGTAGTCGAGAAGGTTGAGGCCAAGGTTATCGAGACCGTAGTCGAGAAGGTTGAGGCCAAGCCAGATGACAAGCCAGAACAAGACGAACAGCCAGAGCCATCGGAGCCTGTGTCTGAGGTTGTTGAAAAGGAACTGACAGAAGATACCGAGCTGGTCGAGGCAAAGGTTATCGAGACCGTAGTTGAGAAGGTTGAGGCCAAGGTTATCGAGACCGTAGTCGAGAAGGTTGAGGCCATGCCAGATGACAAGCCAGAACAAGACGAACAGCCAGAGCCATTGGAGCCTGTGTCTGAGGTTGTTCAAAAGGAACTGACCGAAGATACCGAGCTGGTCGAGGCAAAGGTTATCGAGACCGTAGTCGAGAAGGTTGAGGCCAAGGTTATCGAGACCGTAGTCGAGAAGGTTGAGGCCAAGCCAGAACAAGACGAACAGCCAGAGCCATCGGAGCCTGTGTCTGAGGTTGTTGAAAAGGAACTGACCGAAGATACCGTGCTGGTCGAGGCAAAGGTTATCGATACCGTAGTCGAGAAGGTTGAGGCCAAGGTTATCGAGACCGTAGTCGAGAAGGTTGAGGCCAAGCCAGATGACAAGCCAGAACAAGACGAACAGCCAGAGCCATCGGAGCCTGTGTCTGAGGTTGTTGAAAAGGAACTGACCGAAGATACCGAGCTGGTCGAGGCAAAGGTTATCGAGACCGTAGTCGAGAAGGTTGAGGCAAAGGTTATCGAGACCGTAGTCGAGAAGGTTGAGGCCAAGCCACATGACAAGCCAAAACAAGACGAACAGCCAGAGCCATCGGAGCCTGTGTCTGACGTTGTTGAAAAGGAACTGACCGAAGATACCGAGCTGGTCGAGGCAAAGGTTATCGAGACCGTAGTCGAGAAGGTTGAGGCCAAGCCAGATGACAAGCCAGAACAAGACGAACAGCCAGAGCCATCGGAGCCTGTGTCTGAGGTTGTTGAAAAGGAACTGACCGAAGATACCGAGCTGGTCGAGGCAAAGGTTATCGAGACCGTAGTCGAGAAGGTTGAGGCCAAGGTTATCGAGACCGTAGTCGAGAAGGTTGAGGCCAAGCCAGATGACAAGCCAGAACAAGACGAACAGCCAGAGCCATCGGAGCCTGTGTCTGAGGTTGTTGAAAAGGAACTGACCGAAGATAGCGAGCTGGTCGAGGCAAAGGTTATCGAGACCGTAGTCGAGAAGGTTAAGGCCAAGCCAGATGACAAGCCAGAACAAGACGAACAGCCAGAGCCATCGGAGCCTGTGTCTGAGGTTGTTGAAAAGGAACTGACCGAAGATACCGAGCTGGTCGAGGCAAAGGTTATCGAGACCGTAGTCGAGAAGATTGAGGCCAAGGTTATCGAGACCGTAGTCGAGAAGGTTGAGGCCAAGCCAGATGACAAGCCAGAACAAGACGAACAGCCAGAGCCAGCGGAGCATGTGTCTGAGGTTGTTGAAAAGGAACTGACCGAAGATACCGAGCTGGTCGAAGGAAAGGTTATCGAGACCGTAGTCAAGAAGGTTGAGGCCAAGCCAGATGACAAGCCAGAACAAGACAAACAGCCAGAGTCATCGGAGCCTGTGTCTGAGGTTGTTGAAAAGGAACTGACCGAAGATACCGAGCTGGTCGAGGCAAAGGTTATCGAGACCGTAGTCGAGAAGGTTGAGGCCAAGGCTATCGAGACCGTAGTCGAGAAGGTTGAGGCCAAGCCAGATGACAAGCCAGAACAAGACGAACAGCCAGAGCCATTGGAGCCTGTGTCTGAGGTTGTTCAAAAGGAACTGACCAAAGATACCGAGCTGGTCGAAGGAAAGGTTATAGAGACCGTAGTCGAGAAGGTTGAGGCCAAGCCAGATGACAAGCCAGAACAAGACGAACAGCCAGAGCCATCGGAGCCTGTGTCTGAGGTTGTTGAAAAGGAACTGACCGAAGATACCGAGCTGGTCGAGGCAAAGGTTATCGAGACCGTAGTCGAGAAGGTTGAAGCCAAGGTTATCGAGACCGTAGTCGAGAAGGTTGAGGCCAAGCCAGATGACAAGCCAGAACAAGACAAACAGCCAGAGCCATCGGAGCATGTGTCTGAGGTTGTTCAAAAGGAACTGACCGAAGATACAGAGCTGGTCGAGGCAAAGGTTATCGAGACCGTAGTCGAGAAGGTTGAGGTCAAGGTTATCGAGACCGTAGTCGAGAAGGTTGAGGCCAAGCCAGATGACAAGCCAAAACAAGACGAACAGCCAGAGCCATCGGAGCCTGTGTCTGAGGTTGTTGAAAAGGAACTGACCGAAGATACCGAGCTGGTCGAGGCAAAGGTTATCGAGACCGTAGTCGAGAAGGTTGAGGCCAAGGTTATCGAGACCGTAGTCGAGAAGGTTGAGGCCAAGCCAGATGACAAGCCAGAACAAGACGAACAGCCAGAGCCATCGGAGCCTGTGTCTGAGGTTGTTGAAAAGGAACTGACCGAAGATACCGAGCTGGTCGAGACAAAGGTTATCGAGACCGTAGTCGAGAAGGTTAAGGCCAAGCCAGATGACAAGCCAGAACAAGACGAACAGCCAGAGCCATCGGAGCCTGTGTCTGAGGTTGTTGAAAAGGAACTGACCGAAGATACCGAGCTGGTCGAGGCAAAGGTTATCGAGACCGTAGTCGAGAAGGTTGAGGCCAAGGTTATCGAGACCGTAGTCGAGAAGGTTGAGGCCAAGCCAGATGACAAGCCAGAACAAGACGAACAGCCAGAGCCATCGGAGCCTGTGTCTGAGGTTGTTGAAAAGGAACTGACCGAAGATACCGAGCTGGTCGAAGGAAAGGTTATCGAGACCGTAGTCAAGAAGGTTGAGGCCAAGCCAGATGACAAGCCAGAACAAGACGAACAGCCAGAGTCATCGGAGCCTGTGTCTGAGGTTGTTGAAAAGGAACTGACCGAAGATACCGAGCTGGTCGAGGCAAAGGTTATCGAGACCGTAGTCGAGAAGGTTGAGGCCAAGGCTATCGAGACCGTAGTCGAGAAGGTTGAGGCCAAGCCAGATGACAAGCCAGAACAAGACGAACAGCCAGAGCCATTGGAGCCTGTGTCTGAGGTTGTTCAAAAGGAACTGACCGAAGATACCGAGCTGGTCGAAGTAAAGGTTATAGAGACCGTAGACGAGAAGGTTGAGGCCAAGCCAGATGACAAGCCAGAACAAGACGAACAGCCAGAGCCATCGGAGCCTGTGTCTGAGGTTGTTGAAAAGGAACTGACCGAAGATACCGAGCTGGTCGAGGCAAAGGTTATCGAGACCGTAGTCGAGAAGGTTGAGGCCAAGGTTATCGAGACCGTAGTCGAGAAGGTTGAGGCCAAGCCAGATGACAAGCCAGAACAAGACAAACAGCCAGAGCCATCGGAGCATGTGTCTGAGGTTGTTGAAAAGGACCTGACCGAAGATACAGAGCTGGTCGAGGCAAAGGTTATCGAGACCGTAGTCGAGAAGGTTGAGGTCAAGGTTATCGAGACCGTAGTCGAGAAGGTTGAGGCCAAGCCAGATGACAAGCCAAAACACGACGAACAGCCAGAGCCATCGGAGCCTGTGTCTGAGGTTGTTGAAAAGGAACTGACCGAAGATACCGAGCTGGTCGAGGCAAAGGTTATCGAGACCGTAGTCGAGAAGGTTGAGGCCAAGGTTATCGAGACCGTAGTCGAGAAGGTTGAGGCCAAGCCAGAACAAGACGAACAGCCAGAGCCATCGGAGCCTGTGTCTAAGGTTGTTGAAAAGGACCTGACCGAAGATACAGAGCTGGTCGAGGCAAAGGTTATCGAGACCGTAGTCGAGAAGGTTGAGGCCAAGGTTATCGAGACCGTAGTCGAGAAGGTTGAGGCCAAGCCAGATGACAAGCCAGAACAAGACGAACAGCCAGAGCCATTGGAGCCTGTGTCTGAGGTTGTTCAAAAGGAACTGACCGAAGATACCGAGCTGGTCGAAGTAAAGGTTATAGAGACCGTAGACGAGAAGGTTGAGGCCAAGCCAGATGACAAGCCAGAACAAGACGAACAGCCAGAGCCATCGGAGCCTGTGTCTGAGGTTGTTCAAAAGGAACTGACCGAAGATACCGAGCTGATCGAGGCAAAGGTTATCGAGACCGTAGTCGAGAAGGTTGAGGCCAAGGTTATCGAGACCGTAGTCGAGAAGGTTGAGGCCAAGCCAGATGACAAGCCAGAACAAGACGAACAGCCAGAGCCATCGGAGCCTGTGTCTGAGGTTGTTGAAAAGGAACTGACCGAAGATACCGAGCTGGTCGAGGTAAAGGTTATCGAGACCGTAGTCGAGAAGGTTGAGGCCAAGCCAGATGACAAGCCAGAACAAGACGAACAGCCAGAGCCATCGGAGCCTGTGTCTGAGGTTGTTGAAAAGGAACTGACCGAAGATACCGAGCTGGTCGAGGCAAAGGTTATCGAGACCGTAGTCGAGAAGGTTGAGGCCAAGGCTATCGAGACCGTAGTCGAGAAGGTTGAGGCCAAGCCAGATGACAAGCCAGAACAAGACGAACAGCCAGAGCCATCGGAGCCTGTGTCTGAGGTTGTTGAAAAGGAACTGACCGAAGATACCGAGCTGGTCGAGGCAAAGGTTATCGAGACCGTAGTCGAGAACGTTGAGGCCAAGGTTATCGAGACCGTAGTCGAGAAGGTTGAGGCCAAGCCAGAACAAGACGAACAGCCAGAGCCATCGGAGCCTGTGTCTGAGGTTGTTGAAAAGGAACTAACCGAAGATACCGAGCTGGTCGAGGCAAAGGTTATCGAGACCGTAGTCGAGAAGGTTGAGGCCAAGGTTATCGAGACCGTAGTCGAGAAGGTTGAGGCCAAGCCAGATGACAAGCCAGAACAAGACGAACAGCCAGAGCCATCGGAGCCTGTGTCTGAGGTTGTTGAAAAGGAACTGACCGAAGATACCGAGCTGATCGAGGCAAAGGTTATCGAGACCGTAGTCGAGAAGGTTGAGGCCAAGCCACATGACAAGCCAAAACAAGACGAACAGCCAGAGCCATCGGAGCCTGTGTCTGAGGTTGTTGAAAAGGAACTGACCGAAGATACCGAGCTGGTCGAGGCAAAGGTTATCGAGACCGTAGTCGAGAAGGTTGAGGCCAAGCCAGATGACAAGCCAGAACAAGACGAACAGCTAGAGCCATCGGAGCCTGTGTCTGAGGTTGTTGAAAAGGAACTGACCGAAGATACCGAGCTGGTCGAGGCAAAGGTTATCGAGACCGTAGTCGAGAAGGTTGAGGCCAAGGTTATCGAGACCGTAGTCGAGAAGGTTGAGGCCAAGCCAGATAACAAGCCAGAACAAGACGAACAGCCAGAGCCATCGGAGCCTGTGTCTGAGGTTGTTGAAAAGGAACTGACCGAAGATACCGAGCTGGTCGAGGCAAAGGTTATCGAGACCGTAGTCGAGAAGGTTGAGGCCAAGGTTATCGAGACCGTAGTCGAGAAGGTTGAGGCCAAGCCAGATGACAAGCCAGAACAAGACGAACAGCCAGAGCCATCGGAGCCTGTGTCTGAGGTTGTTGAAAAGGAACTGACCGAAGATACCGAGCTGGTCGAGGCAAAGGTTATCGAGACCGTAGTCGAGAAGGTTGAGGCCAAGGTTATCGAGACCGTAGTCGAGAAGGTTGAGGCCAAGCCAGATGACAAGCCAGAACAAGACGAACAGCCAGAGCCAGCGGAGCCTGTGTCTGAGGTTGTTGAAAAGGAACTGACCGAAGATACCGAGCTGGTCGAGGCAAAGGTAATTGAGACCGTAGTCGAGAAGGTTGAGGCCAAGGTTATCGAGACCGTAGTCGAGAAGGTTGAGGCCAAGCCAGATGACAAGCCAGAACAAGACGAACAGCCAGAGCCATCGGAGCCTGTGTCTGAGGTTGTTGAAAAGGAACTGACCGAAGATACCGAGCTGGTCGAGGCAAAGGTTATCGAGACCGTAGTCGAGAAGGTTGAGGCCAAGGTTATCGAGACCGTAGTCGAGAAGGTTGAGGCCAAGCCAGATGACAAGCCAGAACAAGACGAACAGCCAGAGCCATCGGAGCCTGTGTCTGAGGTTGTTGAAAAGGAACTGACCGAAGATACCGAGCTGGTCGAGGCAAAGGTTATCGAGACCGTAGTCGAGAAGGTTGAGGCCAAGCCAGATGACAAGCCAGAACAAGACGAACAGCCAGAGCCATCGGAGCCTGTGTCTGAGGTTGTTGAAAAGGAACTGACCGAAGATACCGAGCTGGTCGAAGGAAAGGTTATCGAGACCGTAGTCGAGAAGGTTGAGGCCAAGCCAGATGACAAGCCAGAACAAGACGAACAGCCAGAGCCATCGGAGCCTGTGTCTGAGGATGTTGAAAAGGAACTGACCGAAGATACCGAGCTGGTCGAGGCAAAGGTTATCGAGACCGTAGTCGAGAAGGTTGAGGCCAAGCCAGATGACAAGCCAGAACAAGACGAACAGCCAGAGCCATCGGAGCCTGTGTCTGAGGTTGTTGAAAAGGAACTGACCGAAGATACCGAGCTGGTCGAGGCAAAGGTTATCGAGACCGTAGTCGAGAAGGTTGAGGCAAAGGTTATCGAGACCGTAGTCGAGAAGGTTGAGGCCAAGCCAGATGACAAGCCAGAACAAGACGAACAGCCAGAGCCATCGGAGCCTGTGTCTGAGGTTGTTGAAAAGGAACTGACCGAAGATACCGAGCTGGTCGAGGCAAAGGTTATCGAGACCGTAGTCGAGAAGGTTGAGGCCAAGCCAGATGACAAGCCAGAACAAGACGAACAGCCAGAGCCATCGGAGCCTGTGTCTGAGGATGTTGAAAAGGAACTGACCGAAGATACCGAGCTGGTCGAGGCAAAGGTTATCGAGACCGTAGTCGAGAAGGTTGAGGCCAAGCCAGATGACAAGCCAGAACAAGACGAACAGCCAGAGCCATCGGAGCCTGTGTCTGAGGTTGTTAAAAAGGAACTGACCGAAGATACCGAGCTGGTCGAGGCAAAGGTTATTGAGACCGTAGTCGAGAAGGTTGAGGCCAAGCCAGATGACAAGCCAGAACAAGACGAACAGCCAGAGCCATCGGAGCCTGTGTCTGAGGTTGTTGAAAAGGAACTGACCGAAGATACCGAGCTGGTCGAGGCAAAGGTTATCGAGACCGTAGTCGAGAAGGTTGAGGCCAAGCCAGATGACAAGCCAGAACAAGACGAACAGCCAGAGCCATCGGAGCCTGTGTCTGAGGTTGTTGAAAAGGAACTGACCGAAGATACCGAGCTGGTCGAGGCAAAGGTTATCGAGACCGTAGTCGAGAAGGTTGAGGCCAAGGTTATCGAGACCGTAGTCGAGAAGGTTGAGGCCAAGCCAGATGACAAGCCAGAACAAGACGAACAGCCAGAGCCATCGGAGCCTGTGTCTGAGGTTGTTGAAAAGGAACTGACCGAAGATACCGAGCTGGTCGAGGCAAAGGTTATCGAGACCGTAGTCGAGAAGGTTGAGGCAAAGGTTATCGAGACCGTAGTCGAGAAGGTTGAGGCCAAGCCAGATGACAAGCCAGAACAAGACGAACAGCCAGAGCCATCGGAGCCTGTGTCTGAGGTTGTTGAAAAGGAACTGACCGAAGATACCGAGCTGGTCGAGGCAAAGGTTATCGAGACCGTAGTCGAGAAGGTTGAGGCCAAGGTTATCGAGACCGTAGTCGAGAAGGTTGAGGCCAAGCCAGATGACAAACCAGAACAAGACGAACAGCCAGAGCCATCGGAGCCTGTGTCTGAGGTTGTTGAAAAGGAACTGACCGAAGATACCGAGCTGGTCGAGGCAAAGGTTATCGAGACCGTAGTCGAGAACGTTCAGGCCAAGGTTATCGAGACCGTAGTCGAGAAGGTTGAGGCCAAGCCAGATGACAAGCCAGAACAAGACGAACAGCCAGAGCCATCGGAGCCTGTGTCTGAGGATGTTGAAAAGGAACTGACCGAAGATACCGAGCTGGTCGAGGCAAAGGTTATCGAGACCGTAGTCGAGAAGGTTGAGGCCAAGCCAGATGACAAGCCAGAACAAGACGAACAGCCAGAGCCATCGGAGCCTGTGTCTGAGGTTGTTGAAAAGGAACTGACCGAAGATACCGAACTGGTCGAGGCAAAAGTTATCGAGACCGTAGTCGAGAAGGTTGAGGCCAAGCCAGATGACAAGCCAGAACAAGACGAACAGCCAGAGCCATCGGAGCCTGTGTCTGAGGTTGTTGAAAAGGAACTGACCGAAGATACCGAGCTGGTCGAGGCAAAAGTTATCGAGACCGTAGTCGAGAAGGTTGAGGCCAAGGTTATCGAGACCGTAGTCGAGAAGGTTGAGGCCAAGCCAGATGACAAGCCAGAACAAGACGAACAGCCAGAGCCATCGGAGCCTGTGTCTGAGGTTGTTGAAAAGGAACTGACCGAAGATACCGAGCTGGTCGAGGCAAAGGTTATCGAGACCGTAGTCGAGAAGGTTGAGGCAAAGGTTATCGAGACCGTAGTCGAGAAGGTTGAGGCCAAGCCAGATGACAAGCCAGAACAAGACGAACAGCCAGAGCCATCGGAGCCTGTGTCTGAGGTTGTTGAAAAGGAACTGACCGAAGATACCGAGCTGGTCGAGGCAAAGGTTATCGAGACCGTAGTCGAGAAGGTTGAGGCCAAGCCAGATGACAAGCCAGAACAAGACGAACAGCCAGAGCCATCGGAGCCTGTGTCTGAGGTTGTTGAAAAGGAACTGACCGAAGATACCGAGCTGGTCGAGGCAAAGGTTATCGAGACCGTAGTCGAGAAGGTTGAGGCCAAGGTTATCGAGACCGTAGTCGAGAAGGTTGAGGCCAAGCCAGATGACAAGCCAGAACAAGACGAACAGCCAGAGCCATCGGAGCCTGTGTCTGAGGATGTTGAAAAGGAACTGACCGAAGATACCGAGCTGGTCGAGGCAAAAGTTATCGAGACCGTAGTCGAGAAGGTTGAGGCCAAGCCAGATGACAAGCCAGAACAAGACGAACAGCCAGAGCCATCGGAGCCTGTGTCTGAGGTTGTTGAAAAGGAACTGACCGAAGATACCGAGCTGGTCGAGGCAAAGGTTATCGAGACCGTAGTCGAGAAGGTTGAGGCAAAGGTTATCGAGACCGTAGTCGAGAAGGTTGAGGCCAAGCCAGATGACAAGCCAGAACAAGACGAACAGCCAGAGCCATCGGAGCCTGTGTCTGAGGTTGTTGAAAAGGAACTGACCGAAGATACCGAGCTGGTCGAGGCAAAGGTTATCGAGACCGTAGTCGAGAAGGTTGAGGCCAAGGTTATCGAGACCGTAGTCGAGAAGGTTGAGGCCAAGCCAGATGACAAGCCAGAACAAGACGAACAGCCAGAGCCATCGGAGCCTGTGTCTGAGGATGTTGAAAAGGATCTGACCGAAGATACCGAGCTGGTCGAGGCAAAGGTTATCGAGACCGTAGTCGAGAAGGTTGAGGCCAAGCCAGATGACAAGCCAGAACAAGACGAACAGCCAAAGCCATCGGAGCCTGTGTCTGAGGTTGTTGAAAAGGAACTGACCGAAGATACCGAGCTGGTCGAGGCAAAGGTTATCGATACCGTAGTCGAGAAGATTGAGGCCAAGGTTATCGAGACCGTAGTCGAGAAGGTTGAGGCCAAGCCAGATGACAAGCCAGAACAAGACGAACAGCCAGAGCCATCGGAGCCTGTGTCTGAGGTTGTTGAAAAGGAACTGACCGAAGATACCGAGCTGGTCGAGGCAAAGGTTATCGAGACCGTAGTCGAGAAGGTTGAGGCCAAGCCAGATGACAAGCCAGAACAAGACGAACAGCCAGAGCCATCGGAGCCTGTGTCTGAGGTTGTTGAAAAGGAACTGACCGAAGATACCGAGCTGGTCGAGGCAAAGGTTATCGAGACCGTAGTCGAGAAGGTTGAGGCCAAGCCAGATGACAAGCCAGAACAAGACGAACAGCCAGAGCCATCGGAGCCTGTGTCTGAGGTTGTTGAAAAGGAACTGACCGAAGATACCGAGCTGGTCGAGGCAAAGGTTATCGAGACCGTAGTCGAGAAGGTTGAGGCCAAGGTTATCGAGACCGTAGTCGAGAAGGTTGAGGCCAAGCCAGATGACAAGCCAGAACAAGACGAACAGCCAGAGCCATCGGAGCCTGTGTCTGAGGTTGTTGAAAAGGAACTGACCGAAGATACCGAGCTGGTCGAGGCAAAGGTTATCGAGACCGTAGTCGAGAAGGTTGAGGCCAAGGTTATCGAGACCGTAGTCGACAAGGTTGAGGCCAAGCCAGATGACAAGCCAGAACAAGACGAACAGCCAGAGCCATCGGAGCCTGTGTCTGAGGTTGTTGAAAAGGAACTGACCGAAGATACCGAGCTGGTCGAGGCAAAGGTTATCGAGACCGTAGTCGAGAAGGTTGAGGCCAAGCCAGATGACAAGCCAGAACAAGACGAACAGCCAGAGCCATCGGAGCCTGTGTCTGAGGTTGTTGAAAAGGAACTGACCGAAGATACCGAGCTGGTCGAGGCAAAGGTTATCGAGACCGTAGTCGAGAAGGTTGAGGCAAAGGTTATCGAGACCGTAGTCGAGAAGGTTGAGGCCAAGCCAGATGACAAGCCAGAACAAGACGAACAGCCAGAGCCATCGGAGCCTGTGTCTGAGGTTGTTGAAAAGGAACTGACCGAAGATACCGAGCTGGTCGAGGCAAAGGTTATCGAGACCGTAGTCGAGAAGGTTGAGGCCAAGCCAGATGACAAGCCAGAACAAGACGAACAGCCAGAGCCATCGGAGCCTGTGTCTGAGGTTGTTGAAAAGGAACTGACCGAAGATACCGAGCTGGTCGAGGCAAACGTTATCAAGACCGTAGTCGAGAAGGTTGAGGCCAAGCCAGATGACAAGCCAGAACAAGACGAACAGCCAGAGCCATCGGAGCCTGTGTCTGAGGATGTTGAAAAGGATCTGACCGAAGATACCGAGCTGGTCGAGGCAAAGGTTATCGAGACCGTAGTCGAGAAGGTTGAGGCCAAGCCAGATGACAAGCCAGAACAAGACGAACAGCCAAGCCATCGGAGCCTGTGTCTGAGGTTGTTGAAAAGGAACTGACCGAAGATACCGAGCTGGTCGAGGCAAAGGTTATCGAGACCGTAGTCGAGAAGGTTGAGGCCAAGCCAGATGACAAGCCAGAACAAGACGAACAGCCAGAGCCATCGGAGCCTGTGTCTGAGGTTGTTGAAAAGGAACTGACCGAAGATACCGAGCTGGTCGAGGCAAAGGTTATCGAGACCGTAGTCGAGAAGGTTGAGGCAAAGGTTATCGAGACCGTAGTCGAGAAGGTTGAGGCCAAGCCAGATGACAAGCCAGAACAAGACGAACAGCCAGAGCCATCGGAGCCTGTGTCTGAGGTTGTTGAAAAGGAACTGACCGAAGATGCCGAGCTGGTCGAGGCAAAGGTTATCGAGACCGTAGTCGGGAAAGTTGAGGCCAAGGTTATCGAGACCGTAGTCGACAAGGTTGAGGCCAAGCCAGATGACAAGCCAGAACAAGACGAACAGCCAGAGCCATCGGAGCCTGTGTCTGAGGTTGTTGAAAAGGAACTGACCGAAGATACCGAGCTGGTCGAGGCAAAGGTTATCGAGACCGTAGTCGAGAAGGTTGAGGCAAAGGTTATCGATACCGTAGTCGAGAAGGTTGAGGCCAAGCCAGATGACAAGCCAGAACAAGACGAACAGCCAGAGCCATCGGAGCCTGTGTCTGAGGTTGTTGAAAAGGAACTGACCGAAGATACCGAGCTGGTCGAGGCAAAGGTTATCGAGACCGTAGTCGAGAAGGTTGAGGCCAAGCCAGATGACAAGCCAGAACAAGACGAACAGCCAGAGCCATCGGAGCCTGTGTCTGAGGTTGTTGAAAAGGAACTGACCGAAGATACCGAGCTGGTCGAGGCAAAGGTTATCGAGACCATAGTCGAGAAGGTTGAGGCCAAGGTTATCGAGACCGTAGTCGAGAAGGTTGAGGCCAAGCCAGATGACAAGCCAGAACAAGACGAACAGCCAGAGCCATCGGAGCCTGTGTCTGAGGTTGTTGAAAAGGAACTGACCGAAGATACCGAGCTTGTCGAGGCAAAGGTTATCGAGACCGTAGTCGAGAAGGTTGAGGCCAAGGTTATCGAGACCGTAGTCGAGAAGGTTGAGGCCAAGCCAGATGACAAGCCAGAACAAGACGAACAGCCAGAGCCATCGGAGCCTGTGTCTGAGGATGTTGAAAAGGAACTGACCGAAGATACCGAGCTGGTCGAGGCAAAGGTTATCGAGACCGTAGTCGAGAAGGTTGAGGCCAAGGTTATCGAGACCGTAGTCGAGAAGGTTGAGGCAAAGCCAGATGACAAGCCAGAACAAGACGAACAGCCAGAGCCATCGGAGCCTGTGTCTGAGGTTGTTGAAAAGGAACTGACCGAAGATACCGAGCTGGTCGAGGCAAAGGTTATCGAGACCGTAGTCGAGAAGGTTGAGGCCAAGCCAGATGACAAGCCAGAACAAGACGAACAGCCAGAGCCATCGGAGCCTGTGTCTGAGGTTGTTGAAAAGGAACTGACCGAAGATACCGAGCTGGTCGAGGCAAAGGTTATCGAGACCGTAGTCGAGAAGGTTGAGGCCAAGGTTATCGAGACCGTAGTCGAGAAGGTTGAGGCCAAGCCAGATGGCAAGCCAGAACAAGACGAACAGCCAGAGCCATCGGAGCCTGTGTCTGAGGTTGTTGAAAAGGAACTGACCGAAGATACCGAGCTGGTCGAGGCAAAGGTTATCGAGACCGTAGTCGAGAAGGTTGAGGCCAAGGTTATCGAGACCGTAGTCGAGAAGGTTGAGGCCAAGCCAGATGACAAGCCAGAACAAGACGAACAGCCAGAGCCATCGGAGCCTGTGTCTGAGGTTGTTGAAAAGGAACTGACCGAAGATACCGAGCTGGTCGAGGCAAAGGTTATCGAGACCGTAGTCGAGAAGGTTGAGGCCAAGGTTATCGAGACCGTAGTCGAGAAGGTTGAGGCCAAGCCAGATGACAAGCCAGAACAAGACGAACAGCCAGAGCCATCGGAGCCTGTGTCTGAGGTTGTTGAAAAGGAACTGACCGAAGATACCGAGCTGGTCGAGGCAAAGGTTATCGAGACCGTAGTCGAGAAGATTGAGGCCAAGCCAGATGACAAGCCAGAACAAGACGAACAGCCAGAGCCATCGGAGCATGTGTCTGAGGTTGTTGAAAAGGAACTGACCGAAGATACCGAGCTGGTCGAGGCAAAGGTTATCGAGACCGTAGTCGAGAAGGTTGAGGCCAAGGTTATCGATACCGTAGTCGAGAAGGTTGAGGCCAAGCCAGATGACAAACCAGAACAAGACGAACAGCCAGAGCCATCGGAGCCTGTGTCTGAGGATGTTGAAAAGGAACTGACCGAAGATACCGAGCTGGTCGAGGCAAAGGTTATCGAGACCGTAGTCGAGAAGGTTGAGGCAAAGGTTATCGAGACCGTAGTCGAGAAGGTTGAGGCCAAGCCAGATGACAAGCCAGAACAAGACGAACAGCCAGAGCCATCGGAGCCTGTGTCTGAGGTTGTTGAAAAGGAACTGACCGAAGATACCGAGCTGGTCGAGGCAAAGGTTATCGAGACCGTAGTCGAGAAGGTTGAGGCCAAGGTTATCGAGACCGTAGTCGAGAAGGTTGAGGCCAAGCCAGATGACAAGCCAGAACAAGACGAACAGCCAGAGCCATCGGAGCCTGTGTCTGAGGTTGTTGAAAAGGAACTGACCGAAGATACCGAGCTGGTCGAGGCAAAAGTTATCGAGACCGTAGTCGAGAAGGTTGAGGCCAAGGTTATCGAGACCGTAGTCGAGAAGGTTGAGGCCAAGCCAGATGACAAGCCAGAACAAGACGAACAGCCAGAGCCATCGGAGCCTGTGTCTGAGGATGTTGAAAAGGAACTGACCGAAGATACCGAGCTGGTCGAGGCAAAGGTTATCGAGACCGTAGTCGAGAAGGTTGAGGCCAAGCCAGATGACAAGCCAGAACAAGACGAACAGCCAGAGCCATCGGAGCCTGTGTCTGAGGTTGTTGAAAAGGAACTGACCGAAGATACCGAGCTGGTCGAGGCAAAGGTTATCGAGACCGTAGTCGAGAAGGTTGAGGCCAAGGTTATCGAGACCGTAGTCGAGAAGGTTGAGGCCAAGCCAGATGACAAGCCAGAACAAGACGAACAGCCAGAGCCATCGGAGCCTGTGTCTGAGGTTGTTGAAAAGGAACTGACCGAAGATACCGAGCTGGTCGAGGCAAAGGTTATCGAGACCGTAGTCGAGAAGGTTGAGGCCAAGCCAGATGACAAGCCAGAACAAGACGAACAGCCAGAGCCATCGGAGCCTGTGTCTGAGGTTGTTGAAAAGGAACTGACCGAAGATACCGAGCAGGTCGAGGCAAAGGTTATCGAGACCGTAGTCGAGAAGGTTGAGGCCAAGCCAGATGACAAGCCAGAACAAGACGAACAGCCAGAGCCATCGGAGCCTGTGTCTGAGGTTGTTGAAAAGGAACTGACCGAAGATACCGAGCTGGTCGAGGCAAAGGTTATCGAGACCGTAGTCGAGAAGGTTGAGGCCAAGCCAGATGACAAGCAGAACAAGACGAACAGCCAGAGCCATCGGAGCCTGTGTCTGAGGTTGTTGAAAAGGAACTGACCGAAGATACCGAGCTGGTCGAGGCAAAGGTTATCGAGACCGTAGTCGAGAAGGTTGAGGCCAAGGTTATCGAGACCGTAGTCGAGAAGGCTGAGGCCAAGCCAGATGACAAGCCAGAACAAGACGAACAGCCAGAGCCATCGGAGCCTGTGTCTGAGGTTGTTGAAAAGGAACTGACCGAAGATACCGAGCTGGTCGAGGCAAAGGTTATCGAGACCGTAGTCGAGAAGGTTGAGGCCAAGCCAGATGACAAGCCAGAACAAGACGAACAGCCAGAGCCATCGGAGCCTGTGTCTGAGGTTGTTGAAAAGGAACTGACCGAAGATACCGAGCTGGTCGAGGCAAAGGTTATCGAGACCGTAGTCGAGAAGGTTGAGGCCAAGGTTATCGAGACCGTAGTCGAGAAGGTTGAGGCCAAGCCAGATGACAAGCCAGAACAAGACGAACAGCCAGAGCCATCGGAGCCTGTGTCTGAGGTTGTTGAAAAGGAACTGACCGAAGATACCGAGCTGGTCGAGGCAAAGGTTATCGAGACCGTAGTCGAGAAGGTTGAGGCCAAGCCAGATGACAAGCCAGAACAAGACGAACAGCCAGAGCCATCGGAGCCTGTGTCTGAGGTTGTTGAAAAGGAACTGACCGAAGATACCGAGCTGGTCGAGGCAAAGGTTATCGAGACCGTAGTCGAGAAGGTTGAGGCCAAGGTATCGAGACCGTAGTCGAGAAGGTTGAGGCCAAGCCAGATGACAAGCCAGAACAAGACGAACAGCCAGAGCCATCGGAGCCTGTGTCTGAGGTTGTTGAAAAGGAACTGACCGAAGATACCGAGCTGGTCGAGGCAAAGGTTTTCGAGACCGTAGTCGAGAAGGTTGAGGCCAAGCCAGATGACAAGCCAGAACAAGACGAACAGCCAGAGCCATCGGAGCATGTGTCTGAGGTTGTTGAAAAGGAACTGACCGAAGATACCGAGCTGGTCGAGGCAAAGGTTATCGAGACCGTAGTCGAGAAGGTTGAGGCCAAGGTTATCGAGACCGTAGTCGAGAAGGTTGAGGCCAAGCCAGATGACAAACCAGAGCAAGACGAACAGCCAGAGCCATCGGAGCCTGTGTCTGAGGATGTTGAAAAGGAACTGATCGAAGATACCGAGCTGGTCGAGGCAAAGGTTATCGAGACCGTAGTCGAGAAGGTTGAGGCCAAGGTTATCGAGACCGTAGTCGAGAAGGTTGAGGCCAAGCCAGATGACAAGCCAGAACAAGACGAACAGCCAGAGCCATCGGAGCCTGTGTCTGAGGTTGTTGAAAAGGAACTGACCGAAGATACCGAGCTGGTCGAGGCAAAGGTTATCGAGACCGTAGTCGAGAAGGTTGAGGCCAAGCCAGATGACAAGCCAGAACAAGACGAACAGCCAGAGCCATCGGAGCCTGTGTCTGAGGTTGTTGAAAAGGAACTGACCGAAGATACCGAGCTGGTCGAGGCAAAGGTTATCGAGACCGTAGTCGAGAAGGTTGAGGCAAAGGTTATCGAGACCGTAGTCGAGAAGATTGAGACCAAGCCAGATGACAAGCCAGAACAAGACGAACAGCCAGAGCCATCGGAGCATGTGTCTGAGGTTGTTGAAAAGGAACTGACCGAAGATACCGAGCTGGTCGAGGCAAAGGTTATCGAGACCGTAGTCGAGAAGGTTGAGGCCAAGGTTATCGATACCGTAGTCGAGAAGATTGAGGCCAAGCCAGATGACAAACCAGAACAAGACGAACAGCCAGAGCCATCGGAGCCTGTGTCTGAGGATGTTGAAAAGGAACTGACCGAAGATACCGAGCTGGTCGAGGCAAAGGTTATCGAGACCGTAGTCGAGAAGGTTGAGGCAAAGGTTATCGAGACCGTAGTCGAGAAGGTTGAGGCCAAGCCAGATGACAAGCCAGAACAAGACGAACAGCCAGAGCCATCGGAGCCTGTGTCTGAGGTTGTTGAAAAGGAACTGACCGAAGATACCGAGCTGGTCGAGGCAAAGGTTATCGAGACCGTAGTCGAGAAGGTTGAGGCCAAGCCAGATGACAAGCCAGAACAAGACGAACAGCCAGAGCCATCGGAGCCTGTGTCTGAGGTTGTTGAAAAGGAACTGACCGAAGATACCGAGCTGGTCGAGGCAAAAGTTATCGAGACCGTAGTCGAGAAGGTTGAGGCCATGGTTATCGAGACCGTAGTCGAGAAGGTTGAGGCCAAGCCAGATGACAAGCCAGAACAAGACGAACAGCCAGAGTCATCGGAGCCTGTGTCTGAGGTTGTTGAAAAGGAACTGACCGAAGATACCGAGCTGGTCGAGGCAAAGGTTATCGAGACCGTAGTCGAGAAGGTTGAGGCCAAGGTTATCGAGACCGTAGTCGAGAAGGTTGAGGCCAAGCCAGATGACAAGCCAGAACAAGACGAACAGCCAGAGCCATCGGAGCCTGTGTCTGAGGTTGTTGAAAAGGAACTGACCGAAGATACCGAGCTGGTCGAGGCAAAGGTTATCGAGACCGTAGTCGAGAAGGTTGAGGCCAAGCCAGATGACAAGCCAGAACAAGACGAACAGCCAGAGCCATCGGAGCCTGTGTCTGAGGTTGTTGAAAAGGAACTGACCGAAGATACCGAGCTGGTCGAGGCAAAGGTTATCGAGACCGTAGTCGAGAAGGTTGAGGCCAAGCCAGATGACAAGCCAGAACAAGACGAACAGCCAGAGCCATCGGAGCCTGTGTCTGAGGTTGTTGAAAAGGAACTGACCGAAGATACCGAGCTGGTCGAGGCAAAGGTTATCGAGACCGTAGTCGAGAAGGTTGAGGCCAAGGTTATCGAGACCGTAGTCGAGAAGGTCGAGGCCAAGCCAGATGACAAGCCAGAACAAGACGAACAGCCAGAGCCATCGAAGCCTGTGTCTGAGGTTGTTGAAAAGGAACTGACCAAAGATACCGAGCTGGTCGAGGCAAAGGTTATCGAGACCGTAGTCGAGAAGGTTGAGGCAAAGGTTATCGAGACCGTAGTCGAGAAGGTTGAGGCCAAGCCAGATGACAAGCCAGAACAAGACGAACAGCCAGAGCCATCGGAGCCTGTGTCTGAGGATGTTGAAAAGGAACTGACCGAAGATACCGAGCAGGTCGAGGCAAAGGTTATCGAGACCGTAGTCGAGAAGGTTGAGGCCAAGCCAGATGACAAGCCAGAACAAGACGAACAGCCAGAGCCATCGGAGCATGTGGCTGAGGTTGTTGAAAAGGAACTGACCGAAGATACCGAGCTGGTCGAGGCCAAGGTTATCGATACCGTAGTCGAGAAGATTGAGGCCAAGCCAGATGACAAACCAGAACAAGACGAACAGCCAGAGCCATCGGAGCCTGTGTCTGAGGATGTTGAAAAGGAACTGACCGAAGATACCGAGCTGGTCGAGGCAAAGGTTATCGAGACCGTAGTCGAGAAGGTTGAGGCCAAGGTTATCGAGACCGTAGTCGAGAAGGTTGAGGCCAAGCCAGATGACAAGCCAGAACAAGACGAACAGCCAGAGCCATCGAAGCCTGTGTCTGAGGTTGTTGAAAAGGAACTGACAAAAGATACCGAGCTGGTCGAGGCAAAGGTTATCGATACCGTAGTCGAGAAGGTTGAGCCCAAGGTTATCGAGAAGGTTGAGGCCAAGCCAGATGACAAACCAGAACAAGACGAACAGCCAGAGCCATCGGAGCCTGTGTCTGAGGTTGTTGAAAAGGAACTGACCGAAGATACCGAGCTGGTCGAGGCAAAGGTTATCGAGACCGTAGTCGAGAAGGTTGAGGCCAAGCCAGATGACAAGCCAGAACAAGACGAACAGCCAGAGCCATCGGAGCCTGTGTCTGAGGTTGTTGAAAAGGAACTGACCGAAGATACCGAGCTGGTCGAGGCAAAGGTTATCGAGACCGTAGTCCAGAACGTTGAGGCCAAGCCAGATGACAAGCCAGAACAAGACGAACAGCCAGAGCCATCGGAGCCTGTGTCTGAGGTTGTTGAAAAGGAACTGACCGAAGATACCGAGCTGGTCGAGGCAAAGGTTATCGAGACCATAGTCGAGAAGGTTGAGGCCAAGGTTATCGAGACCGTAGTCGAGAAGGTCGAGGCCAAGCCAGATAACAAGCCAGAACAAGACGAACAGCCAGAGCCATCGGAGCCTGTGTCTGAGGTTGTTGAAAAGGAACTAACCGAAGATACCAAGCTGGTCGAGGCAAAGGTTATCGAGACCGTAGTCGAAAAGGTTGAGGCCAAGGTTATCGAGACCGTAGTCGAGAAGGTCGAGGCCAAGCCAGATAACAAGCCAGAACAAGACGAACAGCCAGAGCCATCGGAGCATGTGGCTGAGGTTGTTGAAAAGGAACTGACCGAAGATACCGAGCTGGTCGAGGCCAAGGTTATCGATACCGTAGTCGAGAAGATTGAGGCCAAGCCAGATGACAAACCAGAACAAGACGAACAGCCAGAGCCATCGGAGCCTGTGTCTGAGGATGTTGAAAAGGAACTGACCGAAGATACCGAGCTGGTCGAGGCAAAGGTTATCGAGACCGTAGTCGAAAAGGTTGAGGCCAAGGTTATCGAGACCGTAGTCGAGAAGGTTGAGGCCAAGCCAGATGACAAGCCAGAACAAGACGAACAGCCAGAGCCATCGAAGCCTGTGTCTGAGGTTGTTGAAAAGGAACTGACAAAAGATACCGAGCTGGTCGAGGCAAAGGTTATCGATACCGTAGTCGAGAAGGTTGAGGCCAAGGTTATCGAGAAGGTTGAGGCCAAGCCAGATGACAAACCAGAACAAGACGAACAGCCAGAGCCATCGGAGCCTGTGTCTGAGGTTGTTGAAAAGGAACTGACCGAAGATACCGAGCTGGTCGAGGCAAAGGTTATCGAGACCGTAGTCGAGAAGGTTGAGGCCAAGCCAGATGACAAGCCAGAACAAGACGAACAGCCAGAGCCATCGGAGCCTGTGTCTGAGGTTGTTGAAAAGGAACTGACCGAAGATACCGAGCTGGTCGAGGCAAAGGTTATCGAGACCGTAGTCCAGAACGTTGAGGCCAAGCCAGATGACAAGCCAGAACAAGACGAACAGCCAGAGCCATCGGAGCCTGTGTCTGAGGTTGTTGAAAAGGAACTGACCGAAGATACCGAGCTGGTCGAGGCAAAGGTTATCGAGACCATAGTCGAGAAGGTTGAGGCCAAGGTTATCGAGACCGTAGTCGAGAAGGTCGAGGCCAAGCCAGATAACAAGCCAGAACAAGACGAACAGCCAGAGCCATCGGAGCCTGTGTCTGAGGTTGTTGAAAAGGAACTAACCGAAGATACCAAGCTGGTCGAGGCAAAGGTTATCGAGACCGTAGTCGAGAAGGTTGAGGCCAAGCCAGATGACAAGCCAGAACAAGACGAACAGCCAGAGCCATCGGAGCCTGTGTCTGAGGATGTTGAAAAGGAACTGACCGAAGATAGCGAGCTGGTCGAGGCAAAGGTTATCGAGACCGTAGTCGAGAAGGTTGAGGCCAAGCCAGATGACAAGCCAGAACAAGACGAACAGCCAGAGCCATCGGAGCCTGTGTCTGAGGATGTTGAAAAGGAACTGACCGAAGATACCGAGCAGGTCGAAGCAAAGGTTATCGAGACCGTAGTCGAGAAGATTGAGGCCAAGCCAGATGACAAGCCAGAACAAGACGAACAGCCAGAGCCATCGGAGCCTGTGTCTGAGGTTGTTGAAAAGGAACTGACCGAAGATACCGAGCTGGTCGAGGCAAAGGTTATCGATACCGTAGTCGAGAAGGTTGAGGCCAAGCCAGATGACAAGCCAGAACAAGACGAACAGCCAGATCCATCAGAGCCTGTGTCTGAGGTTGTTGAAAAGGAACTGACCGAAGATACCGAGCTGGTCGAGGCAAAGGTTATCGAGACCGTAGTCGAGAAGATTGAGGCCAAGGTTATCGAGACCGTAGTCGAGAAGGTCGAGGCCAAGCCAGATAACAAGCCAGAACAAGACGAACAGCCAGAGCCATCGGAGCCTGTGTCTGAGGTTGTTGAAAAGGAACTGACCGAAGATACCGAGCTGGTCGAGGCAAAGGTTATCGATACCGTAGTCGAGAAGGTTGAGGCCAAGGTTATCGAGAAGGTTGAGGCCAAGCCAGATGACAAACCAGAACAAGACGAACAGCCAGAGCCATCGGAGCCTGTGTCTGAGGTTGTTGAAAAGGAACTGACCGAAGATACCGAGCTGGTCGAGGCAAAGGTTATCGAGACCGTAGTCGAGAAGGTTGAGGCCAAGCCAGATGACAAGCCAGAACAAGACGAACAGCCAGAGCCATCGGAGCCTGTGTCTGAGGTTGTTGAAAAGGAACTGACCGAAGATACCGAGCTGGTCGAGGCAAAGGTTATCGAGACCGTAGTCCAGAACGTTGAGGCCAAGCCAGATGACAAGCCAGAACAAGACGAACAGCCAGAGCCATCGGAGCCTGTGTCTGAGGTTGTTGAAAAGGAACTGACCGAAGATACCGAGCTGGTCGAGGCAAAGGTTATCGAGACCATAGTCGAGAAGGTTGAGGCCAAGGTTATCGAGACCGTAGTCGAGAAGGTCGAGGCCAAGCCAGATAACAAGCCAGAACAAGACGAACAGCCAGAGCCATCGGAGCCTGTGTCTGAGGTTGTTGAAAAGGAACTAACCGAAGATACCAAGCTGGTCGAGGCAAAGGTTATCGAGACCGTAGTCGAAAAGGTTGAGGCCAAGGTTATCGAGACCGTAGTCGAGAAGGTCGAGGCCAAGCCAGATAACAAGCCAGAACAAGACGAACAGCCAGAGCCATCGGAGCATGTGGCTGAGGTTGTTGAAAAGGAACTGACCGAAGATACCGAGCTGGTCGAGGCCAAGGTTATCGATACCGTAGTCGAGAAGATTGAGGCCAAGCCAGATGACAAACCAGAACAAGACGAACAGCCAGAGCCATCGGAGCCTGTGTCTGAGGATGTTGAAAAGGAACTGACCGAAGATACCGAGCTGGTCGAGGCAAAGGTTATCGAGACCGTAGTCGAAAAGGTTGAGGCCAAGGTTATCGAGACCGTAGTCGAGAAGGTTGAGGCCAAGCCAGATGACAAGCCAGAACAAGACGAACAGCCAGAGCCATCGAAGCCTGTGTCTGAGGTTGTTGAAAAGGAACTGACAAAAGATACCGAGCTGGTCGAGGCAAAGGTTATCGATACCGTAGTCGAGAAGGTTGAGGCCAAGGTTATCGAGAAGGTTGAGGCCAAGCCAGATGACAAACCAGAACAAGACGAACAGCCAGAGCCATCGGAGCCTGTGTCTGAGGTTGTTGAAAAGGAACTGACCGAAGATACCGAGCTGGTCGAGGCAAAGGTTATCGAGACCGTAGTCGAGAAGGTTGAGGCCAAGCCAGATGACAAGCCAGAACAAGACGAACAGCCAGAGCCATCGGAGCCTGTGTCTGAGGTTGTTGAAAAGGAACTGACCGAAGATACCGAGCTGGTCGAGGCAAAGGTTATCGAGACCGTAGTCCAGAACGTTGAGGCCAAGCCAGATGACAAGCCAGAACAAGACGAACAGCCAGAGCCATCGGAGCCTGTGTCTGAGGTTGTTGAAAAGGAACTGACCGAAGATACCGAGCTGGTCGAGGCAAAGGTTATCGAGACCATAGTCGAGAAGGTTGAGGCCAAGGTTATCGAGACCGTAGTCGAGAAGGTCGAGGCCAAGCCAGATAACAAGCCAGAACAAGACGAACAGCCAGAGCCATCGGAGCCTGTGTCTGAGGTTGTTGAAAAGGAACTAACCGAAGATACCAAGCTGGTCGAGGCAAAGGTTATCGAGACCGTAGTCGAGAAGGTTGAGGCCAAGCCAGATGACAAGCCAGAACAAGACGAACAGCCAGAGCCATCGGAGCCTGTGTCTGAGGATGTTGAAAAGGAACTGACCGAAGATAGCGAGCTGGTCGAGGCAAAGGTTATCGAGACCGTAGTCGAGAAGGTTGAGGCCAAGCCAGATGACAAGCCAGAACAAGACGAACAGCCAGAGCCATCGGAGCCTGTGTCTGAGGATGTTGAAAAGGAACTGACCGAAGATACCGAGCAGGTCGAAGCAAAGGTTATCGAGACCGTAGTCGAGAAGGTTGAGGCCAAGCCACATGACAAGCCCGAACAAGACGAACAGCCAGAGCCATCGGAGCCTGTGTCTGAGGTTGTTGAAAAGGAACTGACCGAAGATACCGAGCTGGTCGAGGCAAAGGTTATCGAGACCGTAGTCGAGAAGGTTGAGGCCAAGCCAGATGACAAGCCAGAACAAGACGAACAGCCAGAGCCATCGGAGCCTGTGTCTGAGGTTGTTGAAAAGGAACTGACCGAAGATACCGAGCTGGTCGAGGCAAAGGTTATCGAGACCGTAGTCGAGAAGATTGAGGCCGAGCCAGATGACAAGCCAGAACAAGACGAACAGCCAGAGCCATCGAAGCCTGTGTCTGAGGTTGTTGAAAAGGAACTGACCGAAGATACCGAGCTGGTCGAGGCAAAGGTTATCGAGACCGTATTCGAGAAGGTTGAGGCCAAGCCAGATGACAAGCCAGAACAAGACGAACAGCCAGAGCCATCGGAGCCTGTGTCTGAGGTTGTTGAAAAGGAACTGACCGAAGATACCGAGCTGGTCGAGGCCAAGGTTATCGAGACCGTAGTCGAGAAGGTTGAGGCCAAGCCAGATGACAAGCCAGAACAAGACGAACAGCCAGAGCCATCGGAGCCTGTGTCTGAGGTTGTTGAAAAGGAACTGACCGAAGATACCGAGCTGGTTGGGGCAAAGGTTATCGAGACCGTAGTAGAGAAGGTTGCGGCCAAGCCAGATGACAAGCCAGAACAAGATGAACAGCCAGAGCCATCGGAGCCTGTGTCTGAGGTTGTTGAAAAGGAACTGACCGAAGATACCGAGCTGGTCGAGGCAAAGGTTATCGAGACCGTAGTCGAGAAGGTTGAGGCCAAGCCAGATGACAAACCAGAACAAGACGAACAGCCAGAGCCATCGGAGCCTGTGTCTGAGGTTGTTGAAAAGGAACTGACCGAAGATACCGAGCTGGTCGAGGCAAAGGTTATCGAGATCGTAGTCGAGAAGGTTGAGGCCAAGGTTATCGAGACCGTAGTCGAGAAGGTTGAGGCCAAGCCAGATGACAAGCCAGAACAAGACGAACAGCCAGAGCCATCGGAGCCTGTGTCTGAGGTTGTTGAAAAGGAACTGACCGAAGATACCGAGCTGGTCGAGGCAAAGGTTATCGAGACCGTAGTCGAGAAGGTTGAGGCCAAGCCAGATGACAAGCCAGAACAAGACAAACAGCCAGAGCCATCGGAGCCTGTGTCTGAGGTTGTTGAAAAGGAACTGACCGAAGATACCGAGCTGGTCGAGGCAAAGGTTATCAAGACCGTAGTCGAGAAGGTTGAGGCCAAGGTTATCGAGACCGTAGTCGAGAAGGTTGAGGCCAAGCCAGATGACAAGCCAGAACAAGACGAACAGCCAGAGCCATCGGAGCCTGTATCTGAGGTTGTTGAAAAGGAACTGACCGAAGATACCGAGCTGGTCGAGGCAAAGGTTATCGAGACCGTAGTCGAGAAGGTTGAGGCAAAGGTTATCGAGACCGTAGTCGAGAAGGTTGAGGCCAAGCCAGATGACAAACCAGAACAAGACGAACAGCCAGAGCCATCGGAGCCTGTGTCTGAGGTTGTTGAAAAGGAACTGACCGAAAATACCGAGCTGGTCGAGGCAAAGGTTATCGATACCGTAGTCTTGAAGGTTGAGGCCAAGCCAGATGACAAGCCAGAACAAGACGAACAGCCAGAGCCATCGGAGCCTGTGTCTGAGGTTGTTGAAAAGGAACTGACCGAAGATACCGAGCTGGTCGAGGCAAAGGTCATCGTTACGGTAGTCGAGAAGGTTGAGGCCAAGCCAGATGACAAGCCAGAACAAGACGAACAGCCAGAGCCATCGGAGTCTGTGTCTGAGGTTGTTGAAAAGGAACTGACCGAAGATACCGAGCTGGTCGAGGCAAAGGTTATCGAGACCGTAGTCGAGAAGGTTGAGGCCCAGCCAGATGACAAGCCAGAACAAGACGAACAGCCAGAGCCATCGGAGCCTGTGTCTGAGGTTGTTCAAAAGGAACTGACCGAAGATACCGAGCTGGTCGAGGCAAAGGTTATCGAGACCGTAGTCGAGAAGGTTGAGGCCAAGCCAGATGACAAGCCAGAACAAGACGAACAGCCAGAGCCATCGGAGCCTGTGTCTGAGGTTGTTGAAAAGGAACTGACCGAAGATACCGAGCTGGTCGAGGCAAAGGATATCGAGACCGTAGTTGAGAAGGTTGAGGCCAAGCCAGATGACAAGCCAGAACAAGACGAACAGCCAGAGCCATCGGAGCCTGTGTCTGAGGTTTTTGAAAAGGAACTGACCAAATATACCGAGCTGGTCGAGGCAAAGGTTATCGAGACCGTAGCCGAGAAGGTTGAGGCCAAACCAGATGACAAGCCAGAACAAGACGAACAGCCAGAGCCATCGGAGCCTGTGTCTGAGGTTGTTGAAAAGGAACTGACCGAAGATACCGAGCTGGTCGAGGCAAAGGTTATCGAGACCGTAGTCGAGAAGGTTGAGGCCAAGCCAGATGACAAGCCAGAACAAGACGAACAGTCGGAGCCATCGGAGCCTGTGTCTGAGGTTGTTGAAAAGGAACTGACCGAAGATACCGAGCTGGTCGAGGCAAAGGTTATCGAGACCGTAGTCGAGAAGGTTGAGGCCAAGCCAGATGACAAGCCAGAACAAGACGAACAGCCAGAGCCATCGGAGCCTGTGTCTGAGGTTGTTGAAAAGGAACTGACCGAAGATACCGAGCTGGTCGAGGCAAAGGTTATCGAGACCGTAGTCGAGAAGGTTGAGGCCAAGCCAGATGACAAGCCAGAACAAGACAAACAGCCAGAGCCATCGGAGCCTGTGTCTGAGGTTGTTGAAAAGGAACTGACCGAAGATACCGAGCTGGTCGAGGCAAAGGTTATCGAGACCGTAGTCGAGAAGGTTGAGGCCAAGCCAGATGACAAGCCAGAACAAGACGAACAGCCAGAGCCATCGGAGCCTGTGTCTGAGGTTGTTGAAAAGGAACTGACAGAAGAAACCGAGCTGGTCGGGGCAAAGGTTATCGAGACCGTAGTCGAGAAGGTTGAGGCCAAGGTTATCGAGACCGTAGTCGAGAAAGTTGAGGCCAAGCCAGATGACAAGCCAGAACAAGACGAACAGCCAGAGCCATCGGAGCCTGTGTCTGTGGTTGTTGAAAAGGAACTGACTGAAGATACCGAGCTGGTCGAGGCAAAGGTTATCGAGACCGTAGTCGAGAAGGTTGAGGCCAAGGTTATCGAGACCGTAGTCGAGAAGGTTGAGGCCAAGCCAGATGACAAACCAGAACAAGACGAACAGCCAGAGCCATCGGAGCCTGTGTCTGAGGTTGTTGAAAAGGAACTGACCGAAGATACCGAGCTGGTCGAGGCAAAGGTCATCGAGACCGTAGTCGAGAAGGTTGAGGCCAAGCCAGATGACAAGCCAGAACAAGACGAACAGCCAGAGCCATCGGAGCCTGTGTCTGAGGTTGTTGAAAAGGAACTGACCGAAGATACCGAGCTGGTCGAGGCAAAGCTTATCGAGACCGTAGTCGAGAAGGTTGAGGCCAAGCCAGATGACAAGCCAGAACAAGACGAACAGCCAGAGCCATCGGAGCCTGTGTCTGAGGTTGTTGAAAAGGAACTGACCGAAGATACCGAGCTGGTCAAGGCAAAGGTTATCGAGACCGTAGTCGAGAAGGTTGAGGCCAAGCCAGATGACAAGCCAGAACAAGACGAACAGCCAGAGCCATCGGAGCCTGTGTCTGAGGTTGTTGAAAAGGAACTGACCGAAGATACCGAGCTGGTCGAGTCAAAGGTTATCGAGACCGTAGTCGAGAAGGTTGAGGCCAAGCCAGATGACAAGCCAGAACAAGACGAACAGCCAGAGCCATCGGAGCCTGTGTCTGAGGTTGTTGAAAAGGAACTGACCGAAGATACCGAGCTGGTCGAGGCAAAGGTTATCGAGACCGTAGTCGAGAAGGTTGAGACCAAGCGAGATGACAAGCCAGAACAAGACGAACAGCCAGAGCCATCGGAGCCTGTGTCTGAGGTTGTTGAAAAGGAACTGACCGAAGATACCGAGCTGGTCGAGGCAAAGGTTATCGAGACCGTAGTCGAGAAGGTTGAGGCCAAGCCAGATGACAAGCCAGAACAAGACGAACAGCCAGAGCCATCGGAGCCTGTGTCTGAGGTTGTTGAAAAGGAACTGACCGAAGATACCGAGCTGGTCGAGGCAAAGGTTATCGAGACCGTAGTCGAGAAGGTTGAGGCCAAGCCAGATGACAAGCCAGAACAAGACGAACAGCCAGAGCCATCGGAGCCTGTGTCTGAGGTTGTTGAAAAGGAACTGACCGAAGATACCGAGCTGGTCGAGGCAAAGGTTATCGAGACCGTAGTCGAGAAGGTTGAGGCCAAGCCAGATGACAAGCCAGAACAAGACGAACAGCCAGAGCCATCGGAGCCTGTGTCTGAGGTTGTTGAAAAGGAACTGACCGAAGATACCGAGCTGGTCGAGGCAAAGGTTATCGAGACCGTAGTCGAGAAGGTTGAGGCCAAGGTTATCGAGACCGTAGTCGAGAAGGTTGAGGCCAAGCCAGATGACAAGCCAGAACAAGACGAACAGCCAGAGCCATCGGAGTCTGTGCCTGAGGTTGTTGAAAAGGAACTGACCGAAGATACCGAGCTGGTCGAGGCAAAGGTTATCGAGACCGTAGTCGAGAAGGTTGAGGCCAAGCCAGATGACAAGCCAGAACAAGACAAACAGCCAGAGCCATCGGAGCCTGTGTCTGAGGTTGTTGAAAAGGAACTGACCGAAGATACCGAGCTGGTCGAGGCAAAGGTTATCGAGACCGTAGTCGAGAAGGTTGAGGCCAAGCCAGATGACAAGCCAGAACAAGACAAACAGCCAGAGCCATCGGAGCCTGTGTCTGAGGTTGTTGAAAAGGAACTGACCGAAGATACCGAGCTGGTCGAGGCAAAGGTTATCGAGACCGTAGTCGAGAAGGTTGAGGCCAAGCCAGATGACAAGCCAGAACAAGACGAACAGCCAGAGCCATCGGAGCCTGTGTCTGAGGTTGTTGGAAAGGAACTGACCGAAGATACCGAGCTGGTCGAGGCAAAGGTTATCGAGACCGTAGTCGAGAAGGTTGCGGCCAAGCCAGATGACAAGCCAGAACAAGACAAACAGCCAGAGCCATCGGAGCCTGTGTCTGAGGTTGTTGAAAAGGAACTGACCGAAGATACCGAGAAGGTCGAGGCAAAGGTTATCGAGACCGTAGTCGAGAAGGTTGAGGCCAAACCAGATGACAAGCCAGAACAAGACGAACAGCCAGAGCCATCGGAGCCTGTGTCTGAGGTTGTTGAAAAGGAACTGACCGAAGATACCGAGCTGGTCGAGGCAAAGGTTATCGATACCGTAGTCGAGAAGGTTGAGGCCAAGCCAGATGACAAGCCAGAACAAGACAAACAACCAGAGCCATCGGAGCCTGTGTCTGAGGTTGTTGAAAAGGAACTGACCGAAGATACCGAGCTGGTCGAGGCAAAGGTTATCGAGACCGTAGTCGAGAAGGTTGAGGCCAAGGTTATCGAGACCGTAGTCGAGAAGGATGAGGCCAAGCCAGATGACAAGCCAAAACAAGGCGAACAGCCAGAGCCATCGGAGCCTGTATCTGAGGTTGTTGAAAAGGAACTGACCGAAGATACCGAGCTGGTCGAGGCAAAGGTTATCGAGACCGTAGTCGAGAAGATTGAGGCCAAGCCAGATGACAAGCCAGAACAAGATGAACAGCCAGAGCCATCGGAGCCTGTGTCTGAGGTTGTTGAAAAGGAACTGACTGAAGATACCGAGCTGGTCGAGGCAAAGGTTATCGAGACCGTAGTCGAGAAGGTTGAGGCCAAGCCAGATGACAAGCCAGAACAAGACGAACAGCCAGAGCCATCGGAGCATGTGTCTGAGGTTGTTGAAAAGGAACTGACCGAAGATACCGAGCTGGTCGAGGCAAAGGTTATCGAGACCGTAGTCGAGAAGGTTGAGGCCAAGGTTATCGAGACCGTAGTCGAGAAGGTTGAGGCCAAGCCAGATGACAAGCCAGAACAAGTCGAACAGCCAGAGCCATCGGAGCCTGTGTCTGAGGTTGTTGAAAAGGAACTGACCGAAGATACCGAGCTGGTCGAGGCAAAGGTTATCGAGACCGTAGTCGAGAAGGTTGCGGCCAAGCCAGATGACAAGCCAGAACAAGACAAACAGCCAGAGCCATCGGAGCCTGTGTCTGAGGTTGTTGAAAAGGAACTGACCGAAGATACCGAGCTGGTCGAGGCAAAGGTTATCGAGACCGTAGTCGAGAAGGTTGAGGCCAAGGTTATCGAGACCGTAGTCGAGAAGGATGAAACCAAGCCAGATGACAAGCCAGAACAAGACGAACAGCCAGAGCCATCGGAGCCTGTATCTGAGGTTGTTGAAAAGGAACTGACCGAAGATACCGAGCTGGTCGAGGCAAAGGTTATCGAGACCGTAGTCGAGAAGATTGAGGCCAAGCCAGATGACAAGCCAGAACAAGACGAACAGCCAGAGCCATCGGAGCCTGTGTCTGAGGTTGTTGAAAAGGAACTGACCGAAGATACCGAGCTGGTCGAGGCAAAGGTTATCGAGACCGTAGTCGAGAAGGTTGACGCCAAGCCAGATGACAAGCCAGAACAAGACGAACAGCCAGAGCCATCGGAGCCTGTGTCTGAGGTTGTTGAAAAGGAACTGACCGAAGATACCGAGCTGGTCGAGGCAAAGGTTATCGAGACCGTAGTCGAGAAGGTTGAGGCCAAGGTTATCGAGACCGTAGTCGAGAAGGTTGAGGCCAAGCCAGATGACAAGCCAGAACAAGACGATCAGCCAGAGCCATCGGAGCCTGTGTCTGAGGTTGTTGAAAAGGAACTGATCGAAGATACCGAGCTGGTCGAGGCAAAGGTTATCGAGACCGTAGTCGAGAAGGTTGAGGCCAAGCCAGATGACAAGCCAGAACAAGACGAACAGCCAGAGCCATCGGAGCCTGTGTCTGAGGTTGTTGAAAAGGAACTGACCGAAGATACCGAGCTGGTCGAGGCAAAGGTTATCGAGACCGTAGTCGAGAAGGTTGAGGCCAAGGTTATCGAGACCGTAGTCGAGAAGGTTGAGGCCAAGCCAGATGACAAGCCAGAACAAGACGATCAGCCAGAGCCATCGGAGCCTGTGTCTGAGGTTGTTGAAAAGGAACTGATCGAAGATACCGAGCTGGTCGAGGCAAAGGTTATCGAGACCGTAGTAGAGAAGGTTGAGGCCAAGCTTATCGAGACCGTAGTCGAGAAGGTTGAGGCCAAGCCAGATGACAAGCCAGAACAAGACGAACAGCCAGAGCCATCGGAGCCTGTGTCTGAGGTTGTTGAAAAGGAACTGACCGAAGATACCGAGCTGGTCGAGGCAAAGGTTATCGAGACCGTAGTCGAGAAGGTTGAGGCCAAGCCAGATGACAAGCCAGAACAAGACGAACAGCCAGAGCCATCGGAGCCTGTGTCTGAGGTTGTTGAAAAGGAACTGACCGAAGATACCGAGCTGGTCGAGGCAAAGCTTATCGAGACCGTAGTCGAGAAGGTTGAGGCCAAGCCAGATGACAAGCCAGAACAAGACGAACAGCCAGAGCCATCGGAGCGTGTGTCTGAGGTTGTTGAAAAGGAACTGACCGAAGATACCGAGCTGGTCGAGGCAAAGGTTATCGAGACCGTAGTCGAGAAGGTTGAGGCAAAGGTTATCGAGACCGTAGTCGAGAAGGTTGAGGCCAAGCCAGATGACAAGCCAGAACAAGACGATCAGCCAGAGCCATCGGAGCCTGTGTCTGAGGTTGTTGAAAAGGAACTGATCGAAGATACCGAGCTGGTCGAGGCAAAGGTTATCGAGACCGTAGTAGAGAAGGTTGAGGCCAAGCTTATCGAGACCGTAGTCGAGAAGGTTGAGGCCAAGCCAGATGACAAGCCAGAACAAGACGAACAGCCAGAGCCATCGGAGCCTGTGTCTGAGGTTGTTGAAAAGGAACTGACCGAAGATACCGAGCTGGTCGAGGCAAAGGTTATCGAGACCGTAGTCGAGAAGGTTGAGGCCAAGCCAGATGACAAGCCAGAACAAGACGAACAGCCAGAGCCATCGGAGCCTGTGTCTGAGGTTGTTGAAAAGGAACTGACCGAAGATACCGAGCTGGTCGAGGCAAAGCTTATCGAGACCGTAGTCGAGAAGGTTGAGGCCAAGCCAGATGACAAGCCAGAACAAGACGAACAGCCAGAGCCATCGGAGCGTGTGTCTGAGGTTGTTGAAAAGGAACTGACCGAAGATACCGAGCTGGTCGAGGCAAAGGTTATCGAGACCGTAGTCGAGAAGGTTGAGGCAAAGGTTATCGAGACCGTAGTCGAGAAGGTTGAGGCCAAGCCAGATGACAAGCCAGAACAAGACGAACAGCCAGAGCCATCGGAGCCTGTGTCTGAGGTTGTTGAAAAGGAACTGATCGAAGATACCGAGCTGGTCGAGGCAAAGGTTATCGAGACCGTAGTCGAGAAGGTTGAGGCCAAGGTTATCGAGACCGTAGTCGAGAAGGTTGAGGCCAAGCCAGATGACAAGCCAGAACAAGACGAACAGCCAGAGCCATCGGAGCCTGTGTCTGAGGTTGTTGAAAAGGAACTGATCGAAGATACCGAGCTGGTCGAGGCAAAGGTTATCGAGACCGTAGTCGAGAAGGTTGAGGCAAAAGTTATCGAGACCGTAGTCGAGAAGGTTGAGGCCAAGCCAGATGACAAGCCAGAACAAGACGAACAGCCAGAGCCATCGGAGCCTGTGTCTGAGGTTGTTGAAAAGGAACTGACCGAAGATACCGAGCTGGTCGAGGCAAAGGTTATCGAGACCGTAGTCGAGAAGGTTGAGGCCAAGGTTATCGAGACCGTAGTCGAGAAGGTAGAGACCATGCCAGATGACAAGCCAGAACAAGACGAACAGCCAAAGCCATCAGAGCCTGTGTCTGAGGTTGTTGAAAAGGAACTGACCGAAGATACCGAGCTGGTCGAGGCAAAGGTTATTGAGACCGTAATCGAGAAGGTTGAGGCCAAGCCAGATGACAAGCCAGAACAAGACGAACAGCCAGAGCCATCGGAGCCTGTATCTGAGGTTGTTGAAAAGGAACTGACCGAAGATACCGAGCTGGTCGAGGCAAAGGTTATCGAGACCGTAGTAGAGAAGGTTGAGGCCAAGCCTGATGACAAGCCAGAACAAGACGATCAGCCAGAGCCATCGGAGCCTGTGTCTGAGGTTGTTGAAAAGGAACTGACCGAAGATACTGAGCTGGTCGAGGCCAAGGTTATCGAGACCGTAGTCGAGAAGGTTGAGGCAAAGGTTATCGAGACCGTAGTCGAGAAGGTTGAGGCCAAGCCAGATGACAAGCCAGAACAAGACGAACAGCCAGAGCCATCGGAGCCTGTGCCTGAGGTTGTTGAAAAGGAACTGACCAAAGATACTGAGCTTGTCGAGGCAAAGGTTATCGATACCGTAGTCGAGAAGGTTGAGGCCAAGGTTATCGAGACCGTGGTCGAGAAGGTTGAGGCCAAGCCAGATGACAAGCCAGAACAAGACGAACAGCCAGAGCCATCGGAGCTTGTGTCTGAGGTTGTTGAAAAGGAAGGAAAGGCAGGTGATAAGCTAAAACAAGACCATCAGTCGAAGTTCCAGCCTGAAGTTTTTGAAGGTTTATCATCTGACAAGGATTCTGCTCTCGTTGGTGATAGAGGCACAATTTTATATTTACTAAGTCCCGATAGGCATGAAATTTCCGATGGTTCTGGATCGTCCGAAAAGGGCGACGATAAGTTTTTACTTCGTCGGGATGAATTAAGCGTGTTTGATACCAGGAAAAGTTCCCTCTCTGCAGTCGAAGTTTCCACTTTAGACGATGACTCACCTTTGCTGACAGATTTTACGACTTCCTCTATTACGTACGTAAGCGATAGGATTGATTCTTCTTCGTTAGATTTGATGGTTGGTGAACAATCAATGAACTTTTTGAAAATTGGTAGTAGCATGGCACCACCTGACGAAAAACGGCATGATATTCAATCTCCTGGATCGTGCATGTCCTTTACGACCACTACCAGTGAAAACATCGAGTCAATTTCTCATGACGTCGAAAGCCGTAGCAACTTCGGTGGTACTCTGCAACCTGACATACCCACGGAGTATGAGCGATCCGTTTCGCTGAGTGATAATGCAGCATCCGATTACTCGAACGAGTCGGCTACCAAATACAACTTGCCTTACGATACCGAATCTGACGGCCATGATGCTGGCGCACACAAGGCCAGACTACGGGGAATCAAATCTCAGGAAGGCGTTGCCGAGCCGAAACAAGTCAAATCAGCAAAGCTCATTGCCGTTGACCAGCGTCACGGTTCAGCCTCACCGCAAAGTGATATTACTGAATATACCGAAAGTGTATCGTATGTCGATTCAATTATAGACAGTACAAACTACGAAAGCGCCTTAAAGCAGAAAGAAACAAAGCAAGAATTGCGAAGCAAGGAGACATCGAAAGACAGCTGCGAGGCGGACGTGAAACCCAGTACGGTGGCAGCTGATCGCGAGACAAAAGCATCAAAACTTGACACGACAGCAAAACCTTCCAGTGAATCGGTAGAATCTGCTCATCCAAAAAGGCGATCCAAATCGAAGCCTACTGTTACGAAAGTAAATTTACATAAGCAAGCGCCGATCGACATTTCGAAGCGTTCCACTAAAACCGTTGACATTCGTATGGGTGCAGCAGAGTCTACCGTAACAGTGAGCAAATCGGCGACAACATCCAGTCGCATCTCGACGACAGCGACGCGAACGCACGGTTACATGCAGTCGACACTGTCTCGCGATCAGAAGGTCCTACGACCATTGACTTTAACCGATTCGCCCCATTCTTCGCCCTCGAAAACTTCGCACCGTGCTGGCACTGCTTCAATCACTTCGACACACACGACTTATTCTCCGGCACATTCTGCTGAACGGAAGGCCACTAAACCTTCTAAGCCAGGTAGTGCTGCAACACCCGGTGTGCCCGAAGGTGCGACTGGCAGCACCAAGCACGGAGTTTCGAGTACAGGTGCGCGCAAAACCGAGGTTAAAGAAAGCAAATTTATGACGAAATCGGCCACTGGTCGATCGTCGTCAACTGTCGTCACTACATCCAGCACTGTATCCACCTCAAGCACGTCCAGCCAGAGCAGGTTGTCGCGTTCGTCAGTCACTAGCTCAGCCAGAAAAGCCTCCACTAAATCGGACTACAAAGAGCAGCCCGTAGTGAAGAAGGCAGACAAAGAGCAGGCAAATCTGGTCACGAAATCCACCCTGCCGGCTGCCGTTAAGACAAGCAAGGATCGGGTTAACAAAAGCCTGATACCCGTGAAGGTGCAGTCGAGCAAGCGGGATGCAACTCCTTCGCCGACCAAAACCGCCAGCAAGTCCAAACCGAAGTCGGCCCCGGGCCCAAAGCCCAAAGGCGAGCCGCGAATGTCCAAACCGATAGCCGGCTCCGAAAGGACGGCTACGAAAAAGGAACACTCTGTCCAGCTGATCACGAAATCCATCCCGAAGGTGACCAGCACGGTGCACCGTAAGGAAAGCGCGAAACAAATCATCGACGACGTGTATCGGTGCAAGTCCGCGATGCACTACTCGTACAAAGATGCCGTCACGTTCGATCATGCCGAGGTACCGTCGTCGCTTCCCTCCAGCCCGAGCCGCTTGAACAAAAGTTCCTCGAACAGTACAAACGTCCTCACTAGTGAAGTGTTTACCCGCACGATCGATTCGTCCAAATCGATCGAGGTGATCTACAAGCAACCGTCCACATCGCACGAGCTGTACCGTCGGGTGCAAGGCGAGTACAACCGGTACAACGACCCCGACCTGAACTTTATCGAGACGACCGACTCGAGCCTGTCCGATTCGATCGCACTGCCCTCCTCCTCCTCGGAGCAGGAGAGCGATGCGACCGGCAAGCAGAGGCGCTCCGGCAGTCCGGAAGGTTCGCCGAAGCAGACCAGCTCCTCGTCCGCGGTGACGACGACCATGACGACGCTCGCCGGGCGCAAGAACCTACCCCAGCACTACCCGCACCATCCGGTGCACCAGCACGTGGCCACCAAGCACGGCAGCTCCGGCTCCTCCACCTCCGGCAAGCGTGCCCGAACCCATTCGCCCGCCGAGCCCCGGTACCGCAAGTCGGACATCTGGAGTCGTACCGACCCGCCAGCCTCCAGCCAAGAGCTACCGGATACGTCGGAGGACAGCGACTCGTATTACTACCACCACCAGCAGCATTGTCTGTTCCAGCAGCAGCAGCACCAGCACCAGCAGCACCAGCAGCTGCCGCCGGTGGCTGGAATTGCTGACCGGCGTTTAACTGTGTCGCTCGATGGGATCGTGCTCGAGAGTAGCATCTCGCCGATACTAGACTTCCGGGCATCGACGCCGCCGCGCATGAAGTATAAGTTTGATTACGATAGTTCTGTGTTTCCAGGTAAATCTGCTTTATGAACCAAACCAACCCAAAAAAAAAGCTCAACATTCCAACCGCATACTCTATAATATCGTCCATCCATATATACATATTATCTCTATCTCTCTTTATATTTCGTACAAAATACTTATGCAAATCGTAATGTTTACCAGCTATCGTTTAATCAAACACAAACCCTCCCCCAGGCGCGAGTATGCGGCATGATGGTCACCCTTCCATGTGGCCACTCATGTACCGAATGTGCTTTCCCCTCATTTTGCTCCTCCCGCTCCTACGAACATGTGACATAATACTATTATAGGGTCAGTTTCGGTCGGTTTGCCGCTGTCGTTTCTGGTTTCTGGTTCGCCGGGCATAGTTGCCTGCCCTCGTACTGCGCCTGGCACACCTCGTTCGTGCCACCTTTCGCGGCTTTCGGCTTTCGCGGGTTATGTTTCTGTCGCACTCGCTCGTTCGCATTTGTTCGCACAAAATTGATCTGCCATTTGAAAATGTTTCGGTTTATCGGGTTTTCGCTCCGCTACGTGTCAAAATTCTAAGCTGTTTCGATGGTTTCGCACGCGTTTTGCATCTGGAAGGAAACTATAGCAGTATTATGTCCCAAATGTGTTTTATTTTTAAAAACTTGCATTTACACTATAAGTATGGCACGGCGTAAACGGGGAAGGAGCATGGAGAAGGATGTGTCGCCACAAAACTCGCTTCCAAAGCGCCTAGCTACAGTGTGCCACTGTATCTGACTACTAGAAAGCGATCGTTTCGGTGTTTCGAAATCGGTACGACAAGCAGCGAGCGTACGCTTACGCCTCGCGCGCACTATGCCTTAGCCGATGCAACTGTTATACAAAAGAGAGACAGCGACAAGCAACTGTCCTACCAGCTGCTGGTAGTCAGATAGCACGTGGCATTGCCGCTTATTGCGCCTCGAGGTGTTTTTTCGTTTCGTTTTGTGGTGATAGCTTTTGCCAATCATTTTACTTCTATCCTCTCGGACACTTTGCGTATGATTTGCCTTGCAGTGGTGCCTTTTGCGATCGATGTGTTAGCGGTTGTGTTACGGTACAGTTTTGTGTTGCATTTGCCCGATGTGCTTGGCCTGTGCAGTGCTTTATAATTTTACTTACGTTTCGCTTTGTACCATGTTTTCCTTTTGTCTTTTTTTGTTGTTGTTGATCTGTTCTATCGAAAAAAAAAAATAACAAATACAGGATAGCGAACCTCTTCAATCGTTGATGCGCCTCAGCTGATCTGCAGCGAGCAACTGTACACAAAGTCGACAAACCACACGGCACCGGGGAACGCGCAGACGATGGCAGACATTCCGCTAATATCCATCACGCAGGAATGCTCGGACGACGAGGAGCTGAGCACGTCCAGTGCGACGAACAAACTGAACATCGAGGATGCGCTGACCGACACCGAGGATCTGATGATGGACGGGGCGGGCCAGCGGGAGCGAAAAAGTGCCTCCTCCAGCCCGATCCCGCCCGAGCCCAACAGTCTGTCGCTGCTGGAAGCGTTGCAAAGTCCGCTGGCCGGCGCAGTAACGGACGTGGAAGACTGTAGCGATACGTCCGACGAGGAGGAGCGCGACAAGAAGCCTACCCGCGAGGTGGAAATATCGCTGGACGACTTTCTCGACCAGGGCTACGTGGACGAGATGACCAAGTCGGACCAGCGCGGCGCAAAGCCCAAGATACTGACCCGCTCCTGCTCGAAGGCGGCCGAGGGCCCGAGCAGCAAGAGCTTGAGGGTGTGCGCGGACGTGGCCGCTGCCCTGACCGACTGTGAAGACTGTGCGATGTCCGGCGAGGACGGCGACACGAGCGTGGTGCCCGACTGCCCGGACGATATACTGATGCGCCAGGACGCGGACAACGGCATGGTGGACATACACAATGCGGTCCGGCGGCGCCAGGACAAACATCTGCCCCGGGCGGAGCAACAGGCGGTACAGTCGAGCAGCTCCGACTCGGACGAGCCGGAGTGTAAGGTGGTCCGGCACCGGAAGCCCCACCGGAAGGGAGTGGTCGAGCAGCGGTCCAACATCTCCGACTGCGAGAACATACTCGTGTCGGAGGAGGAATCGTCCTCGCTGGCAAAGCCGGGCCCGGCCTCCGCATTCGAGGCGGACGAGGTAACGATGGAGGCGAGCGACCACGAGACGGAGCAGTCCGTAACGTTTCCCGAGATTAACATTTGCTTCGTGACGGACGGCGACGCAAGCGACGAACCTGCCAAGCAGTGCTCATCACGCCCGTCCACCCTGACGGTGGGGCAGGCGAACGCGGACGAGGCGGTGACGGACGTGGAGAACTTGGACTCGTCCGACAGTGAGACCAGTGCGCCGCAGCGCAGCAAACGGCTCATGCCGCGGGCAGTGGCCCGCGGTGGCAAGGGCGGCGGCCTGACCGACGTGGAAGACTTCAATGCCAGCGACGAGGAGCAGGACGGCCAGTCGCCGCAGGATGTGGGCGGCGAGGAGCATTCGTTCTTGCCGTCGCCGACGCGCGAAATTGCCATCATGCGGGGGGATGGATCGGGCGAGCAGACGGCGAACGTGATGCCGCTGAACCACACCTATCTGCTGGCGCGCACGCCCGACATCGAGCAGGCGCTGACCGACTTCGAGGATCTGGCGGTGAACGACGACGAGAAGCTGTACGACGACGCGAAGTACACGATCGAGGCGCTGCCCGAGATGGACAACGATACGGTGTACGCGAGCGAAAACACGCCCGCCCCGCCGAAACCGAACTGGCTCGACCAGGCGCACGATCCGCTCACCGACACGGAGGACATCTTTTTCGACCGAGCGGCCGGGCCCGGGCCGGGTGCGGCCGTCTCGTTCGGCAGCAACGAGCTGCGGCGCCGCCGCAAGCCCAAGGGCACCGCCGCCACCCAATCGTACAAGGGCAAAACGTTTCTGGACACGAGCGCCACCGGGCAGGAGAACGGATCGGCCGCTGCCACCACCGACGTGGAGGATCTGTACCTGAGCGATGACGATGCCGCCGTTTCGAGCTTCCCGCCGACGGACCGGTCGAAACAGCGCCGGGCGACGATACAGGTGCCGCCCCAGCACCACACCGGGGACAGTGCGAAAACCGACATCGAGTACATGTCCGGCGACGAGTACGTGTCGGACCGGACCGTCCCATCGCCGACCGTCTGCCCGGACGGGTTCCACAGCACGATCAAATCGCGCGACCGGCTCGGCGGTGGCCGCTCGGGGCAGCAGGCGCTCGGCGTCCCCGGTTGCCCTGCGCCGACCATCAGCCGAACGTCGCCCACGCCGGACGGGGCCAACTGTCACACGGACTGCGAAGAGATACAGGGTGCTTCGGACGAGGAGGAGGAGACGATGGATGGCGCGGCGAAGCGCGACCCGGAACAGGAAAGTATGGCACGAACCGCGACCCCGTTCGAGCTGCGGCGCGCACTGGATGAGAGCGGCAGTTGCGAAATACACGACGCGCTCGTTGGCTCCACGCGGCGCCACCGCGGGGACCGGAAGCGTCCCCAGCCGAACGATGGCCAGGAGATGCCGACGGATGTGGAGTTTCTGGACGAGGACGGCGCGGTGGACGCGATGCTACAAGACGATTAATGTTCGAACCGTTGCTTTTCGTCCCGTTACAGCTGCTGCAGTTCGATGCATAGAGAAGCGCATGAGGGAACGGTAGGGCAACGGTGATTGTTTTTAGTTGCTGTGTATAGTTTCTTTGTTTTCTGTTGCTTTTTATTTGCTACCAATGAAGTGTGCCGTAAGCAAGAAAGCGTGCTTTCGGACGCTCCGCTCCACTAAGAAGCCGATGATACTGAAAGTTTGTCTTGTAGTCTTGCCTGCTTCCGGGCATGCCACGTGTTGCCGATCGTTGTCGCTATTTTTTTTTAGTTCTTTAGTTGATCGTGTGTAGTGGCTATCGTTCTGTGCTGATTGGCTTTCTGTTCTTTGCCTCCTCCCACTACAAAGCAGTGCCTTGAAGCGGTCGTTATTGTTGGTATGCAATGAGATGCTTTCGAAATGAGTTGACGTTAGTTCGCACCCTTTAATGCACCTTTGTCCGCTTTGCACCCCAAGTATGTCTAGTATACTGTTGCCACATATCTATACCTAGAGAGAACGTATCGAATTTACCTTTCCCCGAAATCCCACCCCTTTTTCATCCTCCCTCTACCCTCTCCCTGTGTATCGTTCACTCTCCCCAACAACCGCTGATCCCGTACCCAAAAGACACACACTCACACACAGAAAAAAACACACTAGTACACCTTAGTACATGTAATGTGATCGCCATTGCGATTGAATGTTCCCCTTACTGTCCCGAGTGTACTCACCATCCGCCAAATCCCCATCCTCCAAAGTCCTGCCATCCATCGCGTGAATCACATGAGTCGCGCCGTGAAGAGCGTTCGGTGTCAGAAGTGCGGTGTGTCTGATCATTGTGCCTTTCTGTTGCTCTCTTCACTCTGTGCATTCCAGATACGTACACCGAACACGACGATGCATTACCGACGTCGACCAGAAGCGAAGGTTAGTATGGTTGCGGTCTGGTTGCGGCCAGATCAGGGCATCGCAACGACTCTCCGATCGATCCGGGGTAGCTCCCTCGAGCTCCGTGTCCTCGGTTGCACTTGCTTGGGGCCGTGTCTTCCGGGGACGGGTCGTTGCAGCCGTTGCAGTTGCGCATACGCTCCGCTGCCTCCGCTACTGCACATCACACACACACACACACACACATATACACACACGGGAAGAGCAATGCATACTTTCGCATCCACAATTTTGCAACCTACATCACCCAAAAAAACAAGGAAACACGCATATACACACACGCAAACAAAAACAAAAAAAACCCCCGACAAAGTTGTGTTTTGTTTCTACCCCAAAATTCGACACAAAACCATTCCCCCTCAAAGGTTTGAACTTCTGATTCTGGTGACGGTGTGTATCGGCGTTGTGATTTTTTTTCTGCTGGCGTTGTGCTGCGTGGTTGCGTTGCATTTATCATATTGCGCTTTTTCCGCCTCAACCAACCACCCAAACCCAAACTGTCCACTTCCCGCCCTGTGTAGTGTACGATTTTACAACTGATTGCAAGAAGAAACAGGCGGACCAGGTTCCCTTCGAAATGCTAATTTGAAAATGCGCGTTACATTGGAAGACGATTGTTTTGCGGTTGAAAATCCTACCTTACCCTATTGTGAAGCCCAACTGCAAATCAAACTGAACGGCGAAAACGAAACACAAACGAAAAATGAAAATGCGAAATCAGGTCCTAATTGGATTGTTGGTCCTCACAGTTGCGTACGGCAAGCTTCTATCGATCGAATCATCCCATCATTCGGAACGCACTTCCTGTTCATCAAACCCATCACTCACTCACTCACTCGCTCCCTCATGCTCATCTCGGTACAGTGCATATAATATTGAATTGCGGCACCCTTTCTAAGAGGGCCAGGCGGCCGCTCCATCCTTTGTCGTGGAGCAGGCTTACAAACAGCTGCCGTCGCCGCTGCCGCCACTGCTGCTGCTGCTGCTGCTGCTGCCGCTGTCGCCGCTGCTGCTGCCGCTTCCCTTTCAATACCGATCTCTTTCTCTCGTTGCAGGCGAGGATGATGGGTATCTAGTGCTGGTACGGTCGGAGGCAGGCCGGCTGGTCGACGACGTGCTGGAGCAGAGCGTATCGATCGTCAGCAGCTCGCAGGGCCCGGGCCCGATGACGATCGATCGAGATCTGCAGCAACCGTCCGAAAGCGAACAGTACGCGATCCGTAGCGACATCCTGTCGTCTACCGATGGCGATCTGGTCGTCAAGTCGCCCACCATCGAGTCCATGTCCGGCAAATCGTTCGATGACAATATGAGCAATCCCGAGTACGATGCGCTGCTGCTCGGTACCGCCGGCTTTGGGGCACCTGCGACCGGGGCCGACGGCGGGCAGCCGATGAGCCGGGCACTCGGTGCGGACGATAGCGCCGCCGAGGATGAGGGCAGCGATGCAAAGCTGAGTGCCGATGGCGCTGGTGCGGTCGCCGCGGCCACGAAAGACCAGGCGGCCGAGTCCGCCCGGCGGGCGAAGAAAATCGACCGCAAGTATGCCCGCCTGTCGGCCGATCTCGGACCGGAGGCGCTGCTCGATAAGAACCAAGAGTACGACGAGGCGATCTCGCAGATCAAAGACGAAGTGTCGATGCTGCAGAGCGAATACTCCAAAATGAGCTGGGACGAGAGCGTATCCATGACCACGGGCGATTTCGGGTCCAGCACACCCGACAACGATCTGCAAGGTAGATAGAGCAGCTGTGCATGAAGCTGTGCATTCCCGCTTGCCGGGAGTTGCGAGTACGCGCAGCATATCTATATTCCACTCGCGAGCAGGGTGGCGGAACCGTGCGAATAGACTACGCTGCGGTTACTTTTGACCAAAATTTAAAGCGCATTGAGTGATGCACATGATGCACTCCTCGGATTGGACTGTAGTCTTTTCGCTCCTACCTTTCTGGCTCGACGCTGCTCGCCATTGTTTCATGTCGAATTGGGTTTTTTTTTTGTTTTGATTTTTTTTTTCAAATGTCATAAATGTGTTTAAGTGTTTGTTTCGTCTTTTTGTTCCAATAAGTTCGCAAACCTAAGCGCGAAGGTTCGATTGAGTTTTCTATTCCACATCACCATCAACCACCACGAACCATCTCAACTTGCGTTTAACATGCTCATTCTGCTTCAGCTTACAATCGTCTCTGTGTTCTTTAAAGGAAATTGGAAAGCGTGATCAACAAACAAATGCAACTGGAGCTCCGTTTTTTTTCAGTGCACACATTCCATACTGTTATTTACCTTCATTGAGCACTTACACTCATCCCCTGCTGACGAATGAGGATGAGTGTTTGATACTATATATTTTTTCACTGCACAATACGCCTTCCCAAGACAGTTGCGCTCCAAACGTACTGCACCAGACTGAACCGTTTCTTTCTCTGGCCCTAATTCCGCAATTCGCAGGACCGTGATTTCGCATTTTGATTTTTGGGTTGTTTTTCTTTACTTTTCAAACGTTACGGCAAGTACACACCATGTATTTGTGCGTGTTTTTTTTTTTGCATCAATTGCTGCTTCCAAAGCCTATCAGTTACTAACCCGAACAGCGCTCATTTAAGAAGCCAATTAACATGCCGTCTCAATGGGACGGGCTGGTGGTCTAGTGGTGAGCGCGCCGGATTCCTACCTTAGCCGGAGGACGACCGTTTCCCAACTGGACTCCGCATCCCGACGTTTGAGAACACGGACCTAGTCGAAAACTCTGCCCAATTTGCTTCTCAATACGCACGCAATCAAGTCAATTTGGGACCCCTTGTATTATTGATGACCTCTAATAATAGTAACCGCAATCAAACGCCAAAAAAACGAAAGAAGAAGAAGTCGTATCAGAATCAGAAACTCCACATTTTTACACCTTTGATAAAATTCGTTTGACAAAAAAAAACAAGAATAATCATGAGAGTCCAACCAGAACTCTCAAATATGTGTTACTTTTTCTCCCCATCTCTAACCCCTCTCACACATACACATTTACACAAACACAAAAATACAGCACCAGAAAAAAACGGGAAAGTGTGCGCATGAGGCGAGAATGCCGCTGAAAAACAATTCCCCCAACGATGTTTGGCCTGCTGTTATTACCACTGTGCTGCTGTTGCCTATACTGCTGGGGAAGGGTTTTCCGGCCATTTTCCACGCTTTGAAGCCGCCAATGCCCCTTCCTTGGCGCTGCCACCGACCGTGTGAACTCCCAACACACACACACACATACACTCTATCTAACTACCACCAAACCGTTCTGAGAGCATAACCTTAACACGCTTTTTTCTCACCTCGCTTTTATTTCCTCTTCTATTAACAGAAACAGATTTGCAACTACAAACAGAAAATAACATACCCCAGACAACAACACCCCGCCTTGTGTCCCAAACAGTAGAGGCTGCTGCCCCGCCCACTAGCGCTGTCTCTGACGCTTTTGTTAGCGGGCAGTGTGCTGCAGTTGCTGCAACAACTACTAGCACCGTCACCACCACTGCTGCTAATCTGCTAACCGACGCTAATGATGTTACCACCGCTGACCAATGCTTCGCTGCTTCCGCTGCCAGTGTCGAAAGGACGGAGGAAAGCGTCCTCTCCACCACAACTACCACGGTCGGTTCCATCAGCAACCCGGAACAGTCCTTCTCGATCGCGTCCACCGAGCCGGACAGGCCGAGCGAATCTTCCAGCAGCGGCGGCGGCGGCTTCGACGGTCAGCCCGTACCGAAGCCCCGCACCAGCATATCCTCCCGCACGGATACGGCCACCCGGTCCAGCCTGCTGGAGTCGTTCGAGCATCAGGATTCGATCGAGCAGTATCCCGAACCGGCCCCGGTCCAGTCGGCCGAGACAGACCTCCGGCACCGGCAAGGGTCGATCACGTCCGACGAGCTGTCGAACGTGGCCCAGAAGGACTCGAGCGAGCTGGTCACCAGCGAGGAGGACATTTCGAGCGGTGCCAAGTTCTTCATCGGCGAGTGTAGCAGCGATATCATCACCCGGTCCAGCACCGAGAAGCGGTCGGACTTTGCGTTCGACAACGAGGGCTACACGTTCTCGCAGGAGTCGCAGGGTACGGACGATCAGGAGTCGCGGCGCGACGCGATGGAAGCGTACCAGCAGCAGATCAAGCTGGAGGATGGCTTTACCCTGGATTCGCTCAAGGAGCTCGATATTGCTGGGCTGCGATCGTCCGGCAAGCCGCCGGTGGTACATTCGCCGGTAACAGCACCGGCAACTGTTCAGCCATTTGCGGAGTCCCAGTCCGTGAAGTCTGAGGTGCATGTGGGCGAAGCGACCATTCTCGAATCGACCACCACCGAACAGCAGGAGCAGCAGCAGCAGCAGTACGCGCACATGACGATCGACGAGCTGACCATTGCTAAAACGCTCGAAGAGGTGAAGGAATCGCTGGACGCCGTGCAGGAAGAGCTAATCGAGGCGGTCACGGACGGGACGCCGATCAAGCAGTCGCCGTCGGAGTTTGAGTTTAAGATACTGCCCTCCACGCGCTACGTGCAGGATCCGATCTACGAAACCAACCAGGAGGAAGCGGTCGCCGTGTCGACGGCAACGGCCGCCGCCATCACCACCACCACCATCGTGAGCGAGAGCGGGCTGTCCGATTCGGAGACGCGATCGGTGGCTGCTGCAGCTACAGCGCCTCCGATCAAGATCGACGAAGCGCCAACGGCCGCCGGTTCGTCCGACAGCTCGCAGCTGGAAGCGTCGCCCCGTTTACGGCACGGTCCGGCTGCCGCCAAGGGTAACCGTTGGTCGGCAACGGATGTGGACAGCTCGGGCGAAAGTCACTACCAAAGCTTCGAGCATACGGACAGCAGCCGGCCGATGTCGTCGGACCTGGAGCAGGTGCTGCCGTACGCTTCGTCCGAGTACGAAACCGCGCTGGATCACTCGATGGTGCCGACCTCGCTCGGCACCGAGTATCACAGTGCGGTCAGCACGCTGCACTCCTACCCGGTCAGCTCGCACGACAGCATGAAGAGCTTCGACTCGGAAAGCTCGGGCAATCTGGCCAGCATCGAATCGGAGGCGACGGAAACGCTCGTACCGTCCACGATGGACGTCGACTTTGACTCGTCCGATGCGGCCCTCATTCACGACGATTCCGAGGACGATCTGCGCGACAAGCTGCTGCTGCTGGACGACAAGGAGGAGCCGTCGTCCGCCGCGTCCAGCAGCGTGCCGATTGCGATGAAGCGCTCGCACGAGATGGACTTTGCCGAGCTGAAGGGTGAGTCCGTGGCCGACGAGAGTCTGCTCCAGTTTGGCGAGCAGCGCAGCCACGGCGTGGAGTCGGTGTCGTCCTCGTTCCAGGAGGAGAAGCTGCTCAGCTCAAGCATCGGCACGGCACGGGATTTGGTGGAGGCGATGCAGGCGACCAGCCTGGAGGACGTGAAGACGGAACCGGCGGACGATGGCAAGCTGGGCACGAGCCTGGAAGACGGTAGCATACTGTCGATCAGCCTGTCCAGTGCGTCCAATCTGGAAACCATCATGGAAAACCTGTCGGACAAGACAACGTCCACCGGGCCGGTTCCGACGCACGTGGAGATTGGGCTGGACGCGGTAACGCCCACGACCGCCGGTACGACTGCCGGCTACATCGGCGACATTACGCTCACCTCGACCACGCTCAAGGAGGGAGACGTTAACTTCCTCAACACACAGGCGACCACGGAGATGATCGAGGTGAGCGAGTCGGCCGAGCTGATCGCCGGCCGGGAGGACAGCGAAGAGACGGTGCGCAAGCGGGGCCACAAGCGCACCGAAAGTACCGCCATCATTTCCGGCAAGTTTATGGCGGAAATGGGCGAGAACCGCGACTCGATCGAGTCGCAGGACGAGTCACTGTCGCAGGACGCCTCCAAACCACCGACCACCAGCTCGGAGCGGGACGAAACGCGGGACGAATCGTCCGACTCCGACTACGACCGGTACGAGAGCGAGTACGCCCGTTCGTTCCGGGCGCCGGTAGCGCAGCCGAAGAAGAAGGACAAAAAGGCGGGCGACGTGTTCGAGAAGGACTTTGAGCTGGATCGGCGCAACTCGTTCTCGCCGTCCCAGTCGGTGATCGAAACGATCGTCGAGGATGTGCACGCCGAGATCGAGCAGGGTGACGAGGCGCAGCAGATTATGGTGAGCAAGAGCCAGCGGCTGCAGGAGTACCGCGAGTCGTCCACGCACAACATACCGGACATTCACGTGACGGAAGACTTTGCCGAGCAGCAGCAGCAGCAGCAGTCATCGGATGGCGAGGATGAAGCGAAACGGGAACCGATTGTCTTCTCCGAGACGGTAAGCGTGGTGGAGACGGTAACCAAGACGCAAGCCGACGCAACGGTGTCGTCCTCAGCGACAACCGTAAGGAAAGTTACGAGCGAGACTGCGTCCACGTCCGCCGGCATGACGATGGCAAAGCAGACGGGCATCCAGTACGCCAAGCAGGAGGAATTTCAGCTCACCGAGGAGCAGTACCAGGAGCTGATCGAGCAAAAGTACAAGGCAAAGCTGGCCGACTCCACCACCAAGTACGCGTTCGATGCGGACGATAAGGACGATTCGGCCGGCTCGGACTCGTTCGAGATGCTGGAGCAGCCGGACATTTCGGACGAGTTCGTGATCGTGGAGGAGGTCGCCCGGGAGGCGCACGAGTTCGACGCGGAGGGTAAAAGTGTCGCCATCAAGCCCACCAAGATCGAGAAGAAGCACGACGAGGACGTGGAGAAGATACTGGTCAAGTCGGCACCGGCCCACACGAACGCCGGCTCGCTGTACGCGGCCAACATGCGCGACGACATGATGTACGAGTTCGAGGAAAGCCCACCGACCGGTGGTGCCGAGGGCGTCGACGGCGGTGCCGGCGTCACGATGGACCTGCTCAACAACGGGTACCCGCTGGAGGAGAGCAAGCGGTGGGTGGAGATGCAGCTGGCGGAAACGCAAAACTTCCGCTACCCGTACGAGGACCGGCTGGAGGACATCAAGGAAGAGGACACGGACTTCGAGGTGGGCAGCAGCCGCATCGGCTCGATCAAGGACTCGTTCTCCAGCACGCCCGACTACGATCTGCTGGCGAAGCGGATGGCGTCCCGCGAGCACGATGACATTTCCATGAGCAGCCTGCAGGAGTTTGAGAATCTCGAGCACGTGATCTCGCTGGAAAACCGCAAGATGCAGCAGGGCTCCCAGGACTCGCTCAGCAACGGTAGCTTCACGCGCCGGTTCATGCAGCGCGGCATGCACGGGGACGACATCAGTCTGTCCAGTCTGAAGGAGTTCGAGGGGCTGGAGAACGCCTGTCTGGAGGCACATCTGATCGAGATAAAGGCAAAGGAGGAGGCCGCCCTGCTGCTGTCGCGCTCGGACGAATCGAACAAGTCGAACGGGTCGAACGGTGCCAAACGAAGTCCACCGTCGAACGGGGCTGCTGCGGTCGGTTCGCGCCAGCAGTCGGCGGAGGGTGCGGCAGCGACCAAAATCATCAGCAGCAGCACTTCCATCACCACGACGGTAGTTGGTGGAGCCGTCGGGTCGAGTGTACCCAGTGGGGAAATGACGAAGGTGGAAAGGAAGATCACGACGGCAAGCGGCAGTGGTCGCGAAGGGTCTTCTACGACGACTGTCACGACGATTACGCACGTGGAGGGTCAGACACGGCAGGGCTTGGACGAGGAGGACTCCACCTCGCACCACATTCTAACCGTGTCCAGCGACAGTCTGGACGGTACGCGTGTGAAGCAACCGCTGGCCAGTGGTAGGGATGCACTGCCGTCGGCACACTCGAGCAGCGACAGTCTGGACATGCACAGCAAGAACAATGTGGACCCGATGACAAGCAGCATCGATTCGATCGAGTTCTCCAAGACGGGCATTGCGACGACGCGCTCCTCACAGTCCGATTCGATCGAGCAGATGGCACAGCAGCAGCAGCAGCCCAATCGCAGCGACAGTACCGACTCGATCGAGGGCCAGCAGCAGCTCCAACAGCAGCAGAAGCTCCAGCACCATCAGACGTACCATCAGACCACCACGCAGCAGACGCTGAGCGACACCAAGCGAGACTCGCTGGAATCACTGGCCGCCAGCAGCAGTGACAATCAGAGCGGTTTCAGCAGTCCCACCAAGTCTGCCCACGGCTCTCGACCACTGTCGGACAGTGGAGTTGGAGCAAGCGGTACAACCGCTCATCATCATCATCAGCAGCAGCAGCAGCAGTTCCACCACCAAACAACGACGATGTCCACGCACACGGTCAGCACCGGTGGGCGTACGATGCAGAAGGACATATCGGCTGACTCACTGACCGGACCGGACGCAGCATTCCTCACCAGCACCGAAAGCCTCGAAACGAGCTCAACGGCCACGAACGCCACCTACCAGAACGAGACGGACTCGCAGATGTCGTCCAGCGTGACGAGCTGCGACTCCATCACGATGGTCGACACGGTAGGGCCATCGCAATCGCTCGAACACTGGGACAGCTCGTTTACGGCCGGCGTTCATGGTGGTGGGTTCGGTGCCAGCTCCCTCATGACCAGCTCCTCGATGAGTGCCTACTCCTCCGGTGTAGTTGGCAGCAGCGGTGGCACCACAATCCAGCAGCAGCAGCAGCAGCAGCAGCAGCAACACGCATTCCGTACTTCGCATGCGGAAGCATCATCCTCCATCCGCATGTCGTCGTCGTCTACGTCATCGTCCACGGTGACGATGGTGGCGAGTTCGGCGTCGTCAACGAGTGTTCGCACGGCGCAACAGCAGCTGATGGGGGAAAGTGAACTATTAAGTAGAGAACTGTTTCCAGGTTAGAGCGTGTTTTCTTTACCACCATCAACAACCACCAACAAAACAAAAGCCCCCCACAAGAACAAAACCAACCAACCGATCAAATCCAAGCCCCAAACTCTCGGATTCGTTTCTTCGGCCTTATCTCTCTCTGTCTCTCACTTTATCGATGGATCTCTTCCTGAATGTTTGCTCTTCGTGTCCTTTTTCGAATATGAATTGATTTAACTCACCCTGTGCCTGGGCTGAGCTAAATTGGAAGCAATTGCTTACGCAAAGCTGATGCTCTCACCTTTTTCTCCTCCAATTTCCGTGTCCGTTTAGGATGTGTTTCTTTCCACGTTTTCATATCCTGCGTGTGTGTTTGTGTGTTTTAACTTTTTTGTTTGTTTTAGATTAGACAGTCAATTGCCGCTAGAGTAAATCGCTTCAACTCTAACACGCACACACTGGAAGATTTTTTTCAATCATTCATCTTGTTATCTACTGCAATATTGTCTTTTCCACACACTTTCTCGCCATGTTTCCTCCAAAAGTAAAAAAAAAAACCTGACAAGCCCACCAAAGGAAATTGAGTCCGGGTACCGGAAGCAAATGCGTTTGTTTGCTACTTTTAGTTTTAACCTTGCTTTATGTTCGCTTCCGTTTTTGTCTCTCCGTAGCAGTTCCACTCCACGCGCCAATATTCATACCATCACGCATAGCAAATGGAGCTCGCGTTTAGAACAGTTCACGACAGGCCCGAAACAAAAGTTACCCGAACAAACCATTGTGCATATACATTGAATCGCATCGCAAAAGCTATTTATTTTCTGTGTACCTGTACCAGCATTAGCGTCACACTCCATCCACATTAGATTGCGTTTGTTCAGTTGGTTGTGTTTCATTCTTTATGCTCCCTTTTCCCTTGCCCCATACGATTAATTCGTTTGCTGCTGTGCGTTCGTTTGCTAAAACGTTTTATATTTCGCGCTACCTTGTTTGTTTCTCGATGCGAAAACACGCTACGGTGCAAACGTGTCACTAACTGATGTTTTTTCTCCTTTCTTTCTTTCAATTAACTTTTTTATCATGTGCAGGAGAAATAGCTTTCGACGATGTGAAGGAAACCAGCAAGGAACGAATGCAAAGTGTAAGTAGTGTTTTTTTTTGCACTAGTTGTCTGCCTCATCGATCCTTTACAGGTGTTTCCAGGAGTTCTCATAGCTGCGAGACACTTTATTGACTCTTTCCTGCGTGAAATGAACTTGATGCAAAGGGAATTGAACTCTATAGAATCCTTTTTGGACAAATCCAACAGGAATTTCTAAGAAGGATGTCTAAAAAGGGTGCCATAAATTCAAATTTTCTTTTATATCAAGTTCAATTCCCATAAGAAGAGAGTCAAGGAAGTATCCCACAACAATGAGAACCCCCGGAAAATGAATGAGGGAAGCGTCGATAGAGATAGTCTTTTGAATCACGAACCGAATGATTGAATCGAATTTATTTAATTTGTTTTTCATATTTCCAGAAATCAACCGAAAAGGAAGAGTAAATGTTGACGTCAACAAAAAAAAACATGCGCTGGACATCGTTGGAGCATAAACGGTTGGCCGACAAGCGAGTGCATGGTGACACGCAACAAGACAGAGCCCGCGTAGTGGGTGTGCGCAAGCAGTGTGGATTTCCCGCCATTTTTCCACGTTCTTCTCTACTCTACTTCTCTACGTACAGCCAAACCTTTTCAACCCTTTAAACTTACAAACGCGCGTTAAAAATCTTAAACACAACCAGGGACACTGGGGAATGGAGAATGGGAAGAAAGTTCTTCCAGGTCGATGCCTATAGCTATCGGTAGCCTTTTAACACATGACGATGATCAACACACAGAAAAGGAAGGATCGCAGACAAAACGGGGTTTTTTAAAGGAAGGATTACGTAGCAAAAAGGGGGAAAAACAACCAAAGAAGCGTAGCTCAGTTCGAAACATATTCAGTTCCGCATTCAATGAACTAAACACTAAGCATGTAAGTTCTCTCTTTCACGCTCTATATTCTAAACAATTTCATTCCAAGAATATGTTTTACACAAAACTATGATGACCATTGACCGCTTAAGAGAATAAACGCGATGTAGGGCAAATATGATGCAAAGCTGAGCGATGGCCGAACGATGGTCAATGTGTATAGTGTGTAATGTGAGCTTTATTGTAGCATTGTTAGCTTCCTACTTTTGCGTCTAAGCAAGCGCCGCTTATTCATTATCGTGCATTGATACCATAAAATCCAAAGCCAACCCTAAGTCATCTAATCCGCGTCGACGGTGTGACTTTAATGCTAAGCTTCAAGCGTCTTTTAAGTCGATTACTGGTGTGAGCAGCTTCTCCTTTGTGTGCAGCTTCTATTTCAAGGCGAATCTGTGTGTGTGTGTGTGGGTTTGTAGGATGCGAGGTGTGTTCATGCTTACGTTTGCTTTTGTACTACCGCTTTGGACTGACGAGTAAGGAGGATTAAGGAAAATAACACAAGTTGATAAAATGAATTAAAAAAAAAAAACACACACACACACACCAACAGGAGAACAAGATTCAAAGACCCATTAGAGAGGACTCGTGTAGCCGGATAGCTTTTAGTGCTGGGCAATATTGTAGCAACACGGGCCCCAGACAGTCAGCGATAGACGGTAGAGGCGGTAGAAACGATCGAAAAGAAACGACGAAAATGAGGAAGTATATTTGAGAATCTTTTTTTAAACAAACAAACCAAACGATATTGCTAAAGAACAGAAGAAAAACACTGTTGCAAGTAATAGCATGTTATAGCTAAAATATACATTTACTGATCAAATCAAACGTATAAAAAAAAAACTTATATATACACTACAGAGCGGGCTTGCTACGAAATAAGAGAAAAGATGAAAAAGAAAACTCCCTTTCCGAAAGACTAGAAAGGAAAATCACCAAAACCGATGAAAAAAAGCTGTATTGAATCGACGAAAGCACGACGAAGCGAAGTGATTAGTATAGCAGCAGAACAAGAAAAAGGATATTTTACCGAACGGGCAAGCCCACTTGCATAATAATACAATTTGCATAAGAACAGAATAGAGTTAAAAGAAAAATGAGAAAACAAAACAAAAAAAAACAGCAGCAAAAAAGGGGAGGCAAATAAAACGAACGAAATGATACAATTCGTAGAAAAGAAGGTGAAAGCGGTGAAGGAGATATCGGAAAGGGGGAGAAAAACTCACATAAATCGCTACCACGTGCTACCAAACCTAATTAAACAAACAAAACATATTATTAATACAAAAACCAAAAACAAAACCCAATACAAAACCCAAACACAGCATACTTACATGGATGTACTATTTGCAAACAACAACCAAAAAAAACTATGAAGAATAAAAGTGCTTATGACAAACATATGCGATGCGACGGCCTCTCGGTACTCGCTCTCTGTCCTGTCCTGCTCTGGACAGTCCGAAAATAGAATAAGTCGCTATGTAGTATAATCGACACTGAGGAGAGCCTGCGCTTGAGGAGTCTGCTGGTTTCAATTCGAAACGTACGTCGTTAGTGCGGTGGTAACGACGCCCTCCACAACCGCCATGGCCGTGGTGCTGACGTTCGAGGCGATCGTTGAGTTGCTGTTCGATTTCTGTATCGCTGCGAGATTGAACTGGATCAGTATGATCAGGTAGCTGGTGATTGCGCCGGTTATCTGGAGAAAATGAACCGAAGTACCTTTTAGTAACGTGGCTAGACCTACCCACCAAACATCGCTCCCCTTTGCTGCTTACCGCATACAGTGTCGTCATGTCCAGGTCGAAAAAGCCACACGCACTAAAGTTAAGCTGATGGTTTAGCAGCTTCAGCGACAGATGGTTAACCACCTCGTAACAGTGGACCTCGTCGACCGCGTTCGCCAGATAGTGCAGCTCGATGCCGGTTCGCTGCGAGTCGGTTTTCGTCCTCCAGCACACAAAGATCGGCACGATGCACTTGAGCGCCGTGTAGACGATGTACGCAAGCCCGAGCAGAAACACTTCCGCCGTCCGGAACAGTATCGGCACTTCCTGCTGCGTGAGGCTACAGTAGAGAAAGTAAAACTCGGCCGTAATGGCAACAAACCCGTGCGCCATCGCGACCAGCATCTGCACGCTGTACATCCGGTTGACGACCTTGCCGATCTCGCACAGCTCGTCGTGCGTCCGGCAGAACAGTATCAGCTTGTTGTCCAGCCGCTGCTCGATGTGGGGCCGTAGCCGCCGATCGGTTGGCAGGAACTCCTGAGCCGGACCGTACCCGACGTCTGCGGCGGGCCACGGTTGGATGGCACTGTTGTGGTGTGGTGGTGGGGTAACGGATGGTTTCAGTGGTGGACTGGCCGGTTGCTTCGGTTGGTACGGTTTCACGGTGATCACCTTGGTGGTGGGATTGGCGTTCGTCTTCTTGGGAGGAGTCGCCCCCGACAGCTGCTTGCGGCGCTGCGTGTAGACGGTGAATATCTCCTTCTCCAGATAGTCGAGCGGTATCTCGGCAATGTCCGCGTCCGGTTCGCCCGCGTACTGGTCCTTGTAGTGCAGTATGCCGTGGGCGATCGCGTTCATGTGCGCGTTCATTGCGTTGAAGCGCTGCCGGATGGCGGACACCAGCATCACGTACCAGATGCGGCACACCGAGTTCAGTGCGGTCGGTATGGTCGTGATGAACCAGATCAGCGACCAGGCGTTAAACTCTTCCTCAAACGCCACAAAGCTGTACACGGTGATGATCGCCTCGAACAGCAGCATCAGCAGCAACAGCACGATGCTGTACCGGCGCATTAGCCCGTTGTTGATCAGCACGCCCTCCCCGGCCAGCTGGTTGTCGAGGCGGGCCAGCCAATCGAAGCACTGGGCCAGTCGTTTCTGATTGATCATACCCGCCACCATGTCCACCGCCATCATAAACGGTTCCATGTAGATGATGAAGATACCGATCGCATTCGTGAGCGTCTCTATCGGGAGGGAGATGAAATGGGGCATTAATGCCAACGATTCAGGATGGATTAGCACGTAGATTGGCACACACTTTGCGATCCCCAATCGTCCTTCGTGTAGTTGATTGTTGCCACATGGTACAGGCCCGTGTAGACGACCAGGCTGCCAACTACCCACAGGTTGCCGACTAGGGAAAGCTGTATTACGGTGCGTTTGGCAAACGCCAACAGCGAGTACGGAATGACACCAAAGATGGAGGAAATGTAAAACAGCGCGGACAGCGAATCAAGCAACCCGCGAACCGGATTAACGGACATGGTTTTTGCACACTCGCTCCGGGGCACCGAGGGACACAAATTATTATCGTAGGAGAATGTGTACCCATGCGTCTCAGCCGTTGAGTTTTGTCGGTTGCACTCCAAGACCACACGCATCGACCGGGGGGTAGGGGTGTGATGTTCTTCGAACCCATTAATCAACGGTCCCCGGGGACGACAACTGTATTAATTATTTAAGGTACAATCATTAGCAAATTGATTCGGAAAATGGAAGTACCTCGTAGACGGTGGTGCTGTTGTGAGGCCGCTTTGTTGGTTTTGTTGTTCCATTGTTAACAAAGAGGAAAACCACTTTTTTTTCCTCGGGCTTGTTGTTTTAACTTTGTTTTGTCGTAGGAATGGGGAATGGAATTGTAACACGCCGCTATGCACAGGAATTAACTTTTCATCTTTTAGGGTAAAATGGGTCGGCCGCTGACGAATATTCTCTATGATTCGGAACGAGGTCACAGGTTGGGGAGTGATGTTACTGATCTGAAGGATGGATAGCTGCTCACTATGAGATGCAGTTCCGGTAAGTCAGAGTAATTCCGGTATTTGTAAGCGAGGGTGGGAGGGAGGTCGAGAGTGAATTTCTTGAACATGTTAATCTGAATGTCGGACATCCAATTGAGGTTGGATGAAGCTGGACTACTACTCTGGCTAGAACCCAGGCCGCTCCAGACGAAAACAGCCCAGTCTGTCTAATTCCAGATGAGTTCGGATGAATTCGGACGAATCCCGATGGGAATTGAATTGGTTTTTTAGACTCTCCAATGCACAATTGAATTAAACAAATAAAAGATCCGTAAAACTCGTTCGGCCAAACGAAGGGAATCATCGGATTCATCCGGAGTCGTCCGGAGTCGTCCGGAACAGACTAAATCGTTCGGAATTATGTTTTCGATACAGAGTCGGATTCACTTTTCCATATCCGTAGTTGAAATGGATCCACGACTCCGCTCCACGGTTACCAATCATTAATGAGAATGAGTCCTTGAATAGAATGGTAGCGTTAAGAGGTGGTGACAGAGTATCCCTGTATGCTTGATCTGTAATGAGAATTCACAGGTAAAAGATTATGATGATGATTGGACTTCCCAGAACTTAAACCCTTAAACAACACCTGTACAACATTGACGCCTGATGATCTAAACCAGATAAACCACACTTACTATACCAAGAGCAACTAAGTCGAGCTTATCTAACACCAAAATTGTTCCGTCTACTCGCCTAACCCCAATGTGATACTCTCACAAGATAGTAAAATCAGATTTCTCTCAGTCATATTAACGTACCCATCTACATCAGGTAATACGATTATGAAAGTTACTATCCTTAGACAGATTTTATTGCACGTTTGTTATGTTAAGTAATGGTAGAAAGGAAGGCTTTTCCCACTGTCGCACCAGAACGGCATCCAGCGTGGGGCAACGTTTCCTTTCGTCCCATTCCTCTACCCATGCTTGTTGTTATATGGATGATATTACACTCACATTAATTAGGACATGATAGTGATGTTTATAGTAAAGAAGTGGAGACTATGTGTCTGTGTGTGGTTGTCTTGTTTTGGAATTTAGAATGCGTACGGGGAAAGGGGACGAAGGGATGGAACGAGGAGTATTTGTGTGTTCGCCCGAGCGATACGCTACACGTAATGGCCCGTGGAATGACTAGAATACGTTTATCTTCTTCTTGTGCGTCTGCTCTGCCTTCCGACAGCATGCTTCCCTATAGTACCACCACGTGGCATCCCTACATTGCCACGAATGTACCGGGCATGCCGGCCGTGTCGCACTCAACAGGGAATGGCACCGTCCACCATCAAGGTGCGGTAGCTTTCGCGCTCCTGCTCCACCACCGACAGCATCTGCTTGACCGTATCGTCACACCCGGCATAGCTCAGCACACCGACGCAGCTGATCGGTGCCTTCTTCAGGAGATGAAATCCAATCTTTCTGCGCTTTAGCGCAAACAGGTACGGTACCTGGCTCTGGCGGCAGAGCATTTTCACGTTGGCCACCATCTGGTCGATCGTTTCGTTTGGTTCGAGATCCGGTGCAATCAGCACCAGGCGCACCTTGCGCAGCTCCAGCAGCTTCAGTACCTCGTTGAAGCCAACCACAAACCGCTTGTTGGCGACCGCTTTGATCGGGTTTTTGGCATACGCTTTCGACTGGAAGCTGAACAGCTTCACCACCACATCTTCCGCCAGTTCGCGCAATTCGTCCGAGATGAAATGGTCACAGTACCTGCGGTCGAGGAGCAAATTGTCACATTACTTGTAAGGAAACAAGCACCAACTTTAGTATGGCGCTACTTACTGTCTGAAGTTGCGCGAATGTCTCAGCGCGGTGGGCCTCGACACGGCGGCCGACACTCTCAGCGATGGGAAGCCGTTCTGGTACTCGCTCGAATCACGGCTCGGCGGTGGCCCATCGTTAATGCAGCAGCGTTCGATCGCTTTCAGGAACGGCGAGTCCACTGCACCACCGCCCGACGGTGAGTTTGGTTCGCTCGATTGCTTACTAACCATCCCGTTGGCACCTTTGCCACCCTCGGCTGGCATCGGCTGTTGTGCGCCAACCGCATTGCTAACGCTTTGCTGCCCATCGCCCGGTGCGCCTTTCTCGGTGCGGCTCCGGATGATGTCCTTCTTCAGTCGTGTTAGCTTCTTCTCCTTTGGCACTTCACGCTGCTTGCCTTTGTGCAGCAGCAGTAACGGTTGCTGCGGTACGATCGGTACGATCGGTTTCGGTTCCATCCGCTCACCCCCGGCCAGCTGCTCCCGGATACATTCCGAGAGGTTGATCTGCACCACATCGGTCGGGGCCTTTTTCGAGCGCTTCTTCGTCTTCAGTGTCGGCCCGGGCGGCAGCGACTGCACGTGCCGATACTTTTCCAGAAAGCTTTCGTCGATAATTTGCAACTTTTGGCTTTTCGGTCCGCGAATCTTCTTCAGCTGCTCCTCGTACTTTTTGGCCTGCTTCTTCTGCCGCTCCGCCTCCTTGCGAGCCTTCCGGGCAGACAGCTTCTCGCCGTCGGACTGGTGGGGGGTGGGGTGATGTGGCTGCGGTTGCTGGTGGTGGGAGGACTGTTGTGCGTTTCCTGCTCCATAGCTGCCCGTGGCGCCCCCGGCACCGCTGGTCTGTGGCCCTGAGTTGTGCACCGAGGCGGCCGCTGGCTGGCCGCTCATCATTGCTGTCGAAACTTTGGTTTAACACTTCCTGCAGCACTTTTACATCCTTCAACAACAGGGATTAGATCCTGGAGCTTTCACCAGGCTATCTCGCACAGTTTATCCTTGCCATCGGACAAGGTACGTTTACACTACGCAATTTAGCTCATTGTCAACTACACTGGTCGCAGTCAGTGTTAACTTTGTAGCGGAAAGATGCAATGAGAAAATTTAAATTATGACGGCGTAAAAATGTATTTTACGGCCATAAAAACCATTTAAAACTAAAACGAATAATAAAACACGCCTATCGTAAGCATAGAAAAATAATTTACACCCTCATGTGATGACTCGTGTCAACAGTGCTATAGCACTTTGGCACCTCGCAGTTGACGTTTACAGATGACATTTGTCTGTGGCAATTCGGCCCTTTCAGAACGACGGCGTGCGACTTTGGATTACACAACCACAATCTACGAACGCTGTTTCGTACTTATATTTACCAAATTGGGAAGCTCTTCCCAACTGCATTTAGTATTCCTATCTACCACCGAGTCGTGTTCTAGTCTTAAAACCCACCACCCGCATCATGGACGTTTCGCTCGAGAATCTTTCATCCTCCCAGAAGGATGAGCTGATGAGCACAATCAAGCAGAAGATTGCGATAGCCAATGCACAGGAGCTGGTGACCGTAAGTTTCGAACCGGACCGGTTTCCGCTTGGCTGGGCGCTGATTGTATCGATTGTTGTGATAATTTTTATTTAATTTTACAGAAAATGACCGAAAAGTGCTTCAAAAAGTGTGTCGGCAAACCAGGCCAAGACCTGGACGGTTCGGAACAGGTACGTGTTGGCGTGTTGCTTGCCGGCCTGCGTGATGCAATTGCCTAACATGTGTCTTGTCTGTTTTTATTGATGTTTGTTTGCAGAAATGCATTGCCATGTGTATGGACCGGTTTATGGACTCTTGGAACGTTGTTTCGAGGGCACTGACTCAGCGCCTTCAGCAGGAACAGTACAAAGGATAATGCCAATCCGTGCATCTCCCATCACCAATTGGTTCCATGTGTTATAGCGTAATCTACATATTTTAGCTATCGATACCAATCGCCGTTTACATCTTTATTTTCTGTTTCTAAGACACATACACACAGCATGGAGGGACTTTGTGTTTGAATTCATCTGTTAGTAAATAAACCATGCCAAGAGACCAACGCATTCGAGCAAATGTTTCACGGTTCAGGATCGTCTGGAATGCTCGCAACATCGGCAGAGTTGCGTTCACGTTCTTCGCGTACTTTTTCTAACAATGTAACCAGCAAAGGTTGCTCGGAAGGTGCACGCCGAACTTCCTCAGATTTTAGTCCGATGTGTTTCGCTAACTGCTCGCGGCTTAACGCCATTCTTCGATGTCTCGACTCGGACTGCAGAGCCTTTTTGGTGTATGGAAACTCCAAGACGTCCATCATTTCAAGCATCAGTTCGAATGCCAACGTTTGACCATCTGGTGGGCTTTCTGATACATTATCAACCGTGCTGGAGCTAGGACCACTTCCCTCTGTTTGATCCGCTGCAACAGAGTTCTCATCACCTAACATGTCGTCAAGGATGGCTCGCAAATTGGCCTGAAAATGCAATTGCAGAATGCTGGAATAGTACAATTGGTCGGTGCTGTTGTTTTGTTGGCCTTTTTTACCTTAATTTCCAGCAGTGAACCATTTTCTTCCATCTTTTTCCAAACCATATCACGAAACTCTAAATCTTCGTCCATTTTACTAACTATAGCTTTACAACAACCGAATAGGAATTAAATTATTGTTTGTGAAAACTGTTTTACATGGTTATCCAAAATTTTGTTTACGTTCTAGCGGTGACGCTCTCTTTGACGGGTATTGCGGGTTTTGTTGTGGGTTGGCCAAAACATCGCCTCTGCTGAACAACCCTGTATTCATCGAACATTCGTTGACTTTCTGAGTTGACCCAACGACGTTGTTCTTTCAAATTGGATGTTTAGCCGAGAATTGAATGAAGGTGAATTGAAAAGTATAATGAGTTGTACACCGAAACATTATTTAATTTAAGATTGGTTTTTGGTTTTCCAAAATCAGTAAAATTGGAAATAAAATTAACGAGACAACGTACATTTGTAAGGCTTTGTACAGGTTCGAAATTTGTTCATTGGGTCATGTGACAATCAGCTGTCGTTAAAAACTAATGGGGAAAACTGTCATGTTTTCCATTTTCCTTACTTTTTTTTTCTTGTCGGTGTTTTCATATCGGAAGAATTAAGCGACTGGCACACACGGCACAGTCTGTAGTCCTGCGCGGACCGTCCTTTAACCATGAATACAATAACATAAAATCAGTGCAGAAAGTTAAATTCATCACTATTCAACGGTCCACCAGAGCTGTGTAAAGGGCTAGGTATTTGTGTTTGGATTGAAGGTAGCTTTTTTTCTACCGCCGAAAGTGTTGATCCAATTCTGTTCCTGGGTTCCGCAGTGTATCTAAAAGTGCGTTGTATTTAGCCAACCCCTTGAGAGGTGTCGGATTACATCCTGTGGTGTAAGTATGCCATTCCGAACCGGCGCGTAGTGTTATCCCACCGTCACCGTCCGCCCCGCTTACACGTTCAATCATGTTCTGGTATCATGCTGTAGCTAATTGAATTCCGACGGAGAAAGCATATGCACCGTCACCGTGATGTAACGAAAAAAAAAAAAAATGTCTCACTCGCTACTGCGTATCCAACAGCCAGCATTGGTCATCGCCAACTATCGCCACAACAAAACAGGCAAACACGCACACATACAGGCGCGGGTTTCTCACGCTTGATTCTCAACATTTTGAATTATGGTATTTTTGGTGTGCTGATTGCCAGTTAGCAGGTGGATAATTGCAATAATATTGATTATCGATTGTTAAAACAAAATAATGCCGCCATGAAGCTATCAGTTTGAGGTTCTATTCGATTGTCGAATAAGATTTTCTTTAGCGCGTTTAGTGTTTGCCACCTTCTATCGTGCCTGATAAGCGCTCAGTTAGTCATTTGGTTTTATTTTATCGCTTTTTCACCGTGCTGCACTACAGCCCTTGGTGAAGTGATGAAACTAGTCTCCCTAATCGCAGTAACGTGTTGACCGATAAGCAAATTCCTGCATTTTGCAACGTGTAATCGTAGTGTAGTGGTACTCATCCTGCATGCAGTCGAATTAATAGAAACCTTTCTATAGCAAAATTTTTATTATTAGTATTGTTTGTAGCATATTTTTCATACGAAAGCGCCCGCGAAAATGTACTGCAAACATCAATGAATGTGTATGCACTAACCTAGCACACGATGCAAGACGGAGCCCTTGTAGAATGTTGTTTATTGCATTTCGGCATCCCGTTTAATTAAGCAAGAGCGTTAGAATTTGAACGCATTGATAATAATATGGCCATAAGTCATGACCCATTACGCAAATCAAAAAGACTATTACGGAAGATTGCTTGCTTTCTGTTCGTAGCACGGTATTACCTGTTGCAAGTCTTAGCCCAGTACGATAAGCCACCGAGAGATGCCGGCTCTTCTCTCCTCCGCGTTATCATACGACTGCGATTGTGCAAGGCTCTCTCCACAGCTCAGCTCGTCTCGGCGAATCCTCTATTCCAATGTGCTTTCTCTTTGCACCGCATGCAGTTAGTAGTAGGCGAACGCGTGGCACGCTTGGTTGTTTGCTGGCTGCCGGTCATTTCTAACCATTTTTTTCTCCTTCCTTTACTTTCCATACACACACCTCTACGCAGCTACATCGAGGACGTCGGTTTGACGGGTGCGACCATCACACCACTACAACACCCCCGGCCGCAAGATGATCCGCTACTGTCCAACGGACACGTCCATGGACGTCGTTTGGTTCAACCATGGCGTGTCCCAATGCTTCATGGACACCGTTGCCATGGGGACGATCGGTGGATTTATGCTGATCTTTGGCACGCTGCAGCTCATCATGTATCTGCGCCACGCGACGGAAATCGACACGCAGCGGATACGCAAATCCCGGCTGTACAACTTCCAGCTCTTTCTGCTGGTGCTGATGCCACTGCTCACGACCGCACGGTTTGTGCTCGAGGCGTTCGTCTTCGAAGGGGCACAGGTGTACGGGTTCATGGTGCTCTCGATCGCAGTAGCCCTGTTTGCGTACCCGTACTCGATCGTGCTGCTGGTGAAGGAGCGGTACTACCAGCTGCCGTCCGTACCCACGCGCGGCCACGGTTTGGTGCTGCTCGTCTTCTGGACGCTGCTCTTCATCGTGCAGAACATAGCGTTCGTCAACCTGAACTACCGCGATGCCTGGTTCCGGCTGGAAACGGTGCGCGATAAGGTGGAGTTCGGTATGTTTGTGGCGCGGTACACCGTCACGATGCTGCTGTTCGTGATCGGGCTGAAGGCGCCCGGCATTACGTCGACCCAGTTTACCGAGGAGTACCAGCATCTTCACCAGGCACAAGAAAACCGGTCCACCTTTGCGAACGCCTGGACGAAGATGCGCACGCTGCTGCCGTTCCTGTGGCCGAAGAAGGACGCGCTGCTACAGTTTCGGGTGGTGTTTTGCTTTCTGCTGCTGATCGCCGGCCGGCTGATCAACGTGTACGTGCAGATCTACAACAAGAAGATTGTCGACAGCCTGACGGAAAAGCCGACCGTCTTCCGGTGGGACTGGATACTGCTGTACGTTGGGTTTAAGTTCCTGCAGGGCGGTGGCACTGGATCGATGGGACTGCTGAACAATCTGCGCAGCTTCCTGTGGATCCGCATCCAGCAGTACACGACGCGCGAGATCGAGCTGGAGCTGTTCCGCCATCTGCACAGTCTGTCGCTGCGCTGGCACCTGAACCGGAAGACGGGCGAGGTGCTGCGCGTGATGGACCGCGGTACGGACAGTATCAACAATTTGCTGAACTACATCCTGTTCTCGATCACGCCGACGATCGTGGACATTCTGATTGCGGTCGTGTTCTTCATCACGGCGTTCAACTGGTGGTTTGGGTTCATCGTCTTCCTTACGATGACGCTGTATATTGGTAAGTAGCGGTACTGGAGGAATTTGTTTTAAAAAGAATCATTTATTGAAATCAAAATCTGCTTTCATTCCAGTGGCAACGATCATGGTGACGGAGTGGCGCACCAAATTCCAGCGTCGGATGAACTTGGCGGACAATCAGCAGAAGGCACGCAGCGTCGATTCGCTCCTCAACTTCGAGACGGTAAAGTACTACGGCGCGGAGCAGTACGAGGTTTCCTGTTACCGGGACGCAATTCTCAAGTTCCAGGTAAGTGTTTGTCTTATCAGCAATTGTGGCAAATATGCTATAACGAAAAAAGAAAAGGCAGAGCTCACCCACCACGTGCGTTCGATTATCATTGCGCTTTTCTATTTCTGTTCATAAAGTAACGCTTGTATCTTTTTTTATATTTCCAGGACGAAGAATGGCGCTCCATTATCACGCTGAACATTCTCAACACGATGCAGAACATTATTGTGTGCGGTGGTTTGCTTGCCGGGTCGCTGCTCTGTGCCTATCTCGTCGTTTACGAGGAGGGATTAACCGTCGGCGACTATGTACTGTTTGCCAGCTACATTATCCAGCTTTACGTACCGCTCAATTGGTTCGGCACATTCTACCGGTAAGGCAGAGGAAGGTGGAAATCCCACAAGCACACACACACACACACAGGCGCGCTAATCGTTTCAAACGATCCACTTTATCTTGCAGTGCAATCCAGAAGAACTTTGTCGACATGGAGAACATGTTCGAGCTGATGCGCGAAGATCAGGAAGTGGTGGATGCACCGTCCGCCCCCGGGCTGGCCGTTGCACGCGGCCGCATCGACTTCAACGACGTCACGTTCGGCTACAACGCGGAGCGGTTGGTGCTGCGGAACGTGAGCTTCACCGTTCCCGGCGGCAAAACGGTTGCCATCGTCGGTCCGTCGGGCGCAGGCAAGAGCACCATTATGCGACTGCTGTTCCGGTTTTACGACGTCAACAACGGCTCGATCCTGGTCGATGGACAGAACATTAAAACGGTCCGGCAAGCGACGCTGCGCCAGGCGATCGGTGTAGTGCCGCAGGATACGGTGCTGTTTAACAACACGATCAAGTACAACATCCAGTACGGGCGGGTGGGTGCCCCGGAAGCGGACGTCATAATGGCGGCCCGGAGCGCCGACATACACGAGCGCATTCTCACCTTCCCGGAGCAGTACGAGACGCAGGTCGGCGAGCGGGGCCTGCGCTTGAGCGGCGGCGAGAAGCAGCGCGTCGCGATTGCCCGCACGATCCTGAAATCGCCCGCGATAGTGTTGCTGGACGAGGCGACCAGCGCGCTGGACACGCAGACGGAGCGCAACATACAGTCCGCGCTGGCGAAGGTGTGCGCGAACCGGACGACGATCATCATAGCCCACCGGCTGTCGACGATCATCCACGCGGACGAGATACTGGTGCTGAAGGATGGGTCGATCGTCGAGCGGGGCCGGCACGACAATCTGCTCGAGCAGAGCGGCGTGTACGCGGAGATGTGGAACCAGCAGCTGAAAAATCTGGAACTGGGAGGCAGCAGCGCAGCCGAGGAGGGCGTGGACGCAGCAAACGGACAGGTAGCGAATGGTACGCCGAACAAGGTGGCCGCAATAGCGGCACCGCCAGCGCACCATCATCATCATTAGGGGGGAGAGGGATAGCGGGAACAGGACAGCGGAAGCAGAAAGGTGACAGAGAGGTGTAGGAAAATGTGTTTTCTACCGAGTTCTATTACACAAGCAACGCAACGAGGAAGGAACAAAAAATGTGATAGTTTAGTGCATGGCGTGCAATTAGGAAAGCCCAACCCTCCAGGTGAACCTCCTTTTTAAGAAAACAAAAAATAGCTTTTTCAATTGTGTAATGTGCGCAAAGTAACATTTTCGTTTCACTAAGTAACACACACAAAGTGTTAAAACCCTTAAAAATACAAAAATAACACACACAGGAAAGTGGATAGTACAAGTGACTGAAATTAGCATGAAATTGCACATAGATTTGTATTGCTCTCATCAATACGGCTAGTGGTATATATCACAATTCTTTGCTCCGCGCATGATTCACGTCTTAGGAATCAATCGTTTGGTGGGAACAACTAGTATAAAGGTTAGTTTAAAAGATTGTTTAAAAAAGACAATCAATCATGTACGCTTTACGGTACATCGCAACCGCCAAACTCTGTTCTGCCAGCCACAGCCAGTAGTCGTCAGCCCTTCTTACCATGAGCCAATCGTTTAATGAAAACATGGTGTTACAAAATCGAGTACTTAGCAATAGGGTAGTGCAGCCCGCGGTAGGTCAGGGACAGTCCATTTGCCAATACAGTTTTACGATCACGTATCACGTTCACTCCATTTCGCTCTGGCGGTCTCTAGCCACACTTTTTTTTTGCCTCCATCCCACCGTGCACCTCTGCGTGATCTTCAAAGTCAAGTGCCAAAGTCTCGCGGTGAGACGAAAAACGCGCGTCGAGTTTTTGTCGACCGTCTCGTCGCTACGTTACATCTAACCTCTATGGTCGCGATAAACTCCATTAAAACAGAAGCCACCGCCAAACGGGCAGCCCGGCTTGGCACATGGGAAGGGAAGAAAAGTCTCATTACGCTCTCACGGCTAATTGCGCCCGAGGGGTGATAGAGGGGGCGCACATATGTGGTGGGCGCTAAGACCTGAGTGTGTGTGACTAAACTATCGTTTCTGATAGTCTTGTTAGCAGTGAATGAACCTGTTGGTGCCGTATTTTACGTTGTTTTTCTTCGCTTTTTTCTACCTTTCCAGATCCTGGTTTGTTAAGGCAATAAGATGGCATTTCAAACATGCGGTGAGTCGTGGAAAGCAAACAAAAAGAAGGATGTATCATCAAATCATCACCCAAACACGGAGGTTTGCCCGAACGTTCGAACTGAAGCGCTGCCAAACCCGAGCTTGGTAGCTTCATCGGAAACATCTATCGTCTCGTAAAATACAGATCAATATTGACACACGGAATGTGGTACTGTTTGTTGTCGAGTGAGGTAAAATTGACTTTTTTACATTTTTGTGTGTATAGTTCATAAGAATGTAAAATATGTCCCCTCCGCCCGGGGACAGTGTTTGCAGTTGCGCAGCAGTCCGACAGGGTGCGGTGGCTTAGATTCTTTGTGAGCCTTCTTTTTTCTCTAATTTTCGGGAGCTTTAACAGGGCACTTACCATTCATCCGCGAATAAGCAACGCAAACGCAATTTTCTACACCCTTCGCGGTTAGCTTTTGTGCGCAAATCGGCGCCAAACACGCCTTGCCGTCCGTACCGCAGCAATCGCTCAAATCTTGTAACCCACATCGAGCAAACTAACGCCACAAACATGGACAGCATTACATTGGCCGAAGGAAGGTTGGCAGTGCTCGCGAGCAATTATGCGCTCGGTTCACCCACTTCCCCTCTTTGCAGGAATTAAAATCACACACACCGTGCGAGAAAAGAACTGCGGCCACACAATCCATCGCGCCCGGACCTTCGATGCCCTTCATGCACCGGCTAAGGAGTTTTGCGCCTAAAATTGCATTGTTTCGTTGCATTCGTTTCGTTTCATAAAAAAAATAGAAAAGAAACGACAGTAACGAGAGCTTTACCATTTTATTGTCGTCGTTCGTGGTTTGGGGTGGGAGGGAGCCCGCGTATACTAATTGCCGACACGGCGTTCTTGCGCCAAAGGTTCTTGCGCATGCACATTATACGCAAACGAACACACACACACACACGTGCATTGCCCGCGATGTACTTACCGAATGCATTGGTGCATTGGTGCATTATGTCGCTCCATCAACACCGTTAGACAACGGTGCGCCAACGCGTGCTTGCTGATTAATGATCTGCAAAGGCAGTGCCAGCGGAGTACTCTCTACCATCTAATGACTTCTCACAAACAAGTGTGTGTGTGTGTGTGGGTGTCGTGCGTAACAAATGGGCGACTTTTACACCGGGCCAGAGACGCCCACGGCGCGGTTTTGTTTGCTTTTGGGTGCAGGTTTTTCCGCTGTGAGGGTTGGGTGAGATGCGAGGCACATTTGGCAACGGCCGAGGCGTCTTGTGTGTGGTAACACACACACACACACACACACACACACACACACCCTAAACTCTGTTGCTAACCGTCGGCCTCTGCTCGATCATGGCACACTCTATTGTACGACCAGAAATGATTTCGTTTGTTTCGTCGCCAGTGCAAACTATTGGTCTCGGCAGGCGACGTAAGAATGCACCTGCATTCGGTGAATGATGCAAGATGGTGGTATGCAGCAGTGATGGTTTGGGCATGATAAATTATGTTAAATTCCACCGAGTGGTCAGAGGAGCGGTCATTTGAGAGGCGTTTTGTTTTAAAAATTTACTTTAACTCGAGCTAGAATGACTTTGGAATTTAAATGTGTCAGAATTGAATTGTAAGTATTCTACCATTCTCTACCAATCTGTAGACATGCTTCATCGTTACATTAAATTATAATTATTCAATTCAATTTAATATAGTTTTATTGTCTACCTTAGGTTTAACAATAAAAAAACTCATTCTCAAACAAATAAATAAAACTAAGGAAATATGAATGATAAAGGAAAAAAGTAGGGAAAACAAAAATAAAGAAAGGTGTGGATGGAGTGGAGTTATGTCTCAAGAACCAGAACTGAACGATTCATTCAATTCATCCTAAAGAACCTTAATCGATTCTTTATAAATCATAATGTACTGAGTTGATCACGAAAAGAACGGACTCAATTGTGGGTCGAACTAAGCTGCAATGAAGTACCTTTTAGGCAACGAGGACGAAAAGTCCGAAAAGTCCGTTGCAATTCGACGCAATATGTGGCAATAAGAGCCCCAAAGGCCTACATCAAGATGAGCAATACACGAAAGCCGTTCATCGAGTATAATGCCAAGATCTTTGATGGAATTAGATCGTGTTAGTTGGTAATTTTTTATAGCATTTGGGTAAGATCTAGGATTAGTCGAGAGGGTAAAGAATATAGTGATACATTTAGACAAACATATCAAAAACTATTGGAAACTTTAGTGGTAATGGTCTAAATACAATTTCATAAGTTCATGAGAGATTTTGCATCTACCAAATCATCGCTAAATTAAATCTACTGTAGAGCGATCATTCAACGGACTCGGGGTGATTGTTAACGGCACCATGTTACACGATCCTCGATTCCAGGCTTTAAAAAGCTTCAATATTAAACAGCAAACAGTTTCAATTACAACAGCTTGCTTGATTTAATCGCTCAGATAAGAAAAGAAGGCGACTTTGGCATTTAAAACGGCCACATTCTTATTGCGGCTTATGGCACACTGTCCTTTGACCTCCGAATGCCACCAAATGGAGCTCCATCCGTTCGATCTTTCCGCTTAAGAGCAGATCGACCCGCCGACCTCTTGTGTGAGCCATCTTCTCGGTGTTTGCACTTCCTTCTCGCGTAATACAAAAAAAAAACCAATACTGCACATACAAATTGCCCAAAACTCGCGCACCATTCTGACGTGCTGCAACAATGGCGGTGCAGTTAATGAGCTGCAATCGGACACCGTTGCATCAACGCTTGATGCTCTCTCTCTCTCTCTCTCTCTCTCTCTCTCTCTCTCTCTCTCTCTCTCTCTCGCATCGTAATGAACCGTGTAGTGTATCAGTATCGGTATCATCGTGACCTTGTCGTGCCGCCAGCTCCGCCAGCAAGTGATTATAAGTGACCTGCGCAATTTGTTGGATTTTCCCTTCATTTATTTGCTTTCTGATTGATCGGATGGGGCACAGACCGGGTGACGGGGAGTGTGTGTGTCACAATAATTGTACTACGACAACGACGACGACGACAGCTAAAAATGCATCCCCGATCGGTGAGATCATGTGTGACTGAGCATTCATTCCGTACGCTCCTATCCCTGCACTCTATTATGTGCCAATGCGGTAATGCTATTGTGCAATTGCGCACCAAACACCGTGTGATTGTGTGATGAAGGGTAAAAGGAAAAGGGATTTTGTGCATTTTTTCGACTGTCTTAAATCGAAAAAAACACCAATTTCCTCATCACGGTGTTTTTTGCGGTGATCACACGCGGTCGAAATTCACCAATCCGGGTGGCGGGTGCAATGCGGTTGCACGGACTGCAATTGTGGTACGATCGTAAAACGGAAGCTGCAGCGGTTCTGCCCTTTCCTTCTACTGCGATTTCGCGTTTCGTGCTTTTAATTGATAGGTTTCGAATAGCGCTGGCGAGTGCCGGTGCCCAAGCACCCGGGGTGCATCCGATGGCGGCGCTTATCTGATGCATTTCGTCGCGTCTTTTGCGAGCGTTACTGTATTGGGGCGGTTCACCACCGCTCAGCATGCTTCGACATGCTCAGATAAGCATCGAAAGTGCAATTGAATTTTACCCACCACCACCGTCCAAGCGTCCCATGAAGAAGAAGAAGCAGAAGCAGCCGCTGCAGCCCCGACCCAAGGCCCCAAGGGCGCGCGAACGATTAGTGAAATGGGCAGTGAATGGAATGTTGTTTAAATGTAAGTACGGACCACACTTCTTCTTCTGCTGGCTGGCGTAAGATGGATGTAATCTAGGGTACGATTTGCGCCCACCAAAATGGCACGGAACGCGCCATGGCCTGCCCGAGGGAAGGCGTTGCACCAGACCAAAAAGAAGCCACAGCAGCCACAGGATTGGAATAGCTGGCTGGAGTGACCCACACGAGTGCGGTGTTTTTGCGGTATTTGTGTGTCTTCTTGAGTAATTGAATAACACACACCCGGCTGGCTGTTGTTTTTTGTTCTTCTACTCCTACTTCTGCTTGAGCAATGGTGTAGTGTGTGAGTAGTAAGTTAATGTGTGCCTGCCGAGCCGTTTTAAGCAGGTTGGAGGTGTAATAAAACATGAAAACAAACCATCCACCTCGGTACGGGCCTTACGATTTTACATCGGCCCAGGGGCCCGGGGTGATCCGTCCAGGTTGTGCCAGCTGGTACCGAAAGGTTAGTAGGACATCCGTCGTACGGCTAAGGCAGCTTCAGGGGGCGAGCCCCTTCCATGGTTTTTATTGTTTTAAACCGGTAAACGGTAAAGTACGGATGATGGATGAGGTACGGCAGGAGATTTCTTCTTGGAGGGAGTGTGCGGGTGGGGTAATTAGATAAAACAAACGCTCTCAAGTAGCATTACAGCCGTTGCATAAGGAGTCCCAAAAATGTGATTATTAGCTTAATGTAAGAGAGTTGATTTTAGCATTTTTATTAAGGTCTATCTTCAGATGAAGCCATTCAATGGACAAACTTAGGAACGTTAGCCGTTTTTCCTTTGCATTCTCAAAAACCAGATTTTTAAGGGAAATTTATTCGATTCCAAAGCTGCCGCAGCACGATTATTTGTCGTTCCCAAACGCTTTATAAACCAGTGATGTCAAACTCGTTTTGGGTCGGATTGCAGTTGAAAATGTTCCCGCGGGTCGCAGTTGAGCGGTGTTGGGTGGGTGGGTTGGAGGGTGAAGGCTTAGGCGGTGAATAAAATTCTTCCTTTTTATAGTAAGATATATTTTACGTATAAGGATATTTTAAGTCTTTGATCTTGAATTTCCACCATCTTGAATTGAGTGTAAATAAGAAGTATGGAAATACAAATAAAATAAGTACAGCAGTTTTAAAGGACAAGAGACTACCAACTTCCATTCGGTCTCATACAATTAACGCCTTTGTGCTTAGTGCTTGGTTTTTCGTGATTTTTAAAGATGTTGGCCTGATTTTTGCAGAAGCCTAACTAAAGAGTACCCTTCATCAATGAAGTGAAGACAGTGGTATTCCAATGGTATGGTTTCTAAACTCTCCAGAAAACCTCAAAATCATAAAATGGGTGAAAATATGGGAAAATATGATTCCGACTTTGGGGAGCCAACCAGAACTAAAACAAACATGCTACACATGCCATCTTCGGGGATCACCTTCTCAAAAACAGCGACTAAGAGTAACTTACTTCACACTTCGTTAATCGAACTATTGAGACTGAATGTTGTAAGTCTTCTTTCTCAGTAAATAAAAATAAGTACACCCATTATTCCTGTCTCGTGATCAGCAGTCTACTTCAGTTTCATTCAAACAACTGCCAACGTTCTACGCGGGCCGCATGTTTGACACCTCTGCTTTAAACCATGTCAGTCCAAAAGTGCTTGAAGAATTTCTTGAACCTGTTTTGTTCTTCTTCCCCCGTTTGTGTGTGAAACATCTCCAAATCCTGTTTTTTGGAAACGCTTTTTTTATCATGTGATACAGGATGTTTTATTTAGCCAATGATAAGCGTATCAGACGCACCAAAGAATGTTGGCTCAGAATATGGTTTGCAAAGTAACATTGATATTCAAAAGCGTTTAATATCACTTCTTAAATGGTGAAACTATTACCAAAACTGGTTTCTATCAAACTCAAATCGGTGTTGATATAATTTAAATGCTGAAAATATGATTGTTGAAGAGTGAAAATAACTTACTAATAACTTCATTTTGTCTGCATCTGCGCCAACGCACCTTCCCGTAACGATCCGATCCGATCCGAACAGCTCAAACTTTCGTCCTAAATCGTTTCCGGCGCCGGTTAGCTGATGATCGTATGATCGTATCTTATCAGACTGGCCACACAACTTTTAAGCACTGCGAGAGGCGTTAATGAAAAAAGAAATTTCCATGCCCGTAATTTCCCATCCAAACTGCATTGCATAACGGGAGGAGCCGCCCTACCCGATGCATCGGAAAACAAGCTTCCCTTCCCGCCCGAATGAGTCATACCGCGACCGTGCACGTGAGCGTGTTCGCGCGTTTTTGGAAACTTCATTCTCGCCCGACCTTTTGTGCACGCTTGGCACAGGACAACTGGAAAAACGAGAGCACCGAATTGGGTCACCAGGATGACCCTGAAGCATCGCCGGGGGTCGCCTGATCCGACCCCGTGATAGTGCGGGATGCGCGCTACCCTCTGCCCCCGTCGTTTCACGTAATCACGCTGACTGTTCCTTCCTTCGGGCGCGTGTGCGCAATGTACGCGCAACGTATGCGCGTACCACCGGGCCGCAGACACACACCTGTGTGTGTGTGATTTGACCTTTCTTTTCCCACCCCATGGTCCGGAAGAATGCCAACTGTGATGCGTATGTGTGCGTGTGTGTGTCGCTGTTGGTGGAAAAATAAAACAAAAATTGCAAGCAGTGCCCTCGCTGCTCCCTCCACCCTTAGCTGGTGGGATTTTACATCACTGCTGTGGGACATGTGGGTCCGAACGTTCTCACCCGAACCCCTCCTCCCACCTAGCAGTTCCTATAATTTGTAAATATTTGGCAAAACCGTCCAGCATAAGCAGCAAGCGTGCTGTTCGTACAAAGCGTGTCCGCATTCAGTCGCGTTTGTTGTCGTGATCGCTGGCGGAACTTGACGCCGCGCGGCCCCTTTGGGAAGTTATATCTGACCCTGCCTTGTGGTATGCGCCGCTCAGTCGCTGACGATCAGTTCGCTCGTTTGGTTGTGCTAAAAACGAGTCACCCGCGTTGTGAGCATTCGATATTAGTCGTCGTTGGCGTGCCTTTGATCGGTCGGACAGTATTTAGCGGGCAGTCGAAACGAGCAACAGTGTCTCAGATCGGGGCTACACAGTTAATCAGTGTGAGAAAATTTATACAAAGAAGAAAGAATAATCAGTGTGCTGCTCAGTACCATGTGACGGGCGTGTTGCGCACGGGGAAGCTTAGAATCAATCGAATCGACTGAGAACACGGGGCGCAATCGCAGTGTGCCAAGAGTGGGTAGCGCCACTGCACAGAGTGACAAAAGGTACAATCTTCATTGCAATCGCTTCCAAGGCATGCTGTGTTTGTGTATTTGTGTGTGTGTGTGTGTGTGTGTGTGTGTGTGTGTGTGTGTGTGTGTGTGTGTGTGCTGTGTTTGTTTGGAAAGCGGCTGATTATGCATTAAAGTGACATTACTAACTCGCGGCAACTTGCAGTGTGCATTAATGCTATCCGGGGTAGCTAGTGACAAACAATTTGACTACCGGTGATTGTGCGCTTTCGTCAACAGAACGTTTGATGTTTGACAGTGTGTGTGTGCTTGTGTCTGTGTGAGCGTTTTCCTATCATCCAAAGAACGTGTTCTTATTGCTGATCATCCGCATCGCGGTATCTATTATCACGCTCTTCGACCACGGGACTGGATGTCCTTCGTGGTGGTATAAGTGTGCAAATTATGCACCAAATTCCTCGCCGAATTTTATCGGTCAAACCAGAAGGGATGGACAAGCTGGAGCATAAAAGTGGATATGTGCATTTTGATTTTTTTTTGGAGCGTGAAATAGGAACGAATGGCAAACCAAATAGGAAAGCAAGCGATCGGCTTATGTATAATTTATGCTGATTAGTAGCGATCCGCACCGCAAGCGTATCCGGCAAAGCGCGACCTGCTGATCCGTCCTCCAGCACCTTGGTTGCTCGGTTAAGGCGACAAAATCGATTGATACGACAGTGCGAAACCATCACAACACTGAAGGCTCGCTTCGATCTTGCTTTTTTTCTATTGAAATGCGATCGGAGCTGATCTTTGGTTTGGGTTCCGTTAGCAAAGTGGGTGCTGGGTCTTATTTATGGGCATGTAAAACGTTGGATTTGAACTTGAAAGCTGCTTGTAAAAGAAAACAAAAAAATGATTTAATTGTGTCCTACTTTTTGTAATTTAATCTATGCAAAAAAATGACCCATGATGAGACTTCTATTTTTGGAAGTAGGAAGCATTTTGCACAAAATGTTTCGACCTAAATGCAATAGTTAACCATGCCAAACGGTGTTGGCGAATTGGCATGATGATACCGTTGCGACATAAGGAAAAAAAGACAGCTTTTAGTGTGTTTGCATGCCGCAGGCAAAATAGCCAAGTGCCGCTTCTGCTTATTACAACAAACCCCGTAAGCCCGAAGGCAATAAGCAGTACGGACGGATTCACCATCCGCATGCGACCCCAGCTGGGCGGGGAGTGTTTTATTCGTGCGTAATGACAAAATTTATTACCTGTCCGAACGATTGCAGCAATGCAATCCGCGGCGAACACTCCTTCCTCTGCGCAAGCACATGCACTAGCGCTGGGACTTTCCATTCGAAGTGTTGCAATGGTACGTTGCCTTGTCTGCATGGGTTTAATTATTTATTATTTTTAAATATTTTACACTTACCGAAAAACCAACCCCAAAAAATCATATGGCTCAACTTGGCCCGCCAATCACACAGACGACAATGGTGTTCGATCGATCGGTTCTGTTCAATCATTTATGTGCACATTCCTCATTTGCCTCCCCCGGACCGATCACGGTAATAAAATTGTCTTCCCGCACGCAGACTACAGAACGCGCCCAGACTGGCAAATGAAGCTTGCCGAGCGGTATATTCGCTCGATGCGGATATGATATGGAACCCTTTACTATTCATGTCACTCACGATCGGCACAGTAGCAGCTAGCAAACAGACCGGCAAACGCTGTCCCTGCGGGAGCCACTACACTGCACCCGATCCAGAAGCTTCCTTGTCCAAGCGGCCACCATAATCGCGTCCTTGTCGAGCGGCGTTTAATGTTGCTGTCTTTTAAGTAAACTCTAATAGGACGCACCAACCGCTGCCAGTAGGGTTCGTCTTCTACAGTTGCAGTGCGTTCAAGTCTTCGCGTCTGGCGGTGAGCGAGGTGAACGACCAATAGAGGGCGCGCGCGTTGGACCGTTTGGATCGTAAATTGATTAGCATATGCGAATTCGCCCATCGGCAGGTTGTATTTGGCACCGCGCGCGCGTGTGTGTGTGTGTCTGTGCGCTTGGTATGCTTTTTATGGCACTCCAGCTTTGACCTTTATTAATAATTTCAAGTCCATGATAACAGCACGCGCGGGAACAGCATAAACAGCGAGGATTCACCGCTAGCGATCGCTCAAAACCGGTATCGATCGATATCGCCACTGTTAAGGACGTCCAAATTGGATCAATGTTAGCTGAAAGAAGCTCAAAATATGACTGGAGCTGGGTGCTTATTATGCTTTACTTTGTTTGGTTCTTGGCGGGAGGACACTTTGCTACAGCATTTCGAACACATTTCGCCGGGGGGAGAATACAGTTTCTGCCAAATTGCTTATCATACCGGCGGCTGACTCGCTCGTACTTGACCTGAAGAAAACAGGTTCGCTCGAGCCTTGTACATCAAGATCAGGAGGATTATTATTATGCATTTCTGGGCTGGGCAGAGCGTTGGGCACAGGACCACCGTCTGGCGCAGTGCAACGGGAAGGGATAGCATCTTGAGTTACGACTTACGATTTTCACACACTCTGGGACGTCTCATCGACGAAGGACGACGAGCTGTTCGTACTGTTGGCTCCCGAAGGGGGGGGGGGGGGGTGGGGGAGGTTGTTTCACCGGATCCGTATCATCCGATTATCACTTTTCTTTCCCGCTCTCCTTGAACTGGCGGGCCGCTGTGTGGTATTTTCCTTTTGGTTTCTGCTGTATGCTGTATAAATCAACTACAAGAACCTGAATAGTAGTAATATGGGGGAAGGTTGACCGTGCCAACGTGCAGCCAGTGCAAAAGTGCGACGTTGCGAGTGGGTTGGGTGGGTTTTGTTAATTATTATTATTATTATTTTTTTCACTCATTGTTTTAACTGGTCGTGCGCACCGGCGACTGCTTACTCGTGACATAACCTCCGCCACAGTGTGCCGCTTTCAGGGTGAATCAGAAAATTTATTACGCCCCTGTAGCTTGAACGATAATTGTAGGGTCGTGCTAAAGAGTATAAGTCCGCTAGCTACATGACTGTGACGCGTTGTACCGTTGTTAACGTTTTGTAAAAATATCGTTTTAATTAAGTCCGAAATGAGACGTTAAAAATTCAATTTTAAATTGCGACTCCAATCTCAGACAAAGAGCCACAAGAACCTGCCCGAGAGATGCATCCTCCCATGCATGCATAGGTGGCGACAAACAGACGCAAACCCCTGCAGGCGCGGCTGCTTCTGTTGCAACACTGCATTTGCTGAAGCGGTTGTGCTCAAGAGAAGAGAGTTTTGCTGAAACTTGTTCCGATGGTTACCACCTGCAAGGCGTATCGATACGCACGTCCCCCTGGTTGGAGGTTACGCTGGTGGAGGGTAAATTATATTATTGGTAAAATCCTGCGCAGAGCAAGCCTGCACATACAAGGCTGTGCATACAAAGTGTTAATAAAACTGCACCATGAAGTGTGTTGCTGCTGCTCACCCGGCTGCTGCGTGCAATAGCTCGAAAACGGTTCTGCTTAACCTAAATCGAGATGATATAATACCAGCTTCAGGTTGAAAGAAGCACCCCGTGTCACTGTGGGGACTTAGTATGGGCCGGCTGGGACATTCGGAATTGGAGATTAATCGCAACGGTTGGCCAATAGTGTGGGGGGAGGGGGAGAGAGTTTGCTTGAAATGTTTTCTCGATGGAACGATACCATCTAAAGGTGGTACAGAAGACCCCCGGTTTTTAGCATATGTCTCACACACGATCGAGGACGATCACTTTGGCTGTGAATACTTCTCAAGATACGACACACACACCCATCGCTGTGGCGATAAGATTGATCTGGTATGCAAACGCAAAACCCGTGCCTGGCATTTAAAGCGGATTGATCGATAGTTGATGGCTCTTGAAATTGTTTAAAAGTATAGCTTAGTTGTAGAATTAATAAGGGAAGATGCATACAGCTCATCGCACTGCGAAACGTTTCGTGATTCACTCGCGCAACAGTGCACCCCGCAGCTGGCTTAATTTATAGCATTAAACATTACATCATGCGCCCTTTAGCATCGGAAAGTTCCTGTTAACAATTAAACATATTCACCCTCCTCCCCGCAGGACACACGATCACGATCACGCGACCTTCGCACAGAAGCACTTGACGGCGGATGGACGACGAGCAGCAGCGCACGATGGCGACGACGGTGGTGCACCGGGAGATGATGGCGACCACCACCACCACCACCACCGCAGCCGTCCCCGGCATTGCCGAATCGTACGCCGGCCGGTCGATCTTCATCACCGGCGCGACCGGTTTCATGGGCAAAATAATGGTGGAAAAGCTGCTGCGCGACTGTGGCGAGCTGCGGTGCATCTATCTGCTGATACGCGCGAAAAAGGGCGTCGATCCGGCCCAGCGCAAAGAGGAGTACGTGAAGAACATCGTGTTCGATCACGTGCGCGAACGGTACAGCGAGCGGCTCGGCAAGATACGGCTGATACGCGGCGACATACTGAGCCCGGGCCTCGGGCTGAGCGACGACGATCGCCGCGAGCTGACCGAGAACGTCGAGCTGGTGTTTCACTGTGCCGCGAACGTGCGCTTCGACCAGCACATCCGGCAGGCGGTGGACATCAACCTGAACGGCACGATCCGGGTGCTCGGGCTGGCGGAGCAGATGCGGCGGCTCGTGTCGTTCGTGCACGTGTCGACCGCCTACTGCCAGTGCAATGAGGCGGTGCTGGAGGAGAAGCACTACCCGGCGCCCCAGAACCCGGAGGGCATCTCGAAGATGGTCGGCCTGCTCGACGACGATCTGCTCGACATCATAACGCCAAGGTAGGTGTAGATTAAACGGAAAGCTGCCGGCATCGGTGCGTGCTACAGGAAACGGCTCTCTCATCTCCCCTACTCCCCACAGACTGCTGAACAACCTGCCGAACACGTACGCGTACACGAAAGCGCTCACCGAGGACATGGTGTACCAGTACCGGGGCAAGCTGCCGATCGCCATCGCCCGCCCGTCGATCGTGACGGCCGCGATGAAGGAACCGCTGCCCGGGTGGGGCGAGGGCACCAACGGCCCAACCGGGCTGCTGATCGGGGCCGGCCGGGGCGTCATCCGCAGCATGCACTGTAACGGCGAGTATCTGGCCGACTTTATGCCGGTGGATGTGACGATGAACGCGATCATCGCGATCGGCACGGAGCGGATGGCGAACGCGCGCAAGGAGGATGTGATGTACTACAATCTCACCTCGTCCGCCGACAATCCGATCAGCTGGGGCGAGGTGCTGGAAATGGGGCGCGGCATACTGAACCAGAATCCGTTCTGCTTCGCCCTCTGGTATCCGGACGGGTCGATCAAGTCCAACTATCTGTACCATCTGCTGTGTGTCGTTCTGTTCCACTACCTGCCGGCGTACCTGATCGACTTTCTGATGGTGCTGCTCCGTCGCAAACCCTTGTAAGTGGCCCGTTTTGAGGGATTTTTCTCTCGCTCTCTCTCCTCTCTCTCTCTACTAACTCCTCTTTTCCATATCCTTTCCACAGCTTGGTGAAGGTACAGAAAAGGATATCGGCCGGACTGACGATACTGCAGTACTACACGACCAAGGAATGGATCTTCCGGTGTGACAACACGAAATCGCTCTACCAGCGGCTGTCGCCGGACGATCGGAAGCGGTTCTACTTCGACGTGAACGAAATCAACTACCAGACCTACCTGTACGATTTCATTCTCGGCGCCCGGCAGTACATCCTGAAGGAGGCGCCCGAAACGCTACCGAAGGCAAGGAAGCTGCTGCGCAAGTAAGATCCTCTTCCGACTGTCTGCGTACGTTCCCGTTCCTGGAGATCACTAACAGATGAAATTCCTTTTTTTTCCACCACCTCCCTCTTTGCAGGCTCTACATCATGGACAAGATTGTGCAGATTGGACTGTACCTGTGTGGACTGTGGCTAGCCTGGACGTATCTGGAGGTTGTGACCGGCTCGATTCAGTTCGTGTTCGATACCGCTATCGAGAGTCTGCGCGGCACGACCGTACGGCAGGGACTTTGATTTCAACGATGTGCTTATTAATTTAACGATTTGAGAGGGGTTGGCAAAGTGATCGCCTCTGGCTAATGTGTGAAAGTTAGTAGTGTGTAAGTAACGTTTTTGGTTAGTTTTTGCCCCCCAATTTGGATAGGCGGGGACGGTAGGGACGCCCCCTCACATTTTAAAATTGCACTGCCTCAATGACAATTCCACCTTTTTTGGGCCTTTGTGCCTTCTGCACGGAATGCACCGAATTTTCCATCGAACACGAGGGTTGTGTGCACACATGTGTGCTTAAATGTATATTCTTAGCGTACGTAATAAAGCTTTTTATGAAACAAATTCGTTCCTGCGTTTTTTGTATTCTTTTCCATAACGAATGGAAACAGACGAAAGACGATCGTTTTGACGATATTTTAAGTGTAACTTTCAATAATTTTCAGAACTTATTTTTTTATGTAAATTTCTATTTCTATTATTGTCCTTTTTTTCTAAAATTCTAAATGGAACACTAACTTACACCCGCTTTGGTGCGGTATTACGATATAGGTCCTGAAAAAGATCCAAATTTTCTTAAAAATCAGTCAAGGATAAGAATATTCGCTTTACTACGTATTCGGATGGTATGAAACACATACTAGTGATGGGAAAAAAATGAAGTTTTCGTCGGAAACGATTCCGGGTAGCTCCAAAGATTACTGGAATCGGATTCAGCTTCGGAAATGGTTCCGGAATCAGCTCCGGAATCGGCTTCGGAATCGGAATTGGCTCCGAAATCAGAATCGGTTGCGAAATGGAGTCGGTTTCGGCATCTCTATAAGAATAGGCGGGTTTGGGTCCAATAATGCTATGATGCTACGTATTGATAGCCGCAAGAATCATTTTTTTGCTTATAAACGATCCTTTTTCATCGAGACTTCTGGATTGATTTCGCTTCTGAAACTACTTAAAGAAGTGATTCCGTGAATCCAATCCCGAAGTGAATCGATTCTGGAGCCGATTCCAGAATCGGCTCCGGAGTCAACTGGGGAATCGGAATCGGCTCCGGAATTAATTCCGAACTCGTAATCGGAATCGGGTAGGTCCGATTCCGAGCTCTCACCACTATCACATACAGACGCTTTTTCCTTGTACGCTTTGTGCGCTAAACATGGCAAATATTTATTCAGACAAGTTTACGACATACGTAACAGATCACGCGCTGTGTTTTTTTTTTAAATTGCGAAACCACAATAGTACGATTAAAACTTTACTAACACAGCAACGAACCCGAGTTCGCTACCGTTCCACCATTTGTAACTAGAACGAACGGGGTTTTTTTTATTGTACGACACTGCCCAATAACATTGGGCATATTCCTTTGGGAACGGTAGAGGGTAGAGCTTAAAGCAACGTGTTCTCTCCGTTTTGTTTACCCCGGCTGTTTTCTAAGCAAATTGCACTACACTACAGCATTAGCTAAACGATTACTTCCGAGGAGTAGGGGGGCTACTGGGCCGTGTAGGGCTATACATTGCCCTACAGTGAACTGTGTGCGGGATGTGGACATGTATATACATATCGATATATATATTTACAAACGGGCGAGAGCCAACAACACGAGGTGAGATGAATACTTTAAGCACTTAAAGCGATGAAAACAGCAGCTTCATCTGTACACGGAGCATCCAGGGTGAGGAGCGCATTAAATGCAAAATGAGGAGAGAAGGTATAGCACACACACACACAAACGCACACACGATTGATGGGGTATACTTAAATCTCATGCTTGTTTGCCTTGTCTGGCTAATGCCGACAAAGCTAACCTAAATAAAAGAGATGGCAGGAGAGATGTGGCCACACCGTCCGTTCCATCCGCCCTCAGTGACTGGTGCGTGCCAAAGTTGTGCAGACCGCTTGTGTAACGCCCTTCCTAAACGATCGAACTATTTACAAACGTACTATAATACCGGCCCTTCTATACTACCGGGGGCTTTGACTCATGGGGCCACCAACACCACCACCACCACCGACACCTTAATAGAACACCTTTTTCAGCTGCTCGTAGGCCGTGTTCATAATGCCCCAGCTGAAGAACGCACGTGTGCAATTCATGCTGACGCCTTTGTACACATTTCGCAGCTTTCGATCGCGATCATTGTACACCTGCTGCAGCGCTGTCCACATACTGTCGTACGGTCCGCCGACCCGGCACTGCATCGTCACCTTGACCACGTTCAGCGGGTAGAACAGCGAGCTGATAAATGCACCGATGCAGGCACCCGCCACAAACTCTTGCGTCCGTTGCGACAGTATCGAAACCTGAGGAGGGGAGGGGTTTGGTGATGGAACCGGAATGGTGAATCGTTTCTATCGTAAGTCCCTCGCGCTCATGGCTTACCCGTTTCGGTAGACGACTGTCGGCTTCCTCTCTTAGCACGAAAAACATAGCGTTCGATGGTCCGTTGCGCCAAAGCACCGGCACTAACCCCCGGTACAACTCTTTAATACCGTTTTCCAGAATGATTATTCTAAAAGAAAGTGAACGTCACATAACTGTTTCCCGCGGTACCATTTCCTTCCGCCCTCCAATCATACTCACTTGAACGCATGGTGGGTGTTGCGATACCGCTGATGGTACGTTGCATCCGCCAGCAGGGTCTGCACCCGCTCGAATGGCATCAGGGCGGCCTCGAACGTTCCCGCCACCATGCCCGCCACCGTTTTGGCCGTGTACGGGTTCACGTGACAGTACTCGACCAGCGGCCGCCGGGTGCTGTCGTACACGCCGAACATCAGCGACAGGGAGATGGTTTTCTGGGCCAGCGGTGGGAAAATGCCACGGTACAGGTACAGCATGCCTTCGCTGCGCAGCTGGCCGAACGCTTGCGTTAGCTGCACCCCGTGCAGCATCTGCCGGAAGATCATCTTGTAGATCGGGTACGTGACGGTAATGTTGACGAAGGCCGCTCCCCAGCCGCACGCAAACTCCCGCCAGCAGAAGATCGGCACGGTGGTCGGTGGGGGGCTCGCGACGGCCGTCACTGTCGGCGGCACACCGGTCGGTTCGGCCCGAACAATTGCCATTGGTGATTGTCGCGAAACAAACGCAGCGCGCGGGGGCGAACAAAAGCCGTTTGTTGATGTTCCACTACACAACAGGTGTGGGCGTGTGGGTGTTGATGTGGGCGGCAGCAGCAGCAGTTAAATTGTGAAGCGATTGTTCCGCGAGCGCCTAGCAGCATGGCAGCGAATGCACCGAGAACCCGACCGTTGCTCGTGGTGTGATCGGAGCCATACTTGCCTCGCTCAGTACCGGGTGCACCACCGTCAGAAGTGCCGAAATATGATTCCCTGGCAGTTATATAAGCGATGACCAGCACGGACACAATGCTGCGCCTGTAGCTTGGGACCAAATTTGGACAACAACTACCGCGTTTCCACGTTCGAGTCACATGTGCGATGCTGTTGCTGCTGCTGCTGCTACTGCTACTGCTGCGATGCGTTTTGGACGAAACCACTTTCACCGGAATCCGCGGACAGTTGCTTCGATGGATTAGCTACACTTCGTGCATTGCAAGCGCTTGTTTGCGGGGTCGCACACACTGATAAAATTGATTAGATCAGCACCCCCCGTGTTTGCGGAGTGTTTTGTATTTTTCTTCGCTGTGTTTTTTATTTGTTCTCGTCGCTAACGTCATTATCAGCTGACAGGTTGAGCTGCACTGTGGCGCGCTGATTGGCAAACAAAGATGACAGTTATGGGCCACTCCAGTTGGGTTTTCGATCACGCAAACCGGTTGGTTTATTTGTGAAAAAATAGTTGTTTGTCCAAGTCGGAGAGGGTTTTTATTACTTGTAGACTTTTTTAATATCGTGTTAAATCGTAATCCAATATAATGGCAAGATGTTTTCCCTTTTTGCAGAATGATTGTCGGGAGTAGGAATGTGCACATTGTGGGCAACGAAAACGAATGAACGGGTTGGACATGCTCGGACTTTTCCTTTCATTAGAGTTGTTGAACATTCCTCTTCAGTTGAAATAGTTTTGTATTTTTTTTATGTGAGTTATTCACCAGTATTTCAATAATAAAGTAATAGAAAGCATATCATGTCTAACTAAAACCAATCTAAACAAAATATTAATTTTGGTTCTGCTACCAACTGCCACTGTTCAGTGACAGCAAGCTGTCTACAAACGCGTCAGTGATCCAGCCCGTTCTGGATCTACTTGGCATACATTTTTTTTTTCATCGCACCTGCTAGTGGAAAATTTCATGTTTTTCGCTAGTCTTTGAAAATAATTTACGATTAGAAGATCGTATTGGCTGGCGATAAACGACCGCAGAACAAAACATGTGTTACGCCTACGAGAGTGAGAAACCGTAATCAGCCGTTCCATTGCCGATCCGTGACTGAGTTTCACTCTGCTGTCCCCGTGTGTATTGATTTGCTGGCAGTCGACAAGTGAACAAAGTGAACAACACACACAGAACATTTTGGTAAGGTTGTGAAAAGCAAAAGCAAGACAAAAGTATCCCATTCCCATCCATCACAGGCTGTGTGGAGCAGCCCATCGGTGCAAAAAGGTAAGTACGACAAACGCTTCGGTCCGTATGATCGGCCTGTGTAATTAGAAAAGAATCGTTTCAAGGTCGTCGCAGCCCCGTCGTGCCCGTGTGTTGTGTGCAGCTATGTCTAGTCAGATTCCGCCACTGGTATGTCATACACCTCCACCGATAGACTTTGACGCGGATGACGATGACGATGATTACGGTTCGGATATACCTGAGGACGACGTAATTGGTATCGATGAGCGCAATCGGTCCGACTGTCTGGACGATGATTTTGGGGATTTCGCAACAGTGCTGCCGCCGCCCGCCGGAACCACGAATCACCTGGAACCGATCCCTACCGAAGCAGCTGTGATAGATAATGAGACGGAAGCTCTTACCAACATTCCGGTGGCGGCAGCAGCAGCAGAAACCAAAGGTATTTTTCCACCACGCCTAGGAACGGACAGTCCGCCGTCGTTGATATTGCCACCGAACGATTACACGGAAGCGGGCGACGAGGAAACAGCTGGCAACGGTGGTGTGGTCGACGACGACGAGGATATCGATTTTCAACCATTCGGCAGTCCGTCACAGCCACCCGAACCACCGCCAGAGGACAGCATCAGCTTACCATCGTTGCATTTCGATGCAGACGTGTCCAAGTCGGAAGAGGACGATAATTTGCCACCTGCCCAACAGCAGCAGCAGCACCAGCACCAGCACCACCAGGCACCCAATGCAACAAGCTCAGCGTCGTCCGTTTCCGGCATCGAGACGGAGGTCGATCTACCGCTCGCTGCGGCGGCCGAACGGACGACACCCGTCATCCAGGAGGGTGGCCGGTTCGACGACAACACGGAGAACGATTTTACCGATTTTACCACCGCCTCGAACGAACGGTCGTCGGTGGTGCTGGAGGTCCCTACCGCAAACGATGTGTCGTTCGAGCTGGACGACTTCGCGCAGCTAGAGTCGACGCCGTCGGCGGACAGTAACTTCGTGTCGCAGCAAAGCCGGGCGGATTTTGCCACGTTCGATGCGGACTTTAGCAAGTTCGATTCGTTCCAGGCCTCGTTCCCGGCGACGATCGATGATCCGGTGCCGGTAAAGACACCGGTCGAGGAAACGAAATCCATGCCGATCATGGAGCAGGCGGGCGTTAGGGCGAGCGAACTGGCCGAGGATGATTTCGATGACTTTCAGGAGTTTGCCACCTTTTCGGACCAGCCGGTGGTAGCGACAGTGTTGGCCCACGCAGGGGAGAAATCTGAGCCTGAGCCAGACAGACTGGAAGCAGGTAGCAGCTTAGCGTCATCTACTTCAACCGTTGAAAACGAAAGGAAAGATGTTGACACACAGTTGGCTGCTGCGATTAATGCGGCTACTGTTGTGTCGGAGCACCAGTACGAGGGCGACAATGCTGGAGATGATGATGATGATGATTTTGGGGAGTTTAGTGATTTTAAGCAACCGGAAGCGACTGTCAGCGCGCCAGCACTGTCGACCGCTACATCCCTGCCCACCTTTTCCATGGAAAGCGTACAGAAGCTGCTGGAAGCAATGTTTCCAAGCGCGGTACTAGAACCGGTTGGCACAGATACGGGTCAGCAGGCGGTAGCAGCAAACCACATTCCAACCAGCAAGCTGCACACCCAGCTACAGGACTTTGACAACACGAGCGCCCTTGGCTACCAGTACAGCAAGTCATCCAGCAGCAAAACGCTCGTCACTGCGCTTGGCATTGACTCGAGGAATATAGTAAGTAGACCAGCGCAATTTGTATGCCGATCGGCTATCTAATAGCAACAACGCCCGCTTTCCCATTTGCAGATGTATGGACCGAAGTGGAACAGTTCGATGCCACGGTTTGCGGCCAATCTAAGCTTCAACCCACTGGAACCGCTGAAACCGGCCACAGCGCCAGGAGCAGCATCAGTATCAGCAAAGGAAGCGGGCTCCTCCGAAAAGAGTGCCAACTGTCCGCCGGCCAGCAAACCGGTCGCTCCCAGCTCGCTGTCGATTGCGCTCGATCCGCTGCAGGTGGCCGCTGTTGGCAGTGCATCGGTTCCGGCCGCACAGTTCGACTGGAATAGCTCGGGCTTGGTGAATCCGCTAGAAGGTAAGCTCAGCTTCGGCCAAATCTTTTGTGCTGCCGCCCTCCCCTCGTGTTTCCCCTCGTGGTCGTTTTTTGTTTCAGTTTTTAGGGGTTTTTCGTTTACCAGCAAAACAGTTTATTAGTTTGCCGTTTTTCTTTACAACACTGCAATGTTTCATCTCATCCTGTGTTGTGTTTATGCGTTCATCATTTACTTCCATCAGTGCGGTATTTTTTGTTTCCGAACCAAAACGACCCCCTTCTGTGAATGTTCCAGTAGCGGCTGCTAGCGTGGCTTAGCAATTGCTAGTATCATTTTGTTTTGTTAAATTTCCTTTATTTTTGTGTAAATACAATCATCAACCAATGAGCACTATTTTTCACGATGTGTGCAATTTGCCGATATTGCCAATTCGATCCATTTATTAATTATGAGTTGATACAAAAAAACATTCATTGTACAAAAATCAACAGCTTTTTGACGATTGTTAAAATAATTAATATTAAAACAAATCGCAATAATGTAAATGCTTCATTACATTCCATATTGCCGTCTCTTTGCGCAAGACGATCGCCTAGTCGACTTTATTTTAAGCAGTTTTTGTTTTTTCTTTCTTGTTTGCTCTCCTTCTTTTGCATTTTGCTGAACAATTTTACTCTCTCCCACACTTTCTCTCTCTTTCTCTCTCTTACTCTCTACTCACGACTACTGTCGATAATTAAATGAATATTTCAAACAAAACATGATCTCATCTAATGAATTCCAACCATACCCTTCCTTACCTATCTCGGCAAAAAAAAAAACAAAAAACGAAAAAAAAAACAATTCCTCCAACGCTCCCTTAGCATCACATGCACACAACACATTATTATTGGACCTAGAACAGCTAGAGGTGATGGCAAGTCTGAAAGATAAAATAAATGTTGATTCCTCCTCCTACTTCCCCGCACTCCGGTCCACGCGTAACGTTGCCAATACCGTGCAACACCAACAACATTCGGCTACAACAACGGCCACAACTATAACAACATCAACAACACCTTTACTGTTACCTTCACCAACTGTACCACAACCACCACCACCACGAACACCACCACCACTACCACCACAACCACCACTATCATCACCTTCACCAACAACAAAACAATTGTCTTCACTGCTTCCGTTACCGCCAACAATGCATACGCAAACTTACCACCAACCGTACAACAATAACCACAAACCCAACAATGGTCTGCAATATCCACAAACGACGAAACCCCGTTGCGCCAACCCGCTGGACACTGTTGGGCCGGGCGGTGTTGGTAACCAATCGTCGACAACAACCCATTCGGCGGATCGGTCCGCAACGTTGCTTTTCTTCGCCGGCTCGCCTAACGACGACGATGACGGCGATGACGATCGCGATCTGTTGATATCTGCCGTCGCTCCACTGATCCCATCGGCAACAACAACAACCACCGACACGGATGCGTTCGATGCGATCTGCGCCGCGGCTCTGCCATCGTGCTCGTTGGCCGCGAACGATATGCAACCGCTGATCGGGTTTGATGATGATGTTCGCTCTCGCGATCGTCCCCAAACGTTTGACGATTATTTGGATCTTAGTAAGTTGTCGCTATCCATTCGTTGCCCATCGTTGATGTCGTGGTTTTCTGTTTTTGTTTGTTTTGGTTTTCCATTACTATTGTGTTTGGCTGTTATGCGAGCCCTCCTCCCCCTGCATGGAAACTAATACAACCCTTCCGTAACAGGAATGTTTTCGTGATAATTTTTGCTTCCGTATATCCGCTCGACAGCGTGTCTGTATTTTACGTTATGCATGCATTTTAAGACAGTTAATTACGATTGGGACAACATTGTTTTAGACAAATCAGTTTTGCTTCGATTATGGTTACGCCGCAAGGGAAATGTGTAAAGAAACTGCCGCCGAGCAATATTGTTGCACGTTTGTTTGCATGCCGAGTTTTTGAGGTTTATGTTTTATGGTATTGATTATGTAGGTTTGTGCAAGCATAGTGGACGTAGTTCCCAAGAGGGACGCAGGCAAATCGGCGTGTTACGTGTGCAACCGAACCACTAGCCGTGCTGGTCACGGAGCGTGTACAGCCAACGCGTTCTGAAGTAGCTTTTAATATTCATTTTTATTATCACTTTCTGCACACGATTGCCAATACTTTGATGCTTCTATTGTTTTGACGTATGAATCATGCTCCTTGTAGCAACATATTTACAACACCGTTTTTTCTCCTTTCAATCGATCCAGGTGTCCAGGAAATGCTCCAAAAAGCCACCACTGGTCAGCCCGAGGATGGGGCAAAGGGCGAAGTTTTGGATCCGCAAATCGCAGAAAACGCAAGCCCGGCTGCTGCAGATGACATAGCAGTAAAGGGATCGGCGCTCTCAGCCAACGCAGCAGCATCACATCCCGCAGAGTTTGAGGACCTTGGTTCGCTAGATTTTAACCCGACCGGCAGTAGCGGTAGCAGTAGTACTAGCAATGGTAGTAGTAATAACAGTAGCAACAATGCCCAGTATTCGGTCGCCTCGATGCCTCAAGAGCAGCTTCCAGAGCAGATAGAACCGGTGCAGACACATCCGTACGTCCCAGCCCAGCAGCAGCAGCCACCTTTGTCAATTTCATCCTCCCCGAACAGTGTGCCTGTGGTGCGTACGATAAAGCTTCCGGAAACACACATCTTCACCCCCAGCCGGGGCGTGACGCCAATCTCGCGCGACATTACCGATCGCGATATTGTGGTGCGCGAGTATCACGACGTAGAGTACAGCCTGGAAAAGCCAACCGCATCCTCGATGGGCGGCAGCAGCAGCGGTATGCGGAAAGAGTGCGAGTTTGATGAGTTTAACGATTTTCAATCCGTACCGGTGGCGGTGCCATCGGTGTTTCCTGAAACGGTTGCCATAAGTACGATCGGCACCGCCGCCCGGCCCGTGATTGGTCGATCACCGACTGAAGAGCTGGAACGGTACCGGCCCGACCCGATCGGTCAGGCGAACAGTGGCAGCAGGACGGCCGCAGACCTAACCATCGACGATGGCGATGAGGATGATGAGTTTTCCGACTTTCAGGCAGCTGTACCGCCGATGGTGCCAACGGCGGCACAACCACCGGTCAACAAACCCATCTCGAGCGTGCAGAGCAATCGCTCCGTCACCAGCTCGCCGGTGATGTTGCTCAGTCCCGCGATATTGCTTCCCCAGCAGGCCAATACAATGATGGAGAAGGAGTCGTCCAGCGCGCGGCAAGCGGCGTCGATCAATTGGCCCGATCCGGGCGTCGATCCCGACGAGCTGGCCCGGTTTGAAGCTGCCTTTGCAAAACCGAGCGCTGCCCCGCCTGCACCGACCGTAGCTAGTAGCAACCAAAGCGTGCCGAGCGGCCCGAAACCACCAGCAGCAGTCGAGGAAGACGAATGGACTGACTTTATATCGTCGAAACCAGCAGCGGGCAGCGATATGAGGCAGCAGCAGCCGGCGAGTTTGCCTGCTGGTCCGGGCCCGGTAGTACTTAGTGAAACACAGGCCACAACACAGGAGGAATGGACCGATTTCATATCCAGCTCCACGACAACGGCCGGTAGCGGCTACCCGCCGCAAAGTCGTCTCTCGTCTAGTCAGAATAATTTCAACTATCCGCGCGCTTCGCCCGCCGCCGTCGGTGGAGCAGCGACAAAGGGAGCGGGGTCAAACTCCTCCTCCTGGGCAAACCAACCGCAGCTGCCACCGCCACAGTTCAGCTCGTGGAACAGCAACAGCCTGTACTACAATCCGATGTCCTCGCTGCCACTGACCAATCAGCAGCAAACGTCGCAGTATCGCATGCCGCCACAGCAGTACTACAACCGCACGGACATGCCAGCCATGGTTTACGCCGGTGGCGCTGGCTACAGCGGTTCACCGAAAGTGCCAACCAATCCACAGCAGCATCACCACCACCAGCAACACTCCGGAATGCCAACGACGATGATGATGGGACAGCAGCAACAGCCGCCCATGCAGCTGCTGCCCGAGCTATCGTTCATAACGCCAAACGCGACCGGGCACGGCAGCGCAGGCACACCCGGCACCAAACCGGCGACACATTCCTTTCTCAGCAACGTGATATCGAGCAACAGTTTTACGAAGAAATGATTGTTACTTAACCACAGTTACGATGGGCGGCGGGCCGACGGCGAAGGTGGCAGACCCGCACGCCCTGACCACCCTCCGCCGCGTGGTCGCTTCCGGTTGCATCCCGGCAGCAATCGTGCGGCCGCCGATCCGACCGGGGCAACAGTAACTGTGGGCGATATAATTATGTAAGTGTATATATTTAAGACGAGTAGAGAGAGAGAACTGTACCGATCTCTAGTTTCTGATCCAAGGCAGAATGTTTGTAGCATGCATCGCCAAATGTGGCTCCCCGCTTGATACGTCACGGAACCAGGTTCGTTCGTTGGTTGTTTTTTTTAGCTAGGGAGAATATTTATCGCATACCTCTCAATGTGCGTGTGTGTACACTTGATATATAGAGCAAATTTGAAGCGCGTAGCATACATTCGATGTAATGCAGCAGCTGTTGTCATCGTATTAACCAAAAAAGAAAAACACAAATCGCAAGAGAAAAGAGCAGAAGAAGTAAGAACATTTAAACGCAAGTTTACTAATTGTAGAGCGCAGCATAGGTAAAATTGGCTTACAATCGAGAGGAATCGATTTCCTGTATCGTAGCAAAAAAAAACAAGAAAGAGTGGAAAATGATAAGCATATAGCGCGCGCGCGTTTTCCAGTCGATGTAAACGTATCGTACCGACGGCATCGTACTTACATACACACATACACTGGCTGTACTTTAAAGGCAGCAGTACCCGTTTGTTGACTCCTTTTAGGACCCCCTAATACCGTTGTAGGTTGTACGTTTTTTTTTAATTATTATTTATATTTTTTATTTCAATCTCTTAACGTTCGTTCATTTCGCTACCAGCAGCAGGCCCTACCTAGAAAAGGTTGACCGTCAAGGTAGATGCAAAACCACCAGTATCCATCCCCTAACCGCCGTATTCAGTTCGATTATTAATCGAACGTAGCGAACGCATCACATGTTTGATAGTTTGTATCGGATCTGATAGTTATTGATTGGTCGACCGGCAAAAATAAATAAGGTTGTTAATGCAGGCCACAGGTGCGCCAAGGATATTATCGAAAGCGCGACAGAGACACAGATGAAGATGAATAAATATCTATATAAAGAAATGGCAAACCTCTAACGGGTGTGGTGTATTGGAGCATTCGCCACGGGTTTTTTTCCATTCCCAATCTCAAACGAGATTGAAAAATATATCAAAAGTAGATCTTCAAATTTAATCAACAATAACCCAATCACAACATTATTCACCCAAACGCACACATACACACGTCCGCACTTGTTTCTCCTTAAAGCTTGTTCTTTTTATTTACTCCGTCCGGCTTAAATATGACTATCACTAGTTGATTTTTAATCCATTATCTTACGCGTATAAAAGGATCCTTAGCTCAAATTAATCTACTTGCTCTGTCCCACTCTTTCCCCTAACGATTGCGCACGCACGGACACGAGGCACACACGCGGTGCCATAATGCTGCGTGGTTGTGTTGTCCCACATGTTAATGCCGACTTTCCCGGTACAAAACGCGTGTCTACTCCGCGTGTTTAGGGCTGCAGGTTTCTTTCCCTCCCCCGGAGGATTGGGGGTATTGGGGGGGGGGGGGGGGGAGGGGTGGTATCCATACAACCTGACAAACACTCTGGAGTCAACTAAGTCTATCACAGCATGTGAAAGTAGTAGTAGTAGTAGTAGTAGTAGTAGTAATAGTGGTAGTAATAGTAGTGTGTGTAGTTAGAGCGAAGCTTTTTCCGGTGTGTGTGTGTATGACACTTGTGGATTCTGAAGGGGACCCTCTTACTCCAAGCTTAAGACTAATGTGTGGGAGTTTTGGGTGTGTGTCTGTGTGCCATCACTGCAATAAAACTCATTTGCACCTTACGCGTGTGGCCTGCGTCGCTTTGGCGTGGCCCACAGTCCACTGGAACCGTGAAGCTACAACGGTGTGCGCTCACAAATACCTCAAAAAGGCGGGACGAAGGTTCCTCCAGAAGAAGACGCGCGTTAAATTAGTCTACTCGTAACTCGTAACAGAGCTCAGAAGTCACCCTCTCCCCCCAGGATCGATTACCACAGTGAGCAGTGGACAATTTCCGTAGGAAATCACCACCGGCCAACAACACCACCATTAGCGTACTTCCCGGTCTCTCGGATCACCGGGAACGCTGCACCGCCTCCGGCTACATGTTCACTTCCCACAGCTTGAGATAGTTGTCCAGTATCTCCTCGTACCAGGCCCGCTTGGCCGGATCCTTAAACAGCACGCTCAGCGAGCGCATGTCCAGCTGCAGGATCGCTTCGTTCTGCAGCAGCGCGCTCAGTATCCGCAGCAGCGAGCCGTCCCCGTGCAGCTTGAGCAGGCTGCTGTACGTGAAGACGTAGTAGGACAGGCGCAGCTTCCGGGCGGCCCACGTTTCGATCGTCGCGTTCCCGCTGGCGCACCGTATCTTGCCCATGTGCTCCACGTACCACGGCGCGAAGTGATCGTACAGGTCCACCTTGGACACCGTCATTTCGCCCCGCTTCTTCAGCTTATCCTTCACGTAGCCGTAGTTGCGCTTGTTAAACACAAACACCTGATAGAGCGAGTTGCCGGTCACGTACGCGTTGATATAGTGCGTCCCGTACTGGTTCATGAACTGCACCGCGGACGTCGTGTCGCCGATCACGACGCTCTGCATCTTGCGCGCCACCTCCGGCTCGAGCGTCTGGTTCGGCGGGATCGGTTTGGTGAAGCGGGCGCTGTCCCGGTACCGGGCGACCCGCACCAGCACGTAGCAGTAGTCGTCCCGCTCGAGGTACTTGCTTTGGATGCCTAGCTTCTTGGCGGCCACCTCCGGGTGCCAGCCCTCGGTGTACGCCCGCCACGGGCTGTCCAGCCGCTCGATCTGGAAGTCGCGGAAGTACGCCTGGAACAGCTGGCGCCGGTTGTCGCAGAACTCCATGTGGAAGTCGCCGTTAAAGATGCCCGGCTTTACCTCGAACTCTTCCGTCTTGAGCAGATCCAGGCCCTGGTGTGAGAGGAAGGGAGAAGATCGATTTAGCGAAAGGATAGTTTCCGAGCAACCGAGCGCCTCTGTGTGTGAACGGCGTTACGTCGCGCTCGCGTTCCACTGCCCTAAAGAGGCAGCGTGAGAGAGTGCATAACGGGGTTGCGCCGCTTATCGGCCCCACGTTTCGACGGGACGCCATCCGGAAAGCGGAGAACCGGGCTCCGGGCACGCACGTTCCAAAGTAGTACGCTCAAAACAAATAAAAAAAAAGCCCGGCTCTTACGCCACCTGCACGTGCAACGCGCAGCAGGCCTCCCTTACCGTGAAGATGTTGTTGGTCGGCTCCTTGAACAGCCATCGTTCGGTATCGTTGTACGAGATGACCTTCATCGATATCGACAGATAGCCGTAGCGCAGGAACACGTTGATCGCTTTGCCTAGCCGCAGCTGCGATTCCCGCTGCCCGCTACACTGCCCAGGCAGTCCGCACAGCAGTAGCGCGGCCACGATCACGAGCACGCTCGCCATCGATGGTGGCACAAACTTGCTGGCTGCCGTTGCTGATAATGACGAGGAAGAGGGTGGTGCTGTTCCTGCATGATGATGATGCGGATGAGGCGGATGATGATGATTGCTGTGATCGCGATCGTGTGCCGTGCCGTTCGTCATCACTCCTCCTCCAACCACCCAATCAGGCGCCGTTCCGTTCCAATTGGTGTTGATGGTGAATCCTTGCCGTTTTCGTTTTTCACCACAATTTGCCGAACCGATTTTCCGGGATGATGTAGGAAGTGCAGGATCGTGCGTGCCAATCCTATTACATCTGTTACGCGCGTTCTTACATTATCGTGGCCAGAGGGCATGCAGCAAAGGTGTTACAGCAGCTCGCTTGTTCTGCGGAAGTGGGAACAAAAAAAATCGAAACAAGAAGAAGAGCAATAATTAATGGAAATTGCAGAAAATCATTATCCAGCTTTGGATCGTTGTTTTTTTTTCAATGTTTCTTATAACAGAGCGTTACGAAACTCCGCGCAAGGCCGTCACGAGTTCAAGATCACTGTCACCTGCGCACCACACCGCACCGTCTCGTGACAGCGTCGCGATCGGCTGCGCCACGCTTTGCGCTATTTGCGCTTCGGTTGGTGTTTATTTTGCAAACAGTCGAGCCTCCTCCGCCTTCCCGCGGGCCGTTGCGTACAGCGGCGATGTTTCATCGCACAACGGTCGCACTGCTGGCCATACTAAGCTTTGGCCCCCTAGATGGATCTCCATGTTCGTTTCGCCTCCCCCCCGCACCCTAGTTCGAACCTTTTATGCCGATCGGACGGAGTGCCAGAGCGTCCAGCGTTAAAAGATGTCGTGTCCGGTGGGGTGGCTCCAAACACGGCCAGAATGCAGCTTAATGAAACAAGCCAGAAATGAAAAAAAAAAGCTGCAAACACACACACATTTCGCGATGCTCGATGCAACTCCACCACCATCATCACCAACAACGCAAAACACGGTGGCGGCATTCGGGAGGTTGGTAATTATTAACGCCAGATTGGCGCTCTGTTGAAACATCACGCGCCTTGTTCCGGACGGTTTGTAGGACATGCTGCATATACGGGTAAAGATCCGACCACTAACATCATCTCCACCTCCCTCCCCTACCCTCCACCCTTTGTGAGCACACAAAAACGCACATCAAGGCGTTAAACCAAATGGCAACGGCACGTTAGAGCTGCAATCGTGGTGATCATTGTGTGTGTGTGTGTGAGAGAGAGAGAGTGTGTGTGTGTGTGTGTGTGAGAGAGAGAGAGGGAGAGAGAGAGAGAGAGAGAGAGAGAGAGAGAGAGAGAGAGATGATTTTCCCTGCATTCATGGCGGCATCGATGCAACAACACCACACCAACCAGACGCGTTCTTCGCTCAGAGTCAGCAGCGCCAGACAAGCTAAGCGTTGTCAAGGGCAACCCCGCGCAACCAAATTCACGTTTCTTAACGGCGCAAATCAACCGCGCGCACGCGGATCGTTTGTAAGTGCAACATCCTCTCGCGAAGGGTTGCCTGTAAGTGTGTGTGTGTGTTTTCTTCTCAAATTGAGAATTGAAAACCGAAAATCAATTATTTGCCATTCCTCAGCTTCGCCGGACTGGCCGCGAACTGCTGCACAAACTGACAAGTCATCCACTCAGCCACGGTTGGTCCAGTGCGTTGCCACTGCCAAAATTTCCCACCACTGGCCAAAGTCAATGACACCGCGCGTGAATGACTTTGTTTGACGCACCTGTTTAGCACCACCTCGCCACGCTTTTTGATACTTAGCGGATGCGCATGAAATCGTACGCAAAAAAACGGGAGCTTTTTGTTATAGATACAGAGGTACAGCCGGTGAAGATCGTTTTCATTATCACTGCTTTGGTTTGTGTGTTTGTGTCTGTTTGAAGTCGTCAAAACATGCCGATGACCCTCGAACATGATTTAGGGGAAAAAACACCTTTACCAGCGCGTTAGTTGTAGAATGAATGTAAAAATAAGCGAAACATCAGTACAATGGCGAGTGAGTTTTTTATGTGCCCACCAATGGTTGAATATTGATAACGGCTACGAAAGCAAAAACGACACAGGAAATGGCCAAAATACTTTTTATTTACCCATCCGTAATGCATGTCCAAGTTTGTTCTTTAGTCAGAAAAAATAGTATGTTTTCTCCCAGTTTTTGTGGCCAACAGTTGAAGAAGCGTAAGAATGTTGCCACACTATGTTTTAATGTTTAATGTGTGTAAGGCATTCATCGAAAAGAATGGTGTGGGAACATTTGTTGTTACATCATATAAAGAACTGTTTTTTTGTTGTTGCTTAAGAAACAAACCGATTTGTTTCGTGTAGATTTGTTGGGAGATCATTTTTTGAAACCATTTGCACATAGAAAGTAATACAAAACAATCCCGACATGGTGTTGAATCATCTCTATGGGCCAACATGGGTAGGTCAGGTTGTCTATTCTACAGTCACGCTAGCTATAGCTGCAGGCCGGAAGGGATCAGTTCGCATCGAAAAACGATCCGTTCGTAGCAGGGACTGACTGTTCGATTATTGATACAATACTTACAGAACTGTATACACCGGCACGGACTGCGTAGGTCGCCTCGTCCAAAAAGAACCAGCTTACCAGTTTACACGGATGAACACAAATAATAAATTACAGGGGGTTTCAGGGGTTCTCCTAGCTGGGGGACACTTTTGAGGCCCTATCTTCCGAGAAATGAACTTCATGTGATGGGAATTGGACTCTATTTGGACGCATTTTGGATAAAACCAATAAGAATAGAGTCCAATATATTAGAGTCCATCATATTAAGTTAACTTTCCATAGCAAAGAGTCAAGGAAGTGTTCCACAACTATGAGAATCCCTGAAAAAACCCTATAAATTTCAATCATTTGACTTTTCAATTAAATGCATGAATATTTTTGGAATTAAACACACTATAACACACTTTTTGGAGATATCCAATTGGGAGAATGTCCAGTAGAGTCCAATTCCCGTAATATAAAATTCACTTTCCATGCGAAAGAGTAAAGGAAGTGTCCCACAACTATGAGAATCCCTGAAAACCCTTGTATTAGTTTGACCCTTGATTGAAATGTTTATATCTTTCCAAATTACAAATTAATTACAAATTACGTAAATTACAAAGTAATAACAAATGCAACCCTTTCTTCGATAAACTGCAAACAAATTTGGGCAAATAATAATAGCTCATGTTAGGTAGATGTGAAACAAAACGAACGTTTCATTGTAAATGATTTAAATGTCGCTTCCAAGCAAAAGGTTAAAACATTCACCTGAATAACACTGTAACATCAGGCTGTGGAACAAATAGCAAACCTTCCCAGCATCTTCTCTCCCACCTATCGGTTGACGTCAGGGGGCAAGTCAAGCCCGTTCTACACTTGATGCCTCCAACCCTGCCTGCCCGAATACGGGTTCAAAGCGGCGTCCACGTAAGGCACGTAAATTAGCTATTATTTTGACAGCAGAATTTATACCACTCCAATAAACAATAAATTAGTTGCACATCAACCAGGGAAGGGAGGTACGCTGCTGGTACGCTTTTAAAGGAAAGCGAAAAGACCATAAAAAACAAAGCACATCGTATCGGCCGCCGGCTGACGAGTGACGAGTGACGTGTTTGTGTGTGTGCCTTAGTCCTTGACTTAGATTTGAGCTACTTACAAGCACGCGTGTGTGTGTGTGTGTGTGTACTACTTATGCAAGAACCATCTCACACCGTGAGGTCGCATACTACACCACAGTCACGCCAACTTTCAGCTTCAGGCAATGTGTGTCTGTGTCTACGAAAGTACAAGAGGCCAATTAAAAAAGGGTCCAAATATTTCCCCTTTTAAAAAACCCGAGCGTAATAAACTTCCTCATTCCTCCTTGAAGAGGTGTTTGGCCACGCTCCAGTGTACCATTGCGTTCGTGTTGGTCGATCGTCATTGGTTCGGGGTCGGGGTCAATGCGGGCGAATGAAGCGAATAATCGGTACATCGGTCATCACCACCAACCAACTATGACGCCCGTGTCGTGTGAACTCATTTTAAAGCCATCGCTTGTAATGCGGTTGACCTCCGACCGGCCGGCTGGCAGGCCGACGTGGCACCATTATGTACACCCGATCAGCACGAAGAAGAACACATCATCCGGTATTGGAACAGTGGGAAGGAGGGGGGGGGGAGGTGGTGCAGGCGATGATGAATGCAATGAGGTGGAAATGGTGCTTAAACGCTCCTGCACACACACACACTAATGAAAGGTGCTCTGCGCGCGCTGTGGGTGCGCTATTAAGCTCGACTGTCGACTTCCTCAAGACCTTAGGCTAATTAATATTTTATCGCCATTTTATGGAACCATTTTGTGTACAAGAAAAACACCACACGAGGAAGAAAAAAAAAATACAGAAATTACTTCTTCTTGATGGCTCATTGCACATTGCACACCGCTGGCTCGAAAGGATTTGGCAAAGCGTAAATTTTCTCTCTTTCCCTCTTATTTTCGCACGCGAATGCTGCGGTTTACGGTAACCGAAAATCGATTTCCAACCCTCCATGAGCATGAGACACAATTTCCGGTGTTGGCTAATGAGTGTCGATCGACCGTGTGTGTGTGTGTGCTCCGGTGATTGATGGTTGAATTGATATTTTTTTGTTCCCACCACACAACCAACACACGGAGCCGTTTGTTTCTTCCGGAAAATGTCCCATCCAATGCCAATCATCACTACTACGCTCTTCTGGCCACTTTGATTACGTTAGTTAGTGTAGTGTCGTATGCAAAAAAAAAAAGCGAACGAACGGTGAGACAAAAAACACAGCCTAAAACACGTGCCCAGAATGGATGATTAGCTTTGCGTCATTGGTGCGGCGCTTTGCGCGAGAGTTTCGCTTTTGCGCGCGTCCCTTATTGTTTATGCGGTTGTTTGCCTGATGATGCGACAGACGACCAACCAGGTATTGGATGGGACGCGTCGGCAAAAAGCGCAACCCGAACGCTTACTTTCAATATGCACCGACCTAGTGTACGCGGACCGATTGGGTTTAACGAATTGGGTCAAAGCGAAAGCGGAACAGTACAGTCCAGTGCAAGCCTGTGTAATGTGGACTTGTGCGGTGCCACACTGCACTGCATACAGTCGCTGCGGTCGGGGCTGTAAATGCACGTTAGAGGGGGAGGGGGGGGGTGTTTTTTGTTTTGGTTTGAGCCTCCGTTACTTTTGGCCACGGTGGTGGAGCGGGTGGAGCAGCGGGCGGGTCACATTGCGTAAGTGCGAGCGCGCACCGACACTTGCGCGTGTGCGATACACGGCTGCCTGCAACTTCATACTCATTCATTAGCAAGCAGTGGGCAGGAGGTGCGGTATGTGTGAGTGTGTGTGTGTGTGTGTGTGAGTGTGTGTGCGGCCGATCGTACATGGGGTGGCAAACGTGAAGTAAAACCCCGAACCCGAACCCCGGGTGTGAGGGATTGATTACAGAAACAATTACTTAACGATTAGTTCCGGTACCCGTCTCGTCGGGGTTTGGGATGGGTGGGATTGAAGGGGTTAAGCTGACAAAACACCGATTCATTAGGTGCGCCCGATCGGGTAATCGGAGGATGGAGGAGGGGGAGGACCAAGCGAGGATGATCTGGTGCCGATCAGACCGGGTTGTTGCATGAAACATTGCACGGATTAAAAGTAAAATGTTGCAAATTGGACGGTAAAATAAGAAGGCATGGCTGTAGGCTTCAGTTTAGTCGTTTGCATTGAACAGCTTTGACCAGACATTAACAATACTTGTGCTGTTTTACAGTGCTTGCAAATGATATTGGATCTCGAAGGTGGCATTTTTTGACAGTGTGCTTTGATATTTGCCTCCGACACACTTATCTGGTAGTTGTTTGCTAGATATTTGAGAAGACTTCGAACAATTTACCCGTTGCTTTACAAGAGTATTAAATTAATTGTATAAATCTATGTAAAAATTGGTTCTAAATTCAATCATTCGAGCATTCTAGCATTCAAAATCGGTATAATAATCATAATATTAACTATTATGCGTCTTGCTTTGGGATATTTTGGAACTCACTGTTTGAGAAACCAAGTAAAACCTTTATACACAGCAGAGATTAACTTACACAGTCTGAACAATTCATACAAACGAGCGTAAAAATGGTACCTTGTAGGATACAGTGTCAACAAAATGTGTCTTTGTGGCAAAATTTAGTTCCACGAACAGTATATTATGTTATTCGCTTATTCAATACGGTATTTCAATTGCGGTCATTCAATTAAATTATGTTTGATTTAGTGAAAACATTAAAAAAACAGTGTATAAATCGAACATCTAATTAAAGCGACGATCGAAATACGCACGAAAGACTTCAACGACCGAACAGACGGCAAGAGGTGAATTATGATCTTTTCCTAGAATTTTGTGCACCAAACACCATTCACAAAAAAACCCCTAACAAAAGACGATTATGTCAAATGTCTCTCCAGAATTAGAACCCCACACGCCAACCCCCGCCGATCAATCTATTCCATAACGATCCTTAATTGATCGAGTACACACGGCGCCCGCTCGTCGCTCGTGGCTAGAATGAAAGTTTCAATCAATTCTTGCAATCATTCAATCGAATCGTTTATTTTCCCCCCAAAACGGTGCACCCTTTGAGGCGTGATTTACGAAACGAAGCCCCTACGACGGCGACGACGGTGCGCCCAATTACACTTCAATGCTGGCCGGAGTTGGCCGGCGGAGCTAACACCAACCAAACACGGCAAAACCACACTGATTGGAGCCAATTGAGAGCCAAGCCAGAACTAGAAACCGTAACCGCGGCCTTTGAAACGCAGCCTTAGTGTGTGCGTCGGCATCGTCGGCTGTGTGTTTCGTTCTGTTTTAGTTCCCCTACCCTTACCGTCCTTCTAACGTTACTCCCTTGGACATTGGAATGGTAGACGGTTTAATGTTTTTTTGTTGTGGATTTAATTAATACATCGCATCCAGCATTGTGCTTATGGTTCTCACCCTCGAATTGCTGGTGCCCCGTTTTGGAGGCGTTTTGCTAAGTTTAAAAAACAAACATCACAATTCACAGTGTCAATTTCCTGGTTGGCGGGTTGCTGCACCCCACGAAATGGGAAGACGCTTGCCGATTCGATGGCCGGTTGAACTTCCCAGAGGTCAGAGCCCGATCGATACACGCGCAATGCTGACACAATGCACTTCTCACGCCATTCACCTTGCCTCGCGGTTGGGCAGGCTTATGAAACGGGCAAGGGGGTGTTTTGGAGTGAAGGTGTGTTTGCAGTGTATTCGAGCATCCGAAACCATCATCATCGGATACTGTCCGAAGGACACACACACCCCAAGGGCTGTTGGTGGGTATGGGTGGAAAGGAGGAAATGGATACTTTTGTCACAAGCTGAGCCATGACGTAAGCGGTTCGGGCTAGACTGAAGCCAAACCACGACACGACCTGCTCCGGTTGAACTTTGGTGCGCCGTCCTCATTAAGCAAAGACCGTGCCACAACTATGCTGTTAACTAATGCGGTTTTAATTAGGCGATGAAAATTAATGTCAAGAAAGATGGGAAAGCAAAAAACAAAACCAAAACACCAAACGGCACGGGAGAGCAAGAGCAAAAGGGTACATTAAGCCGGGCCAGTAAAGAGGCCATTGCCGGCAAGTGTTTCGAGGTATCATGAAGATATTCAGCGTAATTGCGGCTGTCGGTCGCCGTATACCGGCAGGGAGCTACATTCTTGACCTTATTCCATTAGAAGCACATTAAATGAAAGTTAAAAAAAAATGGGAGAATCATTCGTCGGTAGCCACCGAGAGCGTACGCTTACATCCGGTAAGGGTATGGATTCGTCGAGCTTTCCTTTACCTTTCTGCCGCTCAGAGAACGCACAAAGAACGCACCTCCTCCCAAGGGTTGTTATGCTGCTCAATCAAGTTTCTGGTTCCTTTCTTTCGCTCTACCGCTCTGCACCAATGCTCTGCTGCTTTCAGTTTCAATTGTTCGCGATCTCCTTCTTTTCCCCCTTTTTCATTCTCGTCCATCTTTAAGCGCCCCTTTCCGTTTCACCGTGTTCACACATCCGGCCGGCTACCACCAGCTTGGGGCAGAAGAGATCAAGGTTTGTCGCACGGTTCAAGGAAAGCAAAGTTCCCTGAACTTTTTTCCTCCTCTGGCCACGGCATAATTATCATCGCCAGCATCTTCGGTGCCGTGTGAGTGGTGCGTCCGCACTCGGAATCCACCGCTGAAACAGTGATACGATCGGGAAAAGAGCTGTATAAAACAGACGTTCTGTGGTCGCCTAAAAGGACACGCTTCTGCAACGATCGCTGCGGCTGAGAATGAAAACAATTTAAAACACAATCAGCGCGATCGCTAGTACATTGTAGTGACCTTTTTCACCTTCTAATGGCTAACTAAACAGCTCTTCCCACGCGATTGCACGGATAAGGGCAAGCTACTGAACGGTGGCCGATGCAAACGTGCGCACCGACGCTGATAAGCAACCTTCGACGCGTTATCAGGCGTTAATTTTCAGGCAGAACGATCGCCAGGCACCCGCAAAAGGGAGGTCGATTTCTTGGGAAATTACCCCTTTCCGTGAATTGCTAACAAACGTACAATTTTGCTCTAGCGGCTGTTGCATTAACAGCCTCTTCCGGTAGCATCCGGTTACCCACGGATAAGGTAATCGGGTGCAATCGCGTCGACGGGTGAGAAGCAACCTGCTAAAGCTTCTGCTGTGTGTGCCTTGAGCGTTGCGGTCTGCCCGCGATCACCACCCTTAGACCGTCCCCCAACTCAAGGCTGTGACATTGTGCGGACGGCACGAGTGCTTGCTTGATTGATCGCGATTTGTTTTCGCGATTCTAATACACCTAACAAAGTGCACGATCATCACCTGAGGCAGATGGGTTCCATTTTACGTGGTTGACGTGGCGGTGGCGGAATGGAACAACAACAACCTCGGTTTGCTAATTTCTAAACAAATAATCAAACGTCACCAACGCTGGCGCTCACCAGGGGCAGTTTTGATCCATTTTTGGATCAATTTTCTAGCTTGCCGAACGCTTCAAACGGTACCACATTCGCCATTCGGCTTTAATTGCCATCAGGGCACACACTGACCGCGAAACCCCTGATGCCATTGTCACACGCTGGTGTGTGACCTAGAAAGGCGGATTTTTCATCGACCACCCGGCGTTGATCGAGCAGCATAAATTGTTCAATTTGCACATTCAATGGCCAGATTGATACATAACATTGAACGGCGAACGATGATGATCATCGCCGCGCTGTGTTTAATTTGTGAATGTGAATGAGTGAGCGTTCTTTTTTTTCTCTCCTATTTTGTCGTTGGTGGTGTATCATTGTTGTCTTCAGCACTTGTTCCCACATGCACGCGCAGAGACACACAAAAAAACCAACCGGCCTATGGTACGGTTTTCATTGTTCAATGTTGTTCGCTTTCCCAAGGGCATCGGCGGAGAAGAAGATGCGACACAAACGGCACAATGTTGGGATAATGTCAACGCATCAAACAATAGAACCCACTGTTCGCGGATGGGGGCTGTAACCGCACAGGCACATTTACCTGTCGTGTCGTGTTGTTGGGTTTCCTCTTTTCCCTTCATGTGTGTGTGTGTGTGTTTTTTTTATTCGAACATTGCCACGCGATCGCGACATTGACGCACGATCGTGCAATGACTGCAGCCGACACGATATTGACACGCTCGTTCGATTGTTTTACCCTGCAGCCCTTTGTAGCGGTGTGGTTGCACGGGAGGCTGATAAAACCCTCCCTTTCTTCCCCACCTCGTGATGGGAAAGATTAAACCGGAGGGCTTAGCACACACACACTCACTTTACCTCCCAGATGGGGGTTACAGTTCATCGCGATATCGGTACACACGATCGCCGCGATCAACAACGGGACCCCTGACAGTGGTTGACACCTTCCACCGTGTGCTTCTCCTCTGGCGGGCTGGAAATGTCACTGTCAAGGTAAGCGGGGTCGATCCCCGCCTAAACCCCCCGCTTGGTGGTGCATCCGTTGCGCAATTTGGCTGCCGAGCCACAACACAAAACAACGACGACGTAGCAAACGCGCATGTTCACAACAAAGCAACGCCCCAACAAAGCAACGCGCATTTTATGCTCCCCCACACACCTGGTGAGCCCGAAAATGTTTCGAAAGATCACTCCGCTGACACATGCTAAGCAGCCCGACATTGACCCGACAGCCTCGCTAATGAGGCTGTAGGGCAAAAGAAGAAAAACAAAAAAACGAAACAACCACCAAATCCATGTGATCACATTTCGACCCCCGTTCGATCGATCGGTGTTCGAGATGCGTTCGATCGGTCTTAAAATAAATGAATTCAGCTGTTAATGTGGCCACCTTGTGGGTTGTGACTGTGCGAGCTCGAGCCAGCTCACCTTGACGCTCATCCTGTCCGGGTTAGTGGTCTGGGCCGCAGGTCTTCAGGGACGGTGTATCGCAAGGGATTACTACTACCGCCGTACCATGCATCGGGCTGAGAGCTTAATACAGTGCGTGTGGGCGAGAGCTTCGTACCCTTCCGTACACACCAATTGACCAATCGCTCGGTTATCTTGCCCTTGTCGCTGGCCTGGTAAGGCAACAACAGCGCACCACGCTGGTGCAATATGCTAATGCACTGTGCCGCTTCCAAGGATGTACCAAACACGGGCGCTTAGATGGAGCCGTTTGGGCCTTATCGGGCAGTGCTGTTGGAACCCCAGCGCAGCATAATGATCCGCACCGATGGGAAGTTTTGCAATCGCGCATACTAAAATAGCAAACACCTGGGGTCTCTGGTAAATTCTTCATTCTTCACCGGTTTGATTTTATTATTGGATCGATGGCTCCGTCCGTCGGAAACAATGTCGGTTGATTCTGAAAGAATTATGTTACCAAAAAAACCTTTCGATGGAAGCTTTCCAGTAGTGATAAAGGAAAATCCAACTCTTTCTGTGCGGAATCCATTTATTTTTGTTTTAGAAATGAACCGAACGAAGGCGGTGAAGCTTCCACGAGGACCTAACTACATTGGATTTAAGTTTAAAAAAAATGACCATTATAGCTTCTTATTGTTGCTTTATGCAATTTTATACATTTACAAACAGTACAATAAATTCAGCCCGTAAATCCAAAAATGCATAATCATAATTAAATAAGATATAAAAATTGATCAAACGGAATGAACCGGAACCAACTTCGAATCTTCGAAAATCTTCAACATTTTCCCTAATATTACTTCTATTTTAATATTATTAAAATATTAATTACGATACGTTCCATAGTTACAGCTCGAATTTCATGAAGAATGAAGGTGAAAATTTACGATCAATACTAAATGAAATTCGAACAACATGATTGCACACTGCCATGAGGGCCCTTTTGTTAAGTATCTGACGGTCTTATCTTATCGATTTCATAACCAGATAAGAAGTATAATGATAAATTTAGCAATTTTACAAAATACTTTATAAAATCCCTTCTTCCTATCCTTTTATCATACTCCAAAGCAGTGCTCTCTAACATTTTCAAGGTCACGGATCACCTAGCTTAGAATGTACACTTTCCGCAGCCCACGTATATTCAGGTAATATTTTTTTGCAGACTCTTATTCAAAGAACTTTGACTAAATTTGTTCAATTCTTACTCTAGACATGCATGTTGAAAATTTAATGTTAATTGTGGAACGGATATATTTTACAATGTGTATTGTAATAAGGTTTTCTTTAAAAAGATCACTTCTATCGCGGGACCACATGTGGTCCGTGGACCATAGGTTGAAGACCACTGTAAAGGTCACAACTGTGTGTATCACACTAATAACGGCTTAATGAATGTATCGTCTAATGAAAAGTACATCACGAAATAGGGGAAAAATCAATATAGCCATCTCAATTGAACAGAAAATATGTACCCAATCATTAAAATTTAATTTTAAAAATATCTCTTCTAATGAAACGAGCTTTACATAGCTGCTTAGACCCTTTTTCCGTCATTTACCTTACCAATCAAATTGGATTAAAAGTGTAAAACCCTTCTTGCAAAACAAATAAGCTCGTTAAAATGTTCCCTCGAACAGGCTCGGCTTACACTCAACGATTTGGAAGTGTGCACCCGGGCCTGATTGTTTGATTGCACTGCACTGAATTCCTGTTGATCGTTGTTACTTGTCGTACACCCCTCATCAACACACGACACATTCGATCACATAATGTGCACAAACGCCCGCATAATATATTGACGCACTTGGTTAGTGAGTGATTGAACCGTTTCGTACCACCGTGGCCGACACCTGCCTGCGATCCGAACCTACTTAGCACACCGGCCTTGCAGCAAAACCTGGGGGAGTCCCTCTCATTACGATGGGAATTCAAACAATGTGTCTGTCATTTTTCAATCGCGCAAGTAAGTGTTTTTTTTTTTGTTTCGCTACACTTCGCACCGAGGAAATGCCGATCTCGCCCTCCCCGCATCAACCAACTAACCCGGGCAGCATATCAGCTTACCCACCGTCCAGCTTACACTATCGTTGCATCGTAATCCACCACCATGCGCAAGCGACCCTCGAATGCAGCTCCCCACCCTCCACACCCTGAAGAATGAAGGGCCTATGGGGGGGGGGGGGGCGGTGCCGCTGTTCTTCTGCCGTTCCGTTTCAAGTGCGATTTGTGTAATCCTCCTCGCACCACACCGTTCGGGCCATCATTGGGTGCAAAGTGAGGAACTATCGACGACTTACGCACCCTTCGTTGGCGCACTTTTTTTTTTTGTTTTTTGGCGCCAATCGGTGGGAGGTGGACCATCGGACTATTATGCGATGCGCCACTTGAAGAATCTACAAACGGGTTGGGTTGGCTCACAGCGCTTCTGTCCGTACTTGAGCGACGAGCGGACCATTTGGCGGGCAGCACATCACACCACGATTTACATGACTTCCCATCGATCGAGGGGGGAAAAGTGCAAGCGACCAGGTGGCTTAAGCTTGATGGTTTAGAGACAAAAAACACGGTGCATTTAAGCATGATACTAGCGGCAACTAAACCCCAACGAAGGGTTATATCATCAGGTGGACGCGGGAGCGACTGCCATGGCTTCCGAGCCAGCCGGCGATGCGGTCCGATGGGAAGATAAGAACAACCGCACGGAAAGAACCTTCTTCTGCGCTCGCCTCGCCGGCACACAATGGGGTGCCGGCCCGGTCGCTTGTTCTAAGGTCCACGCGCTCCACCATCACCCATCAGAGCCGGTTTGCGCAACGGCTTCAATCGCCGGCAATCGTAAATTGTACGGCCGGGCCCGTAATCAACGCGCTTGTCCAATGCCCAAGCGACTAACATCTCTATCCAATTTCCATTTGGAAGCGTTCGCTTTAATACATGCTGTGGCTCGGCTGGTGAGGCTGTTTTTCTTTCTGCAGAATACCTGAAGAAGCTCCCAACCGCTAAATAGCACCGATCTTGCGATCGAGCACATCCGGTCGTCCAGCTCGGAACAACGATCACCACACCACACCATGCGCTGCCTCATTCTACCCGATCATGCAATCTAATAGCCAGCAGTTATCGAGTTGGGCATGTTTATTAATTTAAAATTTACAAACAAATCATCCGTCAGAATATGATTCTCTGTTTCTTGTGTGCTTTTATTCTGCAAATCACCTCACAAAATGATGGCAACATACGCGCCAAAGCAAACACCGCGCAAACCGATCTAATCGCATTGCCAATTCCAACCCAGTCGGCGTTGCAGCTTCAAACAACACCACTTATCGTTTGAAGTATTGTACGCACTGCTGCAATTGGTGGTGCTAGTGTGTTGTAAAACCAATTTCCTGGTGGGTCCGATTATTTGAGCCAAATGTTTGCCAGCGTCACGTTAATGAGCTCGTTGCGTGGCTTGAAGTGGCTGAAGCTTAAATCCGGGTTTTGCGTTCTAGCTCAAGGACGTCCCTGGTTCGCAAACACACTCACACTGCTTGTCCGGGTTGGAGCCGTACAGCAAACAGAGGGGAAGAAGAAGAAGGGTGTCGAGGGGAGGAAGAAGACAGCCTTATCGGAAATTCCAACTCTGTTCCCAATCGCACACCGAGCGCTGTGGGAATGAAATCGTGTTTTTTTTTGAAGAAATAAGGCCTTTTTTAGCATCTTCAGCAGCGAGCACAAGGTCCATGGCTTGTTTCTTAAACACTCACTACCCTGTTCTTCAACCTACCACTGTTTTAATAGGTCATTGCTCCCCCACTTTCCGGGTTTTCCCGTAACGAGCATCAGCTGCCGAAGCTGGTCTGTTGGCAGAGTTTTATTTTTAGCACCGTTTGATGCGAGAAAACGTTAGAATTAGACCCGTTCTCCCCCAAAAACCCGACACAGCCCGTGGCTGAACGCCTGAAATAGCCGACAGTTTTGGTGGGCACGGTGGGCATTATGTTTCGTGGTGACCAGTGGTCTACACCTTCCCCTCCCCCATTGGTGGCATTGTTATACCAACCACCCCCCCCCCCCCCCCCCCGTAAAACATGATCGTCTCCTTGACGCGCTAACATTTAAAGCTTACCTCTTCCGCGCCGATCTCCTTGCTAGCTGTCTGGCTGGCTGTGTTACGTGTGGAGGGGCTGTGTACGAGTTTGCAGCTTCTCAACCGAGCCAACACAACAGCCAACTGATGATGAGTCGACGAAAGGCACACAAGACAGGCGAGAGAGCACTTTCGGTGCACTTGCTGCCGGTGACACTACTGACACGACTGGAAAATTTATAACTTTTCTAACAAAACAAACCAAAAAACAAAAACCACTGCAAAAAGAAATAATAATAACTGAGCATATATGCATTTTTTTGTTTCTCCTTCCAGCCACCTGTGAAGGTATGTCACAACATTGCTGCGCTTTAATCTAATGCAAATTATGTCACACAGCAGCAGCAGCAGCAGCAGCAGCAGCAGCTGGAAGATGTTCACACTCACTCTCTTTCTCCCTCCTTTTCGCTCCCTTCACCAACTTCTGCAACCGGTTGGACGCAGTGATAAAAAGGTTAAGTTTAAACCATTGCTGCTGTTCTTGTGCGCCTCAACCGGTGGCTTACATTGGGGACAACGGGCACACACGATGCCACACGGAGCCGCGCTTGTCCGACCGCCCGGACTGGGCGATCTGGTCGCTTGCTACGCGACGCCACTGGCAAAATGCGGACAGCGATCGTCGTTGCAAACGCTGTTGTTTGTCAGCCTCAAACTCGCTGGGACCATTACCGTTTGATAGTTCGTGTTTATTGCTTCATTGGTCCGATGGTGTCAAGATGCAGGCTTGCGAAAAAGACGCAAGAAGCAGCCAACTCTAATAATGATCTGATGGAAATTAAACTGAGTTTCCCTAGTTGAAGCGAAGCGCCACACGTTAACTCCTGCAGCGCACGGTATCACACTACCGGGAGGCGCCCTAGTCACCACGTGCACTATGAAATCAAAACCTCGCCAACTTTCGATAATCTCTCTCTCCCTCTCCCTCTCTCTCTCTCTCTCTCGCACACACACACGTGCGCACACGGGGAAGCTTCTCAAGCACGTTTGCCACACACTTCTGGCGCGATATGGCGCTTCCAAAACAGCACCACTCTTCTAATGTCACTTCCGCAGGCACGGTTGTAACAACACACAGGGCCCCCCCTCCCCCCTACTTTTCGGGCTCGCCTCACATCTAACAAACGTACCCCGTCAGCACACGCGCACACACACACACACACGCACACTCGACAGCAAGCCCCGATCACACCCCGATCGACACCGAGGCAAGTTGCGCACTGCGCGGCCGCGAGAACGCGTTCTCGCTTCACGCCGCGAAAGGGAAACCGCGCGAGCACGCACACACACACACACACACTTACGGACACAATTCACAGCCGTTCGGGGGCAGCTTCTGCCTCCCTTTACAACAAGCAAAGCGCGCCGCCCTCCCCTTTGCGCTTCACTTCAGTTGGTGTTGAGAGGGAGACATAAGAGTAAGAACCTCCGTTTGCTACGCACACGACCAATACACACACACACACACATGGGGGTGGAGGGTGGGGGGAGGCTTACAATTACACTTACTTCAAGCACCTTCCCTTCACACTTCGACTTCCCCTTGGCGCTCGCTCACTCCACAGGGGTGGTGGTTTAGAACGCTGCCGCCGCCGTCGGTGTGACGTTCGCGATCGCCGGCAGCAAACGGGCGATAAGGGCAGCACCGCGATCGGCAGGTAGCATCATCACATCAGCCGCACACACACACACACACACAAACACAGGGATGGATGACGCAAAGGAGGGTTAGTGGCAGAGAGCGCGCGTCGTGTGTGTTGTTGCCTGGCCCGTTGCACTCGATCGACTGAAAGGGTAGCGGCTGAAGACACGTTTTGCATCGTCTCGCGCTGGTTGCGAGCGTTGATTTCGAAGCACATACACACAGAGACAGTGAGACATTCCCCCTCCCCCCTCCCCATCGGTTTGGAAGCCGTATGAAGGACTTGCAGCGTTGTGTTGGAGTGTGGCCATTGGTGGAGGGGCCGGCGATCGAACCGAGAGCTCGCCGGCCTTAAGACCAACCGCTGGGTGGTTTGGTGGAGGGTTGGGTTGGGTTGGTTTGGTCGGCTGGGCGATCGGCGACTCCCTTTAACAGCTGTTTTTCGCACCGGACAGGACTCAGAATCGGAACCCGCGCGGTTAGCATGAATGGAATATTTTCGAATGGCTGTGTGCTTTAAAACGCTGATGAAGGTTTTCTTTGTTTAATTTCTTTACTTTTAAATCATTTGGTTGAAGGGTGCTCGAGAGGGGGTGTACAGGCCACAACATTGGCGCCAGATGAAACGATAAGAACGGTGTAGTTCCGCCAGTGATGGACGAGCGTTATGCAATGTTTAGAGTTTTGTTTTTTTTATTTTTTTTTAATTTTAGATTGCAACTACAACAACCACAACATTGACAAAGAGCACAAAAAAGGGAAGGAAAAACTATAACTCTACCACCCCTTCTCCCCTATGGCGAAAGACACTGGCAGCTGGTGCGGTCAGGCTGTGGGTGCAGATTTGTTACACCGGCTTACACACCTACACCGTCAGCCCTACCCCGAGATTCGAGTTGAGCGATGGAGTGCACACACACACACACACACACGCGGGGAGGGGAGTGATTTGAAATGGGAAAGTGGACGAAACGAACGCCCGCTTTGGCAGCATAATGGTACAACAACGGGCGAGAACACCGACCGACCGACCGACCGACTGACCATCGCTCAAAACTGGACCAGTTTTCGTGCAGACCGTCGTACCACGGGCACCATGGGTTGCTGCGATTGGCATTGAATCGTGGTTTTGGTAGCGCAGGCAACAGCAACAGTAGGCGCCTACTCTGACGATGGAGTAGGGCGAACATACGCGCCGTACAACCCAACGGTCAACCTCGGTGGCCTCATCCTCAGCACCGCGTCGAGCATTGTAGAGCGATCGAGTTGAGTGATCGTTCCGTAGTACGCGGACCAATCTTCAGCCCAAGTTCTGCGCCTTGTCCTGTGACGTGAAAGGGGTTAAGATAAGGCGTTTCGTAATAAGCACGGCACGGCCGCGCAGTACAACAACCTGTATCACACGCGTTCCTGCTGTTGGACGTCATTCGGCGTCTTCGTCGTGGGTGCCAGCGAATGGCAATATCAACACACATTTAACAGTTACAAGGTTGTTTTGGTGGAGTATAGTTTTTTGCGGAACACACACACAAACACACACAGAGAGCATAGCCATTCACTTACTTTCGAGCTTCAAATTCGTGCACTACCGCTTGCGGGGTACTGCTGCTGACGGGCCGGGAACATAGTGAAATAGTCGCCCGGTAGCACAGGCACAGACGTAAAGCAAACGTGGAGTTGGAAACAAACACACCAAAAAGAACAAACCTTAGGTTTGGCCATCCATCGAAAACATGGTTACAATTTGGCAAGCAAGAAATCTGATCTGGTTTTCTTGATCTGGCCATACCACCACCACTACCACCGGGGCCACCGGAGAAAGGCCACCCCTCGGTGGGAGCACTGGGTGGGGAACACACGCTGGTTGAAGGTTTCCCTTTCCTCGCTGGTTTTGGGGCGGCTTGGAAAAGGAGAAAAGCTCCTACATACCTTACCACGACCAAGGTCCTGTGCCGGTTCGCGCAGTGGACGTTTGACGGTGAAGGCATCTGCGGGCAGGTTGTTTGATTTATGGACGGACAGATTCCTAAACCAATTTGCTGCAGCTGGATGTTGAAGTGGGTGAATGGACAAAGCAAAGCTTACTGACTGTACAAAAGGGCCTCTCGGCCTGTGCTCGTCTTACCGTACACATTGGAGCAAACACAACGATGGATTGTGCCATGGGACATCATTAAGAGCATTGGTTTACATTATGTGGCAAGATATGCTGCTTTAGCTGACGCTGTGATGGCCTTGATGTTTAATATGGTTCAACCTAATGCGGAAATGGTATTATGATCGATCGTTTGAAAGTTGTTGCTAGTAGCTCAAGTTACTCTAACACACACACACACAGAAACCATCTAGCAGGTGTCTGCTTCCGGGCGGTTAAGTTGGTGTGGTTAAGCTGGTTCCATTTGGGTGTCATTGAACTTCAGAACTGCGGGGTATCTAGTATACGATTCGCAAATGGCAAAAACCATTCTTGATGAAGCATGGATCCGCTATTCAACCATTGTTTAGAACATTCTTCTGCTAGCATATCCGATCGACCATGCAGAATCTTTAAGCTTGATCATCACCAGAACACATTGGCCGAAGATGGCGTAGAACCTCAAATCGGGAATTTCAATTTACGATTAAAACTCAAATTTGATACGTTCTTCTAATCCTCTGGAGTTAACGAGATTGAACCTCTTAATGTAAAAAAAATCGTTGCTCGTAAAAAAATATGCCCCGGAGAGCAAAACTCTTATACCAGTTCAAGAATTTTGTCTTCAACTAACACTCCACTTCTCTAGCTGGTTGTATCACAGTGAGAGCTTGGTATGGTAAACAGGAACTTTGCCTACTCTTGACATCTTAAGAGTATCGACCAAGTTGGGTCCCATCTTATAACAACGTAACGCCAAGTAAAGGAATGCGAGAAAGCTAATAACATTGAAGACAATCCAATTGCAGCCTGTTCTATTTCCAAATTTATTTGTTATAATGAAGATCACCTAAACATTTCAAGCTTTATCTTCCGGCCAGGAAGCACCAAATCCATACCAAGGCGCAAACACGTTCATTTGCATTCTGGTGCGTGTACCTCCGAGTGTCCTCTGGTTGCACTCCAAAAAGTTGCATCCATTTCAATTTAACACACCATTGCTACATGCTCCATGTTCGCACCGAATGCCATTGGACATTGGTAGCGCGCAAACATTTGACCTAAACCTGCAAACCTAGTAAAAACGCTTTGGCGCACTACGAAACATACCGCCACCACCACCACCAGCACCAGCATGTGCCCTTGGCGTCTTGGGCCGGTCCAGGTTTAGCCAAAAAGTTCCACCCCAAAGCTCGAACTATTACTAAATTACGGCTTACCGCCGTGCACGAAGAAACCGCTCTGACCGTGCGATGGCAATTTCACGCGCCCAGATGGAAGGAGATCTCCGGTGCATTTCACGAACTGACCGCTGACGATGGGCGCAACTGGAACTGAATGTCCATGCCGCTGTTTCCCTTTTTGGACAGCCTTTTTGTGTGGCTTTCTCCCTCGCCCCTCTCTACCTCTGTACCACACTGTTTTCCTCCGATCGTGCTTCCGCGCAACTGGATTGGTTTGCGTAGCCGGGCGTGTATAATTTTCACCGCGGAGACAAATGAAGGTTGTTGAAAGATACGAAAGATTCGGTTAGGAAATGCTGCCACACACCCCATTGCTGGCCAGCTCCGGTTGGTTTGCACATTTTTCTTGCAAGAAAAATCAAGCATGTCCGCTGTGGTGGCAGCGGTTGGGGCGCAAACTGACCGACCGAAATTAGGTCACAGGGAAATGGATGCACCTGGTAGTTGCAGCTCTCGCGAGCCATGTGACTCAACGGCTGGTACAGAACATTTCCTAGAAAAAAAATGTATTTAAAAAGGCCTCACAGCTGGGTAAAAGAACAAACTGTCGGCGAGCGTGCAAGAATAAGGGAAGCACCGTTGGCATCATGTGGCAGCCGAAAGGGAAGGTGCTGCAGAAAAGTGCATCGGTCAGGCAAATGAATGAATGTGTGTTGCAACACTCGGGTACCGGTGGGAAATGCACATTTATAAAGCTCAGCGAAAACACTCCACTGCGTAAATGAGTTCGTTTGTATGCGCGTGTGTGTGAGTTTAGCTTACCAACTGCAATTTATTATTTTTATAGTGTATGTTTTTATTGTTTAAAAGTGCACCAAGCTTGCTGTTTTATTTGCTATAATTTAACCGGCCCAGTACTGCACACACACACACACAATATCACTGTTCAAATCGACTCGCGAGCTGGCTGGTGTCGAACGGCAAACACTTCAATTGAGTGCTGTTAGTTGCAAAGGATTCTAACGGACTATTACGTGAGTCAGGTTTGAGATAACGAGCGGACCACGGCATTATCTCAATTTCAGGCCACGTTAATCGAATCAACGGGTTCCAGTTCATCCACGCGCGAACTGAGCATCGGTGCAGCACAGAACGGCCAGCATCAGAACGCCCCTTAATGCATCCCCCTGGGTGATTGCTCAATTTGCTTTCCCATTTTCGTTTCCTGTAACGGTTATGCTCGGTACTGCATTATCGGGTTTAGAGTGCTGTCTATCGTCTTGCTTTGCCTTTCTTTCGAAGCTTCATTCGTTCGCTCTAGTAGAATGCAGCCACACCACCCGGGGGGAGCATAAGGAGCATAAATTGAACTGAATTGATACCAATCATCCTAAATGTCCACCGGCCACTAGTAAGGGGCGTGCGCTCGGTTCCATTGCCGTTTGAGGATGTTCAAAACATTGAAGCCAGCAACGTGGTTTCCTTGCGAGACAAAACAGTTCAATTGGTAGACAAAATCGTTTATTTAATATGCTGTTTTCTTGTATCCTGCCTGCTGCTTGCGAGACCACAGAACTCCCAACAAACCTAACCCCCCATGTATGCACCGAAACCCCCGTTTAACTGCATCAACCATTAAGCCTAATGCTTGCGGCTTCGTTGGGCCAACCAAGCGCGCGAATCGTCCATCCCCGTTACGTCGACCACATATAGAAGTACGTCTCCTGCCAGTGCGGAATGTAGGAAAGTATGAGCCGCGCAATGCTGCCCGTCAGTGGCACGTTGTTCCCAATGCCGTTCAGCAGGCACGCGATCTTGTCGTGCGTGTAGCGATCGTAGAACGGTGACCGCATCAGGTACAGCAGCATCGATACACACCTTCGCGACAGTTCCACCCGCTGGTCCTTCGAGAGCACTTCGCGATTCTTGTAGTACATCCGCAGGCTGGCACTGTCCAGCGCCAGCGCGATCAGGTAGCTGGTCCAGCTTTTCGTCCCAAACTTTCTCATGCTCGCCAGATGGATGAGCGGTTTGGCAATGTAGAGCATCTCGGCCGACACGAGAAACTTCCCACCGTACTCGGCCGGCTGGTGAGAAGAGCTCCCCGTTGCCGGCGGTTTCCACGATCGTGACGTGAGCGAAGGTGAACAGTTCACTTTGCGCATCACGCGCCCCGAACGCTTCAGCACGATGGCGGAACTTCCGTCCGCCAGATTGTCACGGAATGATGCATTGTCCGATTGGGGCTGATCATGGTGGTGGGGGTCTGTTTGTATTGTTTTGCGATTCAGCGCCGGAATCGGTGGGTTGCGAACGATTTTCGTATTTTGGCAAAATAGCGTTAGAATCAGTCTGCCTATGCATCTGCAAAGGTAACAGCGTAGGTAAGAGAATGCTACGCGCAATGGACGTTTTGGGATAAGCGGCCACTTACTTTATCGTTTGCATGACAACGATGAAAAACCATCGCCCGCTCGTGCCCCACACTTTATGGGCGGACAGCTCTATAAACACTTCACAGTACTCCAGCGTCGTGAGCAGCACATTCAGGTGCCGTTCTAGGGGTTGTGTGTCGTCGGGCGTTTTTTTACTCGCCTTCTCGATTATACGGTCGTTGAAAAACACCAGCAAGTTGGACAGGGAGTACACCAGCTCCGAGACGGCGGAAGAGTTGTTAATTTTGCCTGCAAAACAAGACCAATTAAATTCCGGAACAGGCGTAGCAGGAGCAGGCTAACTTACCAGCCACAAAGTACGAAAGCCACTTGACCGTCAGTTCAACGTCCGCCAGGGCGGACGGATTACCCGATACCCATTTCACGTATCGTTCGTAGAGGTTCTGCACCTCGGCCAAGGGAGACGACATGGCGGATCGGTTCGAACGTGGTTCGGGCGATGGGATCAAAGGTGAGCAGCACTTATCATGCAGATTTGCGCACACGTTCAACACCGCAGCATATCACATTTATCTTTACCAGGTGGCCAATGTTTTCCTGCCCGTTTCCGTTTTTAGTACGTTCGCAATGTTTATCTTTCACAACGCAATATGTCAAAGGGACGGCAATCAACCATCATGCATGGGGCCGTATTGAGACTACCGATCGATAGCAAACGATCGAAAACGGTCGATTGAAAGGAACATTGTATCCGCTAATCGTTGATCTTTTGAATGGCAAAGTAGCGATCAAAATTTCATTAATTTCTACGGAGTTATAGTTTTCCAACAAAACGAACCTTCTATGCTTGGCTGCTTTTATCACATTTCTGTCGGTTCGCTGTCGCTCGAATCGACAACGGCAGTACTCAACCCACGCGCATATACGCCCGCTGTCATTGAACTTATCGTTTATATCGTTTTTTCTTCTCTGCAGCTTTTCTTATTATTTGCGAGTTATTATTATCATTATTATCACGTTATATTCGGATCGGTTGGATGGTACAGGTGCGTGCGTATTTAAATGCAATTGAATTAAAAGCCCGCAAGGGAACACCCGAACTGTGAACCGTGATCCGCAGTGCAAAGGTCGGCCGTAGTTAGCGCAACCGTACTTACGTGCTTGTTCGGCTGGGTGCGTGCGTGCGTGCGGGAACATCGCTGCTGGTGTGGATTGCATGGGCCCGTCGTCTGCTGCTGTCAGAACGGGGTTTGCAAAATTCATACCACGACTAGGCGACTACTGTGCTGTAGCTTGCTTTTAGCGGGGGCCTCACAGCAAACACGGTTCCACATTTCGCGTGAAGCCGCGGTGTATTGTCGGCAGCATTTTAAAGCGCTTTTGCTTCTTCGCCTCCCTTCCTACCACACAGAAAAACGTGCACGGCCGACGAGTTTAGCCACTGCTTCTACGTGTTCTTCGCCGTACGCCTGCCTCCTGGTTCCCGTGGTTTGCCGAGTGTTGGATTCATCTAGCCGACCGGAGTTGTTTTCTGACGGTACGAAAGCGACACAAACACCGCAAAATGCCTTCCAGTGACCCGTTGCCACCGAAGGAAAGTGCCCTGTTCCGCAAGATACTGGTAAGTAGGGTGCCGGAACGGCGCACCTAATTGGAGGAAACGTTTCGGGGCTGCCAAACGTGGGGCCAAATCAAAGCAGTCCACCGTAATCGGTGTGTGAGTGAAACAGTGATAGCGTGTGTGAGTGCAAGCGGTCGCTAGAAAGAGACAGAGAGGGCGAGGGCTAGAAAAGCGAACCGTTTTTTGCGATGAAGCTAGCTGTGTAGTGTGAATAATTCTTTTAAAATACAACTTAAAGAGTTATTATGAAAGGAACAGTGCACTGTTGGCGGCTGTGGCATATTGGTAAATGTGCGATTTTAGCAAAATTTGTTTTGAGTTTGGTGTTGCTGTGCACGGTGCCGTATTTTGTGTACATAACCTCAATATTGACCGTCGGCTGTCAAAACCAACACTGAATATGGAGCTAAAAGATTCCAAACCGGAATTTAACATGAGCTATGGAGTGGTAATATGTGGTATGGGAACAGTTTTGTAAAGCGAATCATGGACACTAGTACTTGATTGAAAAAAAAAACAAAACAATCTACTTAGAGCGCCACTGCGTTTCCTCTGGCGTAAAGACAAATGCGATGAGATATGAGGTTCGATGTTCAGCAACAACACACTCAACACCACTTTCCCGTTTCAGAAATGCTACGAAATGAAACAGTACAAAAATGGACTGAAACTGGCGAAGCAGATACTCTCCAACCCGAAGTTCACCGAGCATGGCGAAACGCTCGCCATGAAGGGTTTGACGCTCAACTGTCTCGGCCGGAAGGACGAAGCGTACGATCACGTTCGCCGCGGGCTGCGGAACGATCTGAAGTCGCACGTCTGCTGGCACGTGTACGGGCTGCTGCAGCGGTCGGACAAGAAGTACGACGAAGCGATCAAGTGCTACCGGAACGCGCTCAAGTGGGAGAAGGACAACATTCAGATCCTGCGCGATCTGTCGCTGCTGCAGATACAGATGCGCGACCTGGAGGGGTACCGGGAAACGCGGCACCAGCTGTTCAAGCTGCGGCCGTCCCAGCACGCCAGCTGGATTGGCTTTGCGATGAGTTACCATCTGCTCGGGGACTACGAGACCGCGATGAACATACTGGAGACGTTCCTTTCCTCCCAGACGATGGACACGTTCGACTACAAGCATAGCGAGCTGCTGCTGTACCAGAACAGCGTCATCCAGGAGGCCGGCCAGCACGAGCAGGCGCTGCAGCACCTGAAGAACTGTGGGGCGCAGATACTGGACAAGTTGGCCGTGCAGGAATCGATGGGCGCACTGTGCCTTAAGCTGGGCCGTCACGAGGAAGCGGAAACCATCTTCAAAGCGCTGATCGACCGCAACCCGGACAACACGGAGTACTACCGCCGGCTGATGGAGGCGCGCCAGCTGAGCGAACCGGCCGAGTTGATCGAGGCGTACCGGGCGATGCAGGGCGAGTATCCGCAATCGTTTTGCGCCCGGCGGCTGCCGCTCGACATCGCCACCGGCGACACGTTCCGGACGCTGGTGGACGAGCACCTGAGACGCAACCTGCGGAAAGGCGTGCCGCCACTGTTCGTCAACCTGCGCTCTCTGTACCGCGATGCGGAGAAGGTGAAGATCATCGGCAAGCTGGTGGAGTGCTACTATCAGAATTTAATGAGCAGCGGGTACTTTTCGGCGGAGGATGCCGCCAACCCGGACGTGCGGAAGGAGCCCGCCTCGGCGCTCCTGTGGACGATGTACTACCTCGCACAGCACTACGACCATTTGCGCGAGTCGGAAAAGGCGCTCGACTTTATCAATGCCGCCATCGAGCACACGCCCACGCTGATCGAGCTGTTCGTGACCAAGGGCCGGATCTACAAGCATGCGGGCGACGTGCTGGAGGCGGTGAAGTGGCTGGACGAGGCACAGAGTCTTGACACGGCCGATCGGTACATCAACTCGAAGTGCGCCAAGTATATGCTACGTGCCAACCAGATCAAAGAGGCGGAAGAGATATGCGCCAAGTTTACGCGCGAGGGTGTATCGGCGATGGAAAATCTCAACGAAATGCAGTGCATGTGGTTCCAGACCGAGTGTGCGCTCGGCTACCAGCGGCTGGAGAAGTGGGGCGACGCGCTGAAAAAGTGTCACGAGATCGACCGGCACTTTGCCGAGATCATCGAGGATCAGTTCGATTTCCATACGTACTGCATGCGCAAGATGACGCTGCGCTCGTACGTGGGCTTGCTGCGGCTGGAGGACGTTTTGCGGAGACACCCGTTCTACTTCAAGGCGGCCAAGTGTGCGATTGAGGTGTGTGTGTGTGTTGAATGGCTTTAGCCGGCCGATGGGTACAACGTTAACTAATCGGTTCTATTCTTTTTACTAGGTTTATTTGCGCCTCTTCGATAAACCGTTGGCCGCGGAATCAGCCGTCGAAGAGCTAGATATAGGTAATGGCCGCGACAAACGGAAATAACAATGGTTTTCCCACTGACTAATGTTATGGTTATGTTTTACCCCCTATCTTGCAGAAAACTTGCCAGCACCAGAGTTGAAGAAGCTGCGTAACAAGCAGAGAAAAGCACAGAAAAAGAAGGCAGAACAGGAGAATGCTCAATCGAAGGAGAACCAGAAGAAGGAGCAGCATAACAAGAAGCAGCTTTACCAGGACGGTGACCCAGAGGCACCCCAGCTGGACGAGCTAATACCGGAAAAGCTGGCCCGCCCGGACGACCCGCTCGAGAAGGCGATAGAGTTTCTGAAGCCACTGCAACTGCTGGCCAAAGACAACATCGAGACGCACCTGATGGCGTTCGAGATTTACCTGCGCCGCAACAAGCTGCTGCTGATGTTACAGTCGCTGAAGCGTGCACGAAAGATTGACGCCACCAATGCCATCCTGCACAGCTGCATCGTGCGGTTCTACCGGGTGCTGGAGCAGCGTCTCGCATCGACCGCCGACACTGCCGACGTCGACCCAAGCGTGCGCATTGTGATCGACCGCGAGCGGGAAAATCTGTTCCACGGCGAGCCGAACGCAACCGCACTGAACGACGCTTATCTGAAAGCGAACCGCGACGACTGCGATGCCGTGTACGAGGTCGCTAAGATAATGTACACGCTGGACGAGAAGCGGCGGGACGAAGCGATCGCTCTGCTGACCGGTGCGGTTCAGAGCAAGAAAATTCCGCTCGAAGTAAGTCTACCCTGGAGTTGTGGACAGATGGTCCCTCTCTATCTCCTTCCTTTAACAAACGCGTGTGCTAATGGGTGCGTTTATCTGGGTTTCTATTTCTATTTGCAGAAAGCGACCAAGATATTCCTGCTGCTCAAAGCTGGCTACTTTGGCCAGTGCGACGAACAGCTGGCTGCGTTCAAGAAGCTCTGCCAGCAGCGATACCCACTGGCGGTGGTGTTTGCCGATGTGACGGCCGCCCCCGTCACCACACTGACAACGACCCAATCGTCCAATGCGGAAAACACCCAGACGACGGTTACGGACAGTGGCAGCAACTGCTGCGTAATGACCGCCAGCGAACAACAGCCGACGCCCGGCAAGCAGCAGCCTGGCAGCAAGCCTTCGAAAAAGCAGAAAAATGGACCGGAAATTAAAGCGAACTAACAATTATTTCTACCCAGCAGCCATCCAGAATACTATCGAATGCCGACGCAGTGGTGATGTGTGCGTGTGTGGCGGTTCGGTATCCGCTTCGCGCTGTGTCCGCTCGTCATAGATTGTCGCGGAAGAATGCGATGATTGGGTGAAACGACGCTCTGATCATTTTCATCATTTTTGTCCTCCATCCATGGTTCCCGAAACCTTAGCCCCCACACACGGTGAACAGTTGGACCATTGGCTTGGGGTCGGAGTAGGGGAGAGTGAGACACCAAACTACTCAGCACCATCTACAATCCTCAAAATGCAATAGAGTGATGCTTGTGGGCAATTTTACTTTCTTCGCCGTACCGCGCATATTGTGTCCTTCTTTCGTTTGATTGTGAAAATGAAACTAAAATAGAGAGAAAAAAATAGAAACGCAATAGTCGAACAAAAATACTCCTGCAGTCAGTTGTTTTCTTGTTGGTTGAAGAAAGGAAATGGAGAAAATGGTACAATTTTCTTAAGAGCGCTTCGAGCGCATCCTTCCGTTATTCAAAGGAAAAAAGATGTTGTTAAACATGCATCTTTTGAAAGTTGGTATTGTAGTTGACATTTGTGGCTTATATTGTTCTAACTCTTTACCTGTCTTCACCGAGTCGTTAGCGCAACATTAAGTCTGAATATTTTTGCAACGAATTTCCGCTATTCAAACATGATTTCAAATTAGTGATCTGTAATCCGGAGCGGAGTCATGGATCAACTCCGACTCCGGTGCGCAAACTATGACTCCGACTCCGGATCATAACCTGATTTGACTCCGGATCAGTCCCGATCAGTCTGGATGAGTTCGGAGGAGTCCGGGTGTGTTCGGATCAGTCCGGGCAAATTCGGCTCAGTCGGAACAAGTCTGGTAGAGTCCAGGCGAGTAGTTTAGGTTGACGTTGAAATGGCTAATTCCCAAAATGACTGTCCATTATCGTTTAGACAATTCTTAATGAGTTCATTGACTTTCGAGTAAGGCATCGAATGTGTACGAAAATATGTAACAATTTACACGAACTGATCCGGACTCGGAGTCGATGAGTCTGAAGGTTTTCCCGTGGATCGATCCGACTGCGGAAAAAATTGTATTTGCCCATCACTATTTCAAATAGCAAATCACGTTACGAAAAGCAGTTCGAATAGGTGCAGTAGCATTTTCACCGGGTAATGATGCTGCTGTCACTTGCGGCTGTCAGTGGGATGCGCAACACAACACAAACAAAATTGCTGTGCACAGAATTTGGAGGCAACCAAAAAAACCCCCGCTGGTCCGGTTAAACAAAATCGTGAATCGGATGAAACCGTTCGTGGTGATACGGAAGCACGACAATCAAGATAATGTTGCGTTGCAGCGTCTTATTCGCGAGTTCGTCATGTCGGGCGCATGGGAAGCGTTTGTATCGTGCTTGTTCCGCGAGGTAAGATATGCCCACATTCTCGCTTATCTTAGATCAGACGAGGTGCGATAAAGATCTGATTGTAGATAGTATATTCCATACATTTGTTGTTGAGTTAAAATATGTTGTTTTATTCACTCTGCACAGATCACCCTGCAGCTAATCGTGCTCGGTTGGGCGTTAATGTTCATCTTTTTCGGCATCCCGCTGTACATGTGCGCTCTGGCGATACCGTGCGTCATACTGCTGATATGGTTCACCGTCTACGGGAGCTACTACAACAAATCGACCGAGCTGGCACTGCGCCCGTCCAAGCTGTGCTGGGTGGCGGAGATTTATGAGCCGCTGCTAGCGATGAACGCCAAAGCCCAGGCGGCCAATATTGAACGGTGCTACACCGACCGGCCGGGCCCCGAAGTCCAGCAGGAGCTGGGCAAGATGAGGAAGAACATTATCGGCACGATCAGCTGCCGCAACCATCTGGCAATGGACAATGCGGGATTCATTACGCGCCTCGCCGTCAGCTCCAAGTATGGGCTGACGCCGGTGACCGAGTACCTGATCCAGCGCGTGCTGCAGTACGCGTCGGACAGTCAGCTGTACGCGATCGAGACGGTCACCTCCGAGTGCGATCAGGATGTGCGGGAAATTTACTTGAAAATTGGGTTCAACATACGCCAGGTGTACCACAAACAGATCATTGGCAACACGTTGAAGGTGATGAAATCTCAGCTCGGCATCGATCTGCACGAGTGGAATCAAAATCGGGAAGAGATTAACGTCGAAGTGCCCGTGGAATAAGGGGTGCTGTGGGATTCGGGAGCAGTGGTTCCCGATATCTCTGGCCCCCAAAATCTTAGCACTAGTCTTCGCATCGAACAATAATTGTGTTAGCTATATTTTATCTACTCTCCATTACATTTTAAACGCGCTCATGCTAGGGACGTCACTGTTTAAAATTTATGCATTTTTCGGCATTATTTTTTTTTCTGGGGACAATTACTATAAGGTGGATGAATAAATAATTTCACGGTTGGTCTATACAAAACCGTGCATTTACTTGATCTAAAAATGCGAAAAGGACTATTTTACTTACTAAAGAAGCAGGTTCTTGTGTGTATTGTACAAATCGAAACTAACGAACCACTTCCAACCACTTTGGGTTAACAGACCTGTTCAGGCATCCTGTTGGGCGGCCACCGGTCTGTATACCCACACCGAATCAACACCTTCCTCTATTCGACTCTCCGTCTTCAGCGTTGGAAAGGGGAACCGGCAAGCGATTACAGTGGTGCCCGGTGCTGCCTCTCGGAGCACTTTCTTTTCCAAATCCTCCATCTACAACCAAAAAGTGGTTTTTGTACAGTGCAAACAACAATTTCCACTCTCACTACTTACCATTTGTTCGACACCGAAAATCACGATATGATCGTACGGTGCGAGACTAAACTTCCACAGATCTTTCCGGACGAAGCTGGTCCGACTGAATACCCCATTGCGTAGCGCTGCCAGTCGCGAGTAGTACACGAGCCAGGGGTTTAGCTCCACACCGTCCGCCTTTATCGAGGGCAGGGTACGTGCCGCCGCTATTACGATTCGCCCATCGCCGGATCCAATGTCCAGCAGCCGGCTTCCTCGGTTGGCCGGTTTGACAAACGCAAGCACGTTTCGGATTTGATTCGGCGTGGCCGGAACGAACGGCAAACAGTGCCGGCGCAGTGCCGGTGCCACGAACGGATAGCAAACGATGGAAAGGCCTACAGCAATGCCGCCTGCAAGTGTGTTTGTATGTGTGTTTTAAGCATGCTAGTGAAGATGCCCTCAACACACATCGCTCCCTTCCATACATACCGGTGACTCCAATCAGAATTTTGCCCGACAGTGAGGTAGTTTTCGACCGGTGGCCATCGAGAGCCGGGCCGGCGCCGGCGATCTGCTTTTCCAGCTCTATTGTTGACATGGTTTGGTTGGAATTTTGGGACCGTGTGCACGCATTTATGTGTGGATGTGTGCGTGTTCCCCAAACTTCACAAGCTGTCAAAACAAAGAAACTCTCTGTGTCAAATGTCAAAAGGCCAGCAGTATTTCGGTGTTTCAGAAAGTTTTTACACAAAAAAGTAGCGTAAAATTACTCGCTTGCCGTTTGGGTGTAATTTAGTTTCCCCCCATTTTAGGCCCCCCGGTGCGTGCGTGTTTGTAAGCTTGTAGTTTACCCATTCTTTTCGGAGCCTTCTCCCTTCGGATGACCATCTGCGAGAGCCGCAAGATTTCGTAGTGGGAAGAATATTGCACCAACACACAAAGCAACTGTGCCACCGGGACAGAACTGTGTACGAACCGCCGCGCACGAACAGCAGTGGCCCAACATTCGCTAGACTGCGATATGGCTGAAACGGTGACGGATGCACCCTCGGAACCGGCCCATCCGGGGATGCATCTGCAGGAAGGCACGGATGCTGGGATGCTCGGAGCGGCCGGCACAGCAAACACCATCATCACCAGCGCCAGCACCACCACCACCACCGACGCGGAGTTGCTGCCCGACGGCGGTAACGTCCATACGCCGGCGGAAGGGTTCATCTGCGGCGTGGTGGAAGGGTTCTACGGCCGCCCGTGGACAACGGAGCAGCGGAAGGATCTGTTCCGCAAGCTGAAACAGTGGGGCATGGACGCGTACATCTACGCACCGAAGGACGACTACAAGCACCGGGCGTACTGGCGCGAGCTGTACACGGTGGAGGAGGCGGACCACCTGACCGGGCTCATAGCGGCCGCCCACGAGCAGGGCATCAACTTTTACTACGCCCTGTCGCCCGGTCTGGACATCACGTACAGCAGCGCGAAGGAGATCGGCATCCTGAAGCGCAAGCTCGACCAGGTGTCGCAGTTCGGGTGCAAAGCGTTCGCCCTGCTGTTCGACGACATCGAGCCGGAAATGTCGAAACCGGACAAGGAGGTGTTTCAGAGCTTCGCCCACGCCCAGGTGTCGGTGACGAACGAAATCTTCAACCACCTGAACTGTCCCCGGTTTCTGTTCTGCCCGACCGAGTACTGCAGCTCGCGGGCAGCGCCCACCGTCAAGCAGTCCGAGTATCTGAACACGCTCGGCTCGAAGCTGGTCCGAGCGATCGACATCCTGTGGACGGGACCGAAGGTCATCTCGAAGGTGCTCACGGTGGAGTGTATCGAGGAGATAACGGAGGTGCTGAAGCGACCGCCCGTCATCTGGGACAATCTGCACGCGAACGACTACGACCAGAAGCGCGTGTTTCTCGGCCCGTACAGTGGCCGGTCGCCGGAGCTGATACCGCTGCTGCGCGGTGTCGTGACGAATCCGAACTGCGAGTTTCACGCCAACTCCATCGCCATCCAGACGCTGGCGTTCTGGAGCAAGTGCAGTGCGGACACGAAGATTGCCAGCTCGCTGTCGCCCGACATTAAGCTGGAGACGGAGAACGAGCAGGGCATCTGTGAGGGCGATGCGCCGGCATTCCTGTCCGAGAACGTGTACCATCCACGGTTGGCGCTGAAGAATGCGATCGCCAACTGGTTGCCGGAGTTCTACCAGGAAAAGGAAGCCTGGGGACCGATTACCAAACCTCAGCCGGCTGTAACAAGTAAGTGTACCAGCTTGGGGTGGCAAAACCCTCTTGACGACCATCTTTCTTTTCCCCTCTGCCAGTGGTGATGCCCATCATTCCCATCATACCGTCGGTGAACACGTGCATGACGCTAACGTCGACCAGCACAACGACCACGACCACTGCCACCGCTATGCCGATGCCGGAAGTCAACACCACCCAGCTGCAGCTGTTTGCGGACGTGTGCAGCACCGTCACGAACGTGGCGGAAACACTGCCCAATCCCATCATGAACTCGCTCGTCTCGGCGACGAAGGTGGTCACCAACGAATCGATTCCGAATCCGGTCGTGGCAGCGGTGAACCATATCGCCATTCCGCCGACGATCCCGCTCTCCAGTATTCCGGTGCCACTGCTGAACATGAAACCCACGGAAAGTGACGGGCCCGAGGCGGTGGACTGTTGTCGGGAGCCGGCCAACAGTGTAGACATGGAGAAGGTCAGCCCCAATGGTTCGTGCCGCCCCGAAGGAGATGCTGCTCCACTCCTGGACGGTGATGCGGTGATACGGGACGAATCGAATGAGCAGCGACGGGAAGATGACGGCGAAGACGGTCAGCGGCAGACGATCACGGAAGAGGAGGCAAAAATGCTAGACCTGGAGGAAAACGAGGTGAAGATGGTGGATGCAAGCGAGGAGCCGGACGATAAGATGACGGTAAGCGACGAACAGGTGGCAGACTGTCAGGCACCGCCGGCCCTGGACAAAATGGTAGACGACGAAGGTGATAGCAAGCCGGACGCGAGCGGGTCCGTCGTGCCGGAACCGATGGAGTGTGGCAGCAATCTGACCTCGCCCAAGCATCAGCTGAAAACGCACTTCGACGATATTGTGATGTCGGAAACCACGTCGGTAAGTGAGCGGTGGTGTGGGCATAGGCGCAGGAGATGACGGGTGATTAAATCGTGAGCTTCTTTTCTTACAGACCTGCTCTGGGACGATGCAAGTCGAAAGCTCCGACACGTCGCTAGAAATGGCAGAAGATAAGTAAGTGAAGAACAACACATTTCCATTAGACACGCACACCATACTAAATCGGGTTTCTCCCACGTTGCAGAAATGGGCAGGAAAAACAGATAACTGCCGGTGACATAATGCTGCTGTGCGATCTGTTCTACCTGCCGTTCGAGCACGGTTCGAAAGCGCTGCAGCTACTGAGCGAATTCTACTGGCTGCGCAACAATGCGTACGTGCTTTGCGCGCAGCGCACGAACCGTGGAGGAAAGCAGCGCACAACCAGCACGGCCAGTGCGGGCGGTGGCGTTACACCGACCACCGATGGTGCTGCTGCTGCTGCTGGGCAACCGTCGGGCGAGGATATAACGGAAGCGAGCAACGGGCCCGCAACGGATGGGCGCGATCTGAGCATGTGCGACGCTCAGGAGTGGCTGCGCCGCTCGGAATCGTTCCAAACGCTGTGTCAAAGTATTTTCCTGCTGACGAAGAAGATCGCGAGCTGCGCGAACAAGGAAATGTGTTACGATTTGTTTTCGTACGTCTGGGACATTGCCAGTGTGCTTTCGCTGCTGAGCGCCTTCGTGAAGTGGCTAGCGTTGGGGAATTTTCCTCCCACGATCAATTCGTTCACGCAGGGTGGATACAATTGTAAGTATGGCACCGTTTACGGGTCCACTCTTGTCAGACGTTTGTTCGCAAAACGCTTTCTTTTGCTCTGTCGTTGTTCTGTCCAGGGTTTAGCAAAGGCTGGAAGGAAACGTTCATGTCCGGCGACCAGGAACCGTGGGTATTTCGGGGCGGTTTGGTGGCCGACCTGCAACGGCTGATACCGCTCGATACGGGCAACGATCTGTTCCTGTACAAAACGCCCGAAACGTCCGCCGTGCGGCTGTACTCGATACGCCCGTACATGTTTAGCGATGAGGCCACGCTGTACGACATCTGCCACCGGACGGCACTGGATGGCGAGCCGGTGGCGGACCGGCCAACGCAAAGCCCCCTCGGCCAGCTGATAGCGGACCGGTATCTGGGCCCGTTCCTGACGCTGGCGCCCGAGCTTTGCCTGGTGATCGAGGACCACAACGGACAGACCGTCGGGTACGCCTGCGCAGCGCTGGATGCGAAAGCGTTCGTCCGAAACATGGAGCACTGCTGGATACCGGAGATGTGCATAAAGTATCCCGTGTCGCTCGCACCGGCGGCGGAACAGGCGGACGGCAGCACGGGTGGCGGCAGCCCGGAGGAGACAGCCGGCCCCAACCAGACGGCCGGTTCCCGAACATCACAAATGGTGCGCGATAGTATTCACTACTTTCACAGCTTCCAAAACGACTATCCGGCGGCCGTGCTGGGCAAGCATCCGTCGCTGATGTGCTGCCGCATCCTGAAGGACCACTTCATGGAGGACGAGACGGTGTGCAAGCGGGTGGTGACGGTACTGCTGGCGGCACTGCGCTGCCACGGCACTTCCTTCGGCGTGCACGTGTGCATCAGTCGTAGCGATCGGTTTTTGTACCAGTTTTACGCGAAGCTAGGCTTTGTGGAGATTGCCGGTACCGAGCCGGACCCGAACCTGTACATGGGCCGGAGCTTCTAAGCGTGTCGGTGTCGGCAACCCACCCAGCCAAACTCACATACTCACACGTGTGTACGAGCGTGCTTCTTAATCGACGGTGATCAATTGCTCCTTCAGCTCCGTCCTATCGGCTTGGACGGCCTTCTGCAAACGATTCTATCCCTCCCGAACGTATCCTTCCTAAGGGGTAGCATAACCGGGTACGTGCTTATGCTTTACCTGCAATTCTCAACTTTTCAATTGGAATGTTAGGGACGGTGGTCCTTTCCTTTCCTCTTCCTGGCTCGATACATCGCAATCTCGCAACATCGTATCGTATTATTCGGTTTACGCAAACGGAGACTGGCTTAATAAAAATGCATGTATTACGCGCGACACGACGTTCGGCGGCAAGATGTGTGTAGAAATGTTGCTTCTTCCCTGTTCATTCGTACAGCACTCGATGACGATTCGATGACCAACGTGCGGGAAGTTGTTTTCTTTCAAGGTTTTCGGTGAGTTAATCGATACTAAAACACACACACACACAGAGAGAATGTTCGGTTTTGAACAAGCTTTACTCTTCATTAGTGTTTTTTTGCTTCAGTAGTAGTACTCGCTACATTTCTACGATATGTTGTCTCATACTGAGAGTCGGTCTCCACCTCAAGCGCGAGGGTGCTGCTAGTGCCCGCTTCAACCCAGTCATTGTTGACCTTCCATCCAACTGGAAGCCTCTACTATCACATCTCCACGCTACCGTACTGCACGCACGCGTTGCTTGCTGCTCCCCATATCACTTCAACCATACGCAAATAGGTGCGCTGTGAGAAGCTGTGTGCAGCAAACACCAACTCATACCGACGATTCAGGAATTAGCATCTGAATTTTACCCACCACCAATTGGTACGGTAGCCCACCAACCACCAACCCACGTGTGGAGACCGACTGCATGCGACAACTGTTTTGCAAAGACGTCATTATATTTAAAATAAAGTAAACAAAAACAAATATGTTTGAATGTTGCTAATGCTTTCGCATTCCCCCGTTCTCGTGCATCGTTTAGTATAGTATCTTTCGTACCATGAGGTTGATTTTCTTATTCACAATCATTTGTCTTTCGCCGTTCATCGGGCCAGTGGGCGGTCACTGAATATGTGATAGACGATTGCAGGGCCAAATATCTGTTAAGATACAGATTAGCCGGTCTTTGCTTTACGTTTCGCCTACGATGCGATCATTGCGGCTGTTTCGCTTTTAAACCGGTCCCGCTCTACGTGCAAGGAACGAGTGTTGGAAAACGAATGAACCATGGCAGCTTTGCCTGCTTTATGCGATGGCTTTGCTAGAGAACGAAGAACGACTTCACCCTTTATCCCTAGTCGCTTTCCTCAATCCTGCAAAGGAATGTACAAGCGAATGGACCATGGCAGCTTTGCCTGCTTGACGCAATGGCTTAGCCTTTTACCCAGTCAACTAGAGAACGAACGAATTCAATATATATCCCTAGTCGCTTTCCTCAATCCTGCAAAGGAATGTACAAGCGAATGGACCATGGCAGCTTTGCCTGCTAGACGCGGTGGCTTAGCTGTTTATCCAGTCAACTAGAGAACGAACGAATTCACTCTATATCCCTAGTCGCTTTCCTCAATCCTGCAAAGGAATGTACAAGCGAATGGACCATGGCAGCTTTGCCTGCTAGACGCGGTGGCTTAGCTGTTTACCGAGTCAACTAGAGAACGAACGAATTCAATATATATCCCTAGTCGCTTTGCTCAAATCCTACTTTGCTCCGCACGAACCTCTTTACTCTCCATCTCTAGCAGCTGCTCAATCCTGTTCTCGTTTCGTTGTATCCTTGATTTACTCTCTTCCCATTTTGCACTCTTCAATCTTCTATTTAGAGCACAACAATGTACGACGGAGAAAAGGAAAAGCGTTTAACCTTTCCGTGACATTGCGTTCCCTAATTCGTCAATCGCTCTAGGCGTGACGGAATAATCTTAATGTAAATTTGCTTTCGCGCCATTGTGAGGAGAATTATATTCGGTCGTCCCCGGCCGTGTGTATGCGTACCACCCCGGTCGGGGAGCTAAGCTATCGACGAGCTTCTTAAAACTAAAACTAAAACGTAATCGAACCAACAGGTGTAAGTAGCCACGATCCTATTTTCCATTTTTTTTTTTTCGTTGGTCGATTTGTTTGTTTGTTTGTTTGTTTGTGCTTCGGGTTAAGCCACAGCAACAAGTTAAGCGAACAATAAGTGAATGGTATATACAATACAAGCAAAGCACATCCTTCCCCATCCACTAAGGCTGAGCGCGATGTGCACGGATTCGGTTTGTTCGTGCGGCCAACTTAGTCGGCCCTTGCGCCCCTTTGCCAACGTATTGCTGCTTTCATTGCCACCACCAAAGGGTACTATTTACATGGGTCGTGTGGCGGGGACGGTTTGACGGTCGCCGCCGCACAGTTTTTGTTTTTCCTTTTCCGTCGTATGTCGTGCTTTATAAAAATAAATTATACCTCTAAAAGTGTATTTTCTCCCGCCCCATTCGGTTATGGTTCTATCATTTTCTCTCTCTCTCCCCGGGTTGAACTGCCGATTCGTTTGACGTGCACGTGCCCGTTTCTAAATGGGTGCGCTTGACCCTCCTGTTCCGCGTGTCATCATCTTTGCACTTCTGCTGGCTGCTGCTGCTGCTGCTGCTGCTGGTGGTGGTGGTGATGGGCTGCGGCTAGCCGTTAGGACGTTGTGGGGCGCGATGGTTCGCCCTCCTTCACGCTGCTGGCCAGTGGCTGCACATTTGGGTTTATCGCTACCGAGGATCTGTTGGCGCGGGAAGGAAAAGCACAGTCGTTAGCATGACGGGTTCAGATGCACGTCCCATAGGGAAAAACTACAAGCCCTTACCTGTTGTGTCGCATATGGCTTTTGACTAGATCGTTGGTGACCAGGGCCGACATCAGGCTCAGCTCGCCGGCCATCACGATGGCACAGATGATGCGGGCGAGCTGTTTCGCGTTCTCGGCCGGCTGGGTCGGGTGGGCCCCGCGCACCCCGAGCATGTTGAGGCAGGCGCTCTGGCCGGGCAGCCCGGTGCCGCCGCCGAGCGTGCCGACCTCGAGCGAGGGCATCGAGCAGGTGATGTACAGATCCTCGCCCGTCTCGCCGCACAGCTCCATGTTGGTCGAGCAGTTGCTGCTCGTCACGTTCTGGGCCGGGTCCTGGCCGCAGGCGATAAACACGGCCGTCACCATGTTGGCCGCGTGCGCATTGTTCCCCCCGATGCTGCCCGCCACCGCCGAGCCGGTCCAGTTCTTCAGCTTGTTGCACTGCACCAGCGTGCGGGCGTTCGTCTTCAGTATCGAGGCGAGGCTGGCCGCCGGTATGACCGTCTCGCAGACGACCCGCTTGCCCCGGCCCATGATCCAGTTGATCGCGGCCGGCTTCTTGTCCGAGCAGACGTTGCCGCTGAGCGACACGACGGCCATGTCGGGGAAGGCGGCCTGCAGCTCGCGCAGCGCCCGCTCCGTCCCCTTCGACAGCATGTTCATGCCCATCGCGTCCCCGGTGGAGGCGCGGAAGCGCACGTACAGCACCGGGCCGTCGATGGCGACGTGCAGGTCCCGCAGCCGGGCGTACCGGCTGGTCGAGTCGAACGCGTGCTTGATGCGCTTGAAGTTGTCCTCCGCCTCCATCCAGCGCTTGGCCTGGGCCGCCCGCAGCACGTTCGGGAAGCGGACGCACGGGGCGCGCGTCATGCCGACGTCCTCGCAGAAGCTGGTGACGCCGCGCACGGACAGCGCCTTGCAGCCCCGGTTCGTGCTGGCCACCAGGGCGCCCTCGGTCGTCGCCATCGGCACGAAGTAGCGCTTGCCGTCGAGCAGCAGCGGTCCCGCATACCCGACCGGGATCGGCACGTACCCGATCACGTTCTCGCAGCACGTGTTCATCACCTTCGTGTAGTCGTAGTTCTGGAACGGCAGATCCTTCAGCAGCCCCGGGCTGAGGCCCGCATTCTTCAGCACGATGTTGCGCCGCAACCGGACCCCCCGCTCCGCGTCCCCGATCACCGATTCGATCTTGTACAGCGGGCAGAGGGCGGCCCGCTCGCGCACGATCAGCTCCAGCTCCGCGTCCGTCAGATGCTTGCCGTGCCCGTCCGCCTCCAGCACCTGGACGCATTCGGCCAGCGGGCGCGGTTCGGCCTCCTCGATCTCCTCCTCCTCTTCCTCGCTGCCGAGCAGATAGTCGTCCGCGGCTCCGTCACCGATCAGCTCATCCGTGCCGCTCTGCTCCACGAGCGTGTGCCTGCGCGGCCTGCGCCCGTGCCAGCCCTTGCCGATCAGGCTCAGCTCGCTCTGGGTCGCCTTTTCCTCGCACACGGTGACCGCCTCGCTCAGGGTGAAGGTGACGGGCGGCGACGTTACGAGGATGGGAGCGCTTGGCGCCGCCTGGCTCTGGTGCGTGCTTTCCCTGCGGGTGGCAGCCTGCGCCGCCTGCTCATGCGCGACCGACTGTATCAGCTGGTACCGATCGAACAGGATGAACTTGAGGCTGAGCGTGATGATCAGAATGTAGGTGAAGATCTGCTCCAGGCTGAACGAGAGCCAACTGGAAGGGAGGGGCGCAAGAAGAGTGTAACGTTAGAGTGTGGTGAAAGTGTGCGGCAACAAGTGATGGTGTGTCTTTTACGTGTTAGTAAAGTTTTGAAAAGTTTCATTATGATTGATAGAATAATTGAAAGAAATGAGACAAAGACATGCAAAGACAGAAACATGATGGAGACGCATGGTAGTTTATAGAAAAGTATTATTAATTACAACAAAATTGTATCAATCTACAGCTGCTAGCAAAACCGAAATGATGAAATAATGGAATAATGAAGCAATGTAAAAATGTACTGTAAATAATGAAATGAAAAAGCAAAACTACTTCATCAAACAATAAGTAAGCATTATGAACAAAATACGCCCGTTATGGCACATTGGAATATTGCACCATGCGATCATCCGGAATAAAACAGAGAAAAAGATGGGAACGAAAACATCCTAAATCAAAACAAAAAAAAACAAAAGTTGTCACCAAACCAACGGACCAGCGCAAAACCGTGTGGCGAAATAAAAACTATGTCAAGATCATCGCCGATCTTTACGCGTTTTGCCGTGTGTGATGGAGGAGCGGCCGTTTGCAAAAAAAGAAAGAAAGAAAACAAATCAAAAAACCAAAACATAAAAAACACACACACGACGCCACAAAAGCGACACCAATAACGTAACAATAAATTTCCATTCCGCGCGAGAGCGCGAGGAAGGCGAAATGTGAGACTTTAATCGTGTTGTTTTCATTCTTTTTTCTTTGCACAAACAGCATGTGTGCATGAGTCTTCCGAGAAGAAACAGCTGGTTCGAAGAAACGTTTGGAAAAAAAACGAAATAATGCAACAAAAGCTAGAACTGGGCCACGGAAAGATTAATATGTTTGGTTACGTTACTCATGCCCCCACACCTTTTTCGGGCAGGTTATTTTGGTGTGTATCATATTTTACATCGGAACAGTACAAGCATACACATACACACACAAACGCACGCACACACCGAGACAAAACCACTTACTGCATAATCAGCTCCGAGATTACGACCGTATCGGTCTTGTTCAGGGCGGCCAGATGCTCGTGGGTCTGGGCGGCGATGATCTGTTCCGCCGCGTCCGACTCCTTGTCCGGGGTGGGGAACCGGCTCAGCACGTGCACCACGAACAGCCCGCTGGACATGATCAGCTTGACGCGCTGGGCCACCGGGTTCGGCTTGCTGTCCTCCTGCATTACCAGCGCGCGGATCAGATTCTCGCGCCCGTTGCGCTGGCCCCGGTTGTCCCCGCCGTTGTGCGTCAGCTCGAGTATCAGCGACAGGCAGGCCGGGTAGAAGGTCATGAAGACGATGTAGTTGACCAGCGCGGACAGCACGGCGAAGCCGCTCAGCAGCTCGAGCCGCTGCACCCCCGACAGCGTACCGACGCCGATCACGAGCGTTTCGACCAGCGTGTCGAGCGTGAGGGCCGGCCCGAGCACCTCCATGCCGTGGGCAATGTTTTTCGTCACCTCCGACTGGCTGGCACCGCACAGCGCCAGCTGGGCCAGTATGCCAGCCTTGGACAGGTCGACCAGCAGCAGGAAAAGGAACAGTGCGTCTCTGCAAAGGGGAAAGAAAAAAGGTCAACGGGCGGGCAAATTGAGGTGGGGCGAGCGACACAACAGCACGCGAGCATAATTGATGATTGCAGTACACGCCGTAGAGAAGTTCAAGCACACTAACACACACACACACTTCCGAACTGCACGATCGGATGCGAACAACACAACTGAAAAACAACCCCCAATGCTCCTAATGTGAAGGGGAAAGGCAACCAAAAACAGCAACGATGAACAAAAAAAACCCACGATGCCAACAACCTGTAGATTGGCGGAATACAACCAATAAACAAAACAAACAAAAAATGGTGTCTCCTTCAAGATCATTCACAGCGCGCAGTGTCGCAGAGCACACTACATCCGTTCCGAATTGTGTATTGGTCGCCACCGCGAAGGTTTACCTATGCCTGAGCCTATTATTAAACATGCAAGCAATTGGCGAAGGTTGCAACGGGTTTGGAGATTTGGTGCGACCATCTCGGACGGTACGGCCCATCACCCGTGACACCCGTGTGTCACCCCCCCTCTGCAGCGTCGTACCGAGTAAGTGGGTGCATTAACTTCAATGTTAAATGCTCGTGATGGTGGCGATGGTGCTGCTGCTGCTGCTGCTGCTTCTGCTTCCATTGAACGCGATCGTGTGTCAAGGTTTTGATTTGATTAAGTGTGATCTTTCCTGTTGTGCGACTAATTTCTTGAGCAGGTTTTTTTTGGTTGTTGTAGTTGATCGGTGAACCTTTTTGCCGCGGCGTTGAGCTTTGTTGCCGATCGTTTCCTGATTCGTTTCGCGAGGGCCGTGAGCTTGCACGCGAACACTTTATGGGTAGTAATGGAATAGAATTTACTCCTTCTCTGGAGTACCGTCGTATCGCATGCCGGCGTAATTAGCTGGCCTTAATTATTAACCATTTTTATTCTGGTGAAAAAGAACATTTCCCTACAGCTTGTGTCATGATAATTAGTAAGAAATAGTATTTTTTGTAAGCTACATTCATTAATTATCGCTAAATCGGCACAAGAACAAAACAAAAGCACCATACACCGGTAGTTGAACTCTCCATTAGGGTAATTAGGAGCTACGTTTACGTCATACGATCACACACACGCAGTGAGATCGCTTTTAAGAAGATGTGTTTAACACCAACAGGGATAGAAATCACCCTCCTCTCGGCTCTCCCAATCCTATCGGACCGATCTCTGAACGATGTTGTTCGGCCACCATTCTTCTTTTTAAACCACCAACGCCAACAACGTGCACTTCCGCGTGCATTGGCATTGTTGTTTGTCCCGAACAAACCACAAAAAACGGCGCATTTGCATACGAAAAAAAGCCCAATTTTTCAACCAACCAGTTGCTTATCTGTGTTTTACCCTTTCTACGCTACATGCACTCCCTCTATCGCAACACCATCTCGTGCCATTGTTGCTACGGGGTTGTTGGGGAGTGGGCAAGTTTGGAAGGCAGGGAGCAGTGGCATGCATGCAGAAGAAAGGGCTGGTGTACGCGTGTTACGGGGGTGTTACTGACGATGTTACTTACTTCAGATCGGCAAGTTGACAGCCCAGGAAGTTCAGGACGGTCGACGAAAAGATGAAACTGGAGAACATGGTGAACAGGCCGGCGATACCTGAAAAGAAGTACAAAGAGCGAAGAGAGAGAGATAGAGAGAGAGATAGAGAGAGAGAGAAACAACAACAGAATTAATAAACAGTATCTTCATTAGTGTTGAAATCGTATCCCTCTCTCGGTTGTTCCCAACCGATTCTCATGCAAAGTGACCGGAAGTTGTACCTATGCCTGTGCCATCACAAATGGAAATGTTGGAACATTCAGTGTGAAAGGTTAAACCTATGCTCCCTCTTCCTGTGTATTATTAAGCCCGCCAAACGATACGACCCGAAAGCGATGAAGGACGATGCTTTTGCAAGCAAACGCTACATTCGTATTCGCGCACAATGACCGCAGCCACGACGTCGCTCGGTGGTGCCGCGGTGCGTTGTTTGTTTGCTAATTGAACAGCTTCGGCGAGCGGGTTCTTCCTGAATTATGAGCGTTTAAAGTGAAGGCAAAAAAAAAAAGCCCCACGAGAAACCACACCATCACAACAAACCACAGGGGGATGATCGTGACCAACCGTGATCAATGTTTCGCTTCTTGCGCCACACTCGCGTAGTCCGAACTCGCGCACCCAAATGATACGCACACGGGGGCACACCGGTCCGCTACTTTCAAGGTTAGCAAATTCCCGTACAAACTGTGCCCGTCTTTTTCTTTTTTTTTTCGTTTTTTGGCAACATCTTGCTCCAAGGTAACGTCGCCAAACGGCGCCAAACACCATGTAGGCGCGCGATTAGCCAATTCGAGCAGGCCGAGCGTACAAGATCAACACACCCGTGCTATCCCCTCAAGGGATGGAAAAACGCATCGACCGACCGTGGTGGTGGTGTTGTGCACGGGACGGGATTTTCACGGTCACATCCATCACGGCCAAACAATCCCTGGCCTTTCCCCACCGGTACGGGGCGGTCGGGCACGACGCACAAATGGGGGAAAGTTACTCGCCAACAGATCTGTCCAGGCGAAGCTGGCCAGAGCGCGAAATCGATTCGGAGCGATCGGTAGCCGGGCAAGCGGGGAAAAACTAACGCGCAGTAAACAGGCAGGCGAAGTGTGGCGTACGATTGTACACTTTTGTGCTACATCACACTCGTGCGCACATTATGTTCTCTGTGCATGGGGATTTTATGCAAATGAGGGCCAGCCGGCTAACGTGCATGTATAACTGTAGCTGCACCTCTGTTCTCATCCATATGCAGCAGAGATTTGCTGACGAACCTCATGCGATGTCCCGGGGTGGAATGAGCTGATAATTTATTGCCTGATACGATACGATTGTCTCTATGATAAGCCTTTACTTTTTTATTATTTACAGTTATTTGAAGTGAATCGCTAACGATTGACTATTTTTGAGTTTCTTCTAGAATACATCCCAACATGATTTTACAGGGGTTCCGATAGTTGTGAGACACTTCCTCGACTCTTATCCATGGAAAGTGAGCTTCATATGTCGGAAATTGGACTCTATAGTACCTTTTTTGGACAGGCTCCTTGGAAATTCCTGTTAGATTTGTCAAACAAGGGTGCTATAGAGCTCAATTCCCAGCACATTAAGCTCATTTCATGTAAGAAAGAGTCAATAAAGTGCCCCACAGCTCTATGAGAACTCCTGGAAAACCCTGTAAGGAATTATAATCATTACTCCATCCAACAAATCATATTAGTTAGTTTTTTCTAGCGAATTTGTAACCTACTATTGAAATGAATTCCATTTAAACGTAACTAGAATTAGTTGCGGAATTTACTAATAACTGATTTAATAAGACTTGGGTCATTAAAGTTATTTTTTGGGAGTTATTTTGCCTATTTTGCCTGGAGGACATGCACCCATGTGCCTTTAAATTCGGATTTGAATTCTTCTATTGGTAACCTAAAAAATCACGGCCAATCATAAAAAAGTGTACTGGGCACAGATAATTTCAAGCAAAACCTTCTCCTGTTTGCTACGAACGGTGCAAATAAAACAAACAGACAAAGGTTCCCATTTGAAACCACTCTCACCCACTGGCAGAGTACGTATAAGCAAGCGCTCGGTTTATCGCGCTCGGTTTATCGCGCTAAAGTCACGCCAAAGTCGCGCGTAACAAAGCAGATGGGGCGCGCATACACATTTCGCTTTTCAAAAAAGCGCTTTTAAGGAAATATCGCTGCTTCGGCGGAATCCGGAAGATCCCACAAGCGTATAGCGCACTGCAGCACACAGGGCCGTGAGGCGTGTTAGACCACGCCAAAAGCAACGGTCCACGCGCTTGTCATCGTACCTAGCCATGCGCTAATGGCGTGGCCTTCGTTGCGCTTATTTGTATGTGTGCTGTGCGCACCGTTGTCCAATTGCGAGAGAGCCACACGACATGGCGGCACGGCACCCAACCACCGCGTGGAGCAGCGCAAGCGGGAAGAAAGCATGGGGACCTCTCCACCCCATATCATGACGGTGGCTTGCCCTCTTTCCTCCCTCTGCCGCTGCAGGAACCTCCAGTAACAGATTCCGAAAGTGGCCAAAAATGTAGCGGGAGGGCAATGCGCAGCAACGCAACGCAATATAGAAAACAAACCTCCCCCCCCCCTTCCCCCCACACACTTGCACATCGACAACATCGACCATCGCCTGCCAGGTTTGGTGGAATGTGGCCGATGTGCGTGTACGACGACGGCGACGCCGCTGCCGCCTGTGCATGTGCTGCGGGTGTTCGCCGCAGTTGGTTACTTTCTCCGCAAATACTCGTTTTTTCGGACGCTCCGGTGCGGTGCTGTGGGGTGAAGAAATTTTGCAAACAAAGTGAGAGAGAAAGAGAGAGAGAGAGGAAGGAGTGTGAGTGTTGAGAAAAAGAGAGCGAGAGAATGTAAAAAAACCTACACCCTTTACACTGCCGCGTAACAAAATGGTGCGATCCTTGCGCTTGGCGTCCGGCCATGCGTGCACTTTGTATGCCTGTGCCCGACCCGACCCGCACCAAAGCCCGTTTGGATTTGCAGTTACACTGTACGCCAACGAGGCTCCCCAATATTAGAGCTCGCTGTCCATTGTTGCTTAGTTATGTAGCATTTTATCAGCCTCAGCTCATTAACTGCAACTCAAAAGCGGCTAGTCACCTTGCGGGAAACGTTTCTCTCGGCGCGGTTGGATTTGTGGCGCTGTTTTTGCGCACCGTCCGGTCCCACGCCGCCAGCGAGATGATCGATGATTGTTATCAACAACGGTTTAGCGGCACTTTACCACCGACGACACCGTGAACAGAGTCCCGATGTCATCGGCAAGATGACGATCCTCCGATTTTAGGGGCCACCCCCTCCCCGTTCTCTTGTCCGTCTGTTTGCTTACGCAATGTTGTTTTGTGGCGTGCACCTCCTGCGGACCCCCTGGGAGCTATCAGTAAAAACGCTGTTTTGCCTCCGCTTCGTTCGCTAATGCGCGTCAGCAGACCGTGACAAATGCAAGCGCGCGCGCGAGCGCTTGAGATTACAGTGGAAAAATTTCCCTTTCGTTATATAGCGGCAAACAAGGCGAGCAAACGAAGTGCAGCAAACGAGCTTGGCGCATGAGGTGAGATAGAGCTCTAGCGTACAGGGCCGGCCGTTTGATCAGTGGCTGATTGGGACGTGGTTTTTAAAGCGATGAGTCGTGAGGCAATTTTGGGACGACGTGAGGCTCTTAAATCAGTGTAAAACGATTCATTTAACAATTCACTTGCAGCAGGTTATGTGTTAATTGGCAAGCAATGGAAAACAAAATGCTTTTGTTCTTGTTTGAGCGTGAAAAAAAGCTCATACAGTGTGATCAACACTGATTGCAGAACTAATTGAAGACCTAATGCGATTTAAACAAATGAAGACTTTAGTAGTAAAATAAATCGTTTAAAATTTTCAACATAAAATTAGAGCGTCAAATGTAACTGTAAATTGATATAAATTGATTTAAAAAGCAATCCTGATACTAAAATATTTATTTTAAGGTCTTGCAAAACAACTTCCACGATCTTGAATTAGTAAATGGTTAAAGAAAATGATATTTACTTGAAAAATTCCATTTTTCATTTTTGGTAATTACAACTCGCAGTTACCATTTGACAAATTGTAGTGTAAAACAGTATTGGTTGTAAATATGAGAGAATTTACAGTTAAATCTAGCAATTGACAACGTATTCATCTATACGAGATGAATGAACAAATTGAAACAGTCAAACGAACGAACACCACGACTACGACGCGAGCCGATCTGTAACTAGCACGCCGAGATCGCTTTCGTGTGACACGGAATGTCAATGTCGTGTCGACTGATCGACGGCCGCCCACCATAACCGAAACGCTGACCATCGAAACTGCCACTACCACCAGCCTAGACGCCTCACCAGCCAGCCGCGTCATTAGCGTGGTGAAAGCGTCCGAAAAAGATGATCCAGCACAACGATCGGAGCTGCGCAAAACACACGCGGTAGAGCAGAGGGAAAAAAGGCAAACAAATCAGCCATCCCATCCAGTCAAAAACGAACCGGAAGTCCGGAATTTGAGGTTAAATTCGCTCGTCCAACTCATTAGCGCTCTCTACGACCCGGTTTCTGCTTCGTTTTTGTGTGTGTCTGTGTGCGCCGATTGAACTTTTGTTTTTCATTTCGGTGTATATTAATTTTAATAAACCCTCCAATGACCCCAAAATGAAGCGTGCCACAAAGCAGTGCGATCCTGACACACGCACACACACACACACACACACACGACAATAGATATATAGCTTGTTTCCGCCCCGGATCGGATATCGTGGCCAGTAGCGAAGCCAGCGGTGCGTTTGATTGTGCGTTTAAAACATTGGAAAGGTGCCAAGCGCACAGCCTCTGAGCGGATCTAGCCGAGCGGCAGAGCCTAATGCGCTACCGCTTCGCGCTAGTGTGCGTGTGATGCGGCGTGGCCCCATATCTAAAGTGGGTCAGTGATCGTTCGGTGCACCCGGCGTACTGTAAGCGTGCCGGGTGGGGAGAAGAGGTTTGGTGGTCACCAACGATCGATCGAGCGGCGATCGTGACCGAATGGATCATTCTTGTATTTTTATTTTTTGCATCTTTCTCTCTTTCTCTCCCTCACTTGTGTCGATCTCGTAACCACTCACGTGCAAAGGTTGTAAAGGTACGCGAGTATATGTCTCACCAACACTAGCGTAGCTAACATCCTAACTCAGTTTGAGAAAAAATAAAATCGCCCGCTGCATAGTGGCTTGACCTTGTTTTATGGTCGCTCGTAAAAACGTCTCTTTTCACGTGTGCAGCTCACCACATGCACTGCTTGATGTTAAAACGTGCCGCAAACTCCGCGCACACCGACACAGAGAGCCAGGAAGATATGATATGTTGCTGTCCCTTCGTTGCTATCCGTTCCAGAATTATTGACAACATAATTGAAGCGTTTAAACGGTTTGCTTTACTTAATGAGAGCAACTTATTTTACGACCCTGTCCAATGCTTTACTGTCGTTTAACGACACGGTTTTACATTGGTCTACAGATTTAAATATTTAACGCAGGATACATTTAAATACCAAACACGAAAAGGGTGCAATGACGCAATACAGCCCAACCATTACTTCGGCTCATTTTGGGAAGGGGTTCTTCTTCAACATTCTCACCAAACAGTCAACGCGCATTCTTTTACCAATCAGCCAGCTATTGGTTCACCTGGGCTTGGTGGCATAACATTTCGATCAGAAGATTTGGTTTTTCACCCTCAAAAATGTTTGTGACGTCAGCACAAATAGTCCGCTTGGCAACTGCTGTTCCAAGTCTTTAAACCGGTTTATTCCAAACCCTCCGGCGTGCACAGCGGGCGCGCCCGCGCTCGTGTTTACGATATTCTAACGAAATCCAAGATCAATTATCATTTCTTGATGTTTTCGCCCCTCGCATCGTGACCACCACCATGCTATAATGTGGTGACGATAATTTATGCACACAGAACATTATATAATACGACGTGGTGTAAATTTAATTGTTTGATTTGTTTCGCCTCAAAAGACTTCCCGCCAGCGACTGGACAAGAAGATCGGCCCGTGATTAAGCATACATTAAGTAACGCACAGTTCTTGTGGCTAATGAGGACTACAACACGCATCTTTGTCTACCAAAAATGGGCTGTGTTTCTCTCCCATCCACACTGCCACGGTCGAAAATGTCTCCAAACGACGGGTCTGTTCACGCCGTCGCACATGGCTGATGACGAAAGCAAACCACACAGCTGACGACTTCAACGATACCGTCGACGCGAAACGCAATTCACCAATTGTACGTACGCACCACTTTATATGAGCAATTCAAACGTGCACACACAAACACAGACGCGTACACGTTTTCGATCATTTTATTCCCCATCCGCGTTCGGGCAATTAAAACGGGCGTTAGATTTCACTTTTTTACGACACCGCCCACCGACCATCCTGCAAACCCCCGTCCCGCCAGCCATTGGAAGTATGACATAAGCCGCACCACAACAACCCGCCCGCAGAGCAGAGCAGAGCATATCAATTGAGCAAATAGTGGAGCAATTAAAATTGGATACTTTAGCCCGTTTTCTTTTGCTTTTCATTTCTTTTTTTTTCTGCGGTACCACTCGTACCAGTATTGCACACGTAGTTGCATCCATCATCTTTGCCAGAGGCATCTTCATCGGTTTTCAGGAGACGCGCGATCAGATCAGCGACGTTCCAACAGAAAGGGTAAACGGCGGTGTCATTAGTGACGTCACCGTGCAGTGGCATCGGGGCAGCTCACATGTGGTTGCGAAACCGGGAGAGTTCGCGCTGCCTCGACGTGAAGAAGCCACGCGAACGCATGCCTCGAAGATGGTTCGTGTGGCCATTTGGATTGGCCGCAACGATTGGCGGCTGTTGGATGAATTGGTCGGTAAAGCGACGAGGGAGTTTGCATGCTTCAAATCCCGACGTGCTTGCCGACGATAGAAAACAAAAAAAAAAGCAAAGTGAATGGCACAATTTAGCCAGTTTGCATTTTTAGTGATTTGTGTTCAATATCCCTTCTGGTGCGGTGCAGGATCTGTTTGTGTGGGGGAAATAAAAACACACAAACCAACAGTGCCGCATTTCGAACCGGTCAACCAATCAATCATCCAACGCCACCCACCCACCCAGTCACAGCCTGACTCACCCAGGATTGATGTAATGGATTTAAAGGTTTGCGATTGTGTGTTTTTAAAGGAGTTTTTCTTTTTGTTTCGTTCCAAACCCGTGCGTGCTTTGCATTGGTCGGTGGTGAAGTGTAGTTATGCTACTAATTATGTAAAATATGCTTATGCGCCGTGCTTGGGCGGTTGAGTCTGCCTGAGCGATGGGTTCGGTAATGAAAGGGAAATCAGAAATTGAGTTATCTGATCGAAAAGAAAAAAAAACTCAAAAAATGGTTACAATTGATACCTTTGACGGCACACCAGCTTATTGCTTTGTGATGGGGTTTCACGTTTGAATTCTTTCTTTCTTTTGCGCCTTTGTTCAACCCTATTTCCTCGATCTGGGCTGATTCAGAATCTATGCAAATCGTGCTCAAAAATTTGCATTCCATTTGCGTCATTTAGCACCGCTTCTGCTTGTGTTCGAATGAGTAGCTTAGGATTTAGCATGGCGATAAAAGTTTAGCATGCGTATTTGCTTTTAAAAAAAAATACGACAAACAAACCGATTGCTTAGAACGAAGCCAACCCATTCCCAGCACCCCAGATTCCTGTTAATGTGAGCACAAGCAAGAGTGAAACCAACGTAAAAGTGATGTGATATTTACTATACCATTCCTTCCTAACAGCATCGATTTCTTTCCGCCGAACAAAGGCTAGCTAGGACTTCAGCGACAGGGTATATCAAGAGATTAATTGCTTTCCACCTAGCAACATGTAAGCGAGAACTGTACTCGGTGCAGTTTCCATCGGGAAAAACCCAGTTTCCTGTTCTTCCAGTTTCAGGACAACAACCTTTCACTGGCAGCTCGATCCCGCTCGCACTTCCAGAGTATGCAATGAGTGCATTTACACTGAAGACACTTAACGAAAGGTCGTCACATACAGGTCGAAAACGATTGTTTCTTTCTCCGTCTCTCCAAGGAAGGCAATAAAAAAGAAAGCAAAACAACCATTATTAAGACACCCAGCAATCTTGGGTTGCATGCCGCGCCAGAACAAAACCGAACGGCATTGAACAGCGGCGATAAAGTGCGATCTTTGCCTGGTTTGACGTCATTGGCACCACAGGTTCTCTGCAGAAAGGGGGTGGTGTGAAAAACGGTGGGAAAATCCCCTTCCAAAAGTCACCAAGAAGCTGGCGATCGAACAGGTTGTGGCGTGTGATTCAGCGATGAGGGCTCGAAAGAGGCCTGTTACGTGCCCCCAAAGACCCCACCCCCCTCCCCCGGCCGAACAGGGTTGAGAAGGATCAGCAACTGTCCTTGAACCGCAGCCACATCACGCATCTTTCCCACCTCAACACCGATCGTGCAAGGGTTACGAGCTGGTTCTTAGCCGCGAATGCAAGATTTTATGCTTACGCAAATGGCATATTAATGTCGCTTCTTTTGAGCGGCGGGATGCTCTCCATCTCTTTGTGTGACGCACGCGTGGCACACGGAACTGGCAGGGATGTTTTGCCCACCGAATGCTGCGATCGGGAGGTTGTGGAATTTTGCAATGAAATAAATCTGCCCCGAACCAGCGTCAGTCGGTGGGAAAAAGGGCAACCAATCTTCTTTTTGTTTTCGTGAGCGTACGTGCTGCTTTTAATTGTGGACATGGACCACCAACCGGGCTCTCGCGCGTACACCAATCTCGAAGATCACATATGTGTACATCGGGCGAGTAAGAGTAAAAATGGGTGTGGCACCGATTGCCAACAACAGTTTGCCGGCTGTTTGCACAACGTTCTTTGCAGAACCGAGGAGTGTGATCATGATAATCGCGATCGCGCACCCGACGACCCGCACTGCAGCATTCATCAAGCGCGAGATTGCATCAAGAGGTCACCGGTTTCGTGAAGGTCGCACTGCTGCAGGTAGCACCGTCACCGTGCGTAGTTTCAGCGCACCGCAAACCACTTCGCCACGCTTCGCACCCGATCCGCAAGGGCTGGTGTGGAACTTCTTCCTGCGCGCCAAGCAGCAGCGAGGGGAGAGCGTGAACTTGATTGCCGGCGGAAGGCTGCGCCACGATATCGCGGTAGATTGCGGGCGCGCGCGCGCGCCCCAGCGTTACTAATAGCGATGGCAAACGATTATGTGCCGCGTGGTCCACTGCTATGTGGCTACCCTTGACTTCCTTCCACCGCATCGCGAACGATCGGGCCTGGGCAGGTCTCGGACATGGTGAGCAGAAAAGAGAGGAGGGGGAGGGGAAGGGGGCTGAACAAAACCAACAAACCGTTTGGTATGTCACACACCATATGCAAACGGAACGCCCCTTCGCGAAAACCAGGTGGACCGACTGGCTGAGTTAGGAAATCGAAGATTCGCACACGACCGAACGTGACGACGAAACCTTGGATCGAGGCATAGGATGAGGAGGGAGATGATGATGGGGCGACACCGTTAAGTGCCTACTAGAACCTCTTCGCGTGCAATCGACCACCGGAGATTGTCCACCCCATTATTTCACCATCTCAGGCGAGAGGGACGCGTGGCCACTGCTGTGCCCTGCCTACTGGAATGAACTTTTTGAATCCTCAACACACCGTAACCGAGTGGGTCGATTATAAAGGGGTGTATTTTAAAAGGCACACAGGGGCACACCGATCGATCCGACCGACTCTCTTGAACCGGCAGCAAGTGGGATATCCCGTATTGCTCAAGCAAATAAAGAAAAAAACTTGATCATGATCATGTTGATAATATACGCAATGAAGAGTTTTTTTTTGCTTGACATTAATTATTCATAATTCTCTGTACAAACACACGCACATAAACGACAACGAAGGGAGAGAGAGCGTTAAAGAAGAAGAGTTTAATTTCAGCTTTGATCAAATCAAATATCAATCTCAATTACGGTCTTGAACGCATGACGGACCGGTTGCTAGCCCAATTGTTTACCACTACACTACACGGATAGACGGCCTGATGATTTGGTAAGTCACAATTTTAATCTCAAACTTCATACAAACACGACCAAAACATGACCTTATTAAGCCTTTTGGTCAATTTTCTAGATTTATGATTCGCACACCTCCCTGACATAGACAGCGAATGTAAAACCTATATAAACTATTGCAGGACCCTTTAAAAAAACACCCCACCGCACCAATCAAACAAGATTGAAACCTTGACCGTTTTTGTTCGAGCCCAAGCGCTTAGACTGTTTAGCGTCCACATAGTTGGGGTGGCCGCGAAAGTTTGTTTTATTTTTCCAACGCCCCAACGTGTGTGTGTAGTCCATTTTCCCTCCGGTTGACCATAAAATTCGATCGAGATCGCGCTCAACGAGCGATTGCACACCATAAAAAAGCCGCTGCGACCAAGCGTGGTCGTGTGCGCTCTTCGCGCTCTTACAAGAGGCAACAAAAAAAAACCCACCCCAAAACCGAAAAACCCCGCCTGAAAGTGCTAAATACCCTCCTAACACCATAAGCAAACGGTACCACACACACACACTCACACCGTTCAGTAACGGGGCCCGGGGGACTATTTCTTCTCTTCGTTCCTTCCTTCCATCAGGCACACCGTACACAACGGAACCGGCCACGAATATCACTCAGGCGCAGTGGAACGAACCTCAACCCCTGCTTCCTCCCCTTTCCCGGGTGAAGAGTTAACCAGCGCGGCCCGGCACACAGTTACAGCAGCTTTCTTGTGGGCAAATTTCGAGCCAACCACCCCGAGACCACACCTGGAAACAGTCAGCAGTGTTGATATTCCAATCGACGACGACGGCTCATGGAAATTAAATAAATTTTTAAATCGAGAGAAAATGCAACCGACCGAACCGAGTGAAACGAGGTGGTGCTGCGGAAGAAGGTCAATGACGTGTCGTATTTGGTACGATCTGGAACCGGTGCGATGCCGTGATGGAAAAAGAGAAAATTTTAATTCATCGGAAAAAAAGGGGGCGAAATCGGGGCCGGGTGTGAGAAGGTCGCTGTGCCATTGAATTTGATTGCTAATCAACAAACTTGATAATGGAAACTTTAGGCAAAGATTACGACCACCCAGTCCCCAGCCACGGTAAAGCGTAAGAGCTGTTTGTAGTGCGGCACAACATAACACATCCAATTTAACCCAAGAATAACGCAAACTGAAGCCCAGCTGGGAGCGTGAGTAGTGCACACACACACGCATACTTACCGAGCAGGTACCGCGATCCCAACCGCTGCAGATTGCACAAATGGTAGTAGACGTACAGGATGGCCGCACCGCGCACCACCATCATCAGAATGACGTCGATCATGTTCCGTTCCGTTTCCTCGCAGCGCGTCATCGCGCCGTAGCGCCAGCTGTAGCACAGCGGCTCGTCACCGGCCACCGGTGGTTGCTGCGGTGCATCGGCATTGCCCTTCTCGAGCGAAAGGATGCAGGCGGTAAACGTGACCAGGCCCACGATCACCTCCCACGGATGGGAGGCGCAGAACTCGCCGTGCGCCCGAAAGAATCGTCCCAACCGCATCATTTGGAGCTGCTTGTTTTTTATCGTTTGGATTCACACACACACGCGCACACAAACGGGCAGAGCAAGGAATGCAACGGGTCGTTCGATTCAAATCCTGTGTCCGGTGGCGTACATCAACGTCACGCAAACGGAAAGGACGAAATGGGGCGTTTGCGCGCGCGCTATATATTCGCCTTCGTCGTTATCTCTCTCACTTGTTTCACAATGTGCACCACTCCTAGGGCAACCAGTATCCACGCTCACAATTCATGCACTCTCAACCGAAACACACTGACACGAAAAAAGGGCAGCCTAGCTGGCTGACAGGCTTGCTGGCTGGCTGCGAACAGGTCGCTCCTTCTGTACGGAGCCGTCGGTTGGGGTGTAAAATTAGAAACTCATCTGCATGGCGCATCGGACTTTGGACTCCGGGTGTACGGACGAAACAGAAAAGCCGAAAACCCCTTACGCAGGCGAGCAGCATGCGTGCGCGACCATGCACCGGGCGTTGTGTTGAGCTTTGAACCGGAAATGGAAAACTCGCACACACCAGACACCGCCGCACACGCTGGTTTCGTCGCCTTCGAGTAACTTTCGCTCTTTCTCGGCTTTCTTCCTCGCGTACGGCCGCACACTTTGGTCGGTCTGTCGCTAGACTGGGCACACTGTATTTTTTTCTTTCTCTCTTTTTGGGTGGTAGTAATGCGTGGTTTACATCCGGAATTGAAAACGAAAAAAAACCACACACACACACACTCACTAAAACGCAAAGTGCATTAACGCGAACCACGAGCGAACACGATCACTGCATGCTGCGTACGTGCGTGCGTGCGTACCTGACACGGTTCGAGATACAAGACGTGAGAGACACCGTACCAGAGCACCCACCAGCACTCCACTCTCGTACGCACACAGAGAGATAAAGCGAGAGAGAGAGAGAGAGGCACACACACACACACTCACGACGAAGGCCCGGCAACGGAGACAAACGTGGCCAACACACTTCTTCACCGTAGCACGGTTGCGATGAAACTGAGCCTGCGGTCGCGATAACTTTAGCCTTTCTGCCTTTTTCCGCTGGCGCAGAGATGATGCGACAGCAGTGTGCCGCCGTTACAGATATGGCGCTCTCTTCTCGCACAGATACCCTCCTTCCCCGGTGCTCGCGCCGGTGCTGGGCTGGCCTTTCCAAGTGCGAGCGCGCACCTATACACACAGCGTGCCAACCGTTCCCCGCCCGTGGCCGAAGACGACCAATCGGAAGACGAGAAGGAATAGTGACGCGATACGCGGGGTGTATCGCACGATACCGGACGATGGCGAGGTGGGCACGGAGACAATTGTTCGGTGCTCTAAAAATGGCGGTTTCGCTGGCTGCGTGCGGTTGGCGCTGCGCTTATCAGCCCTGGAGCGCGTGTGTGGGTAGGGCCTATGGTATGGTAACAATAACACGGCAACAGGATGGCTGAAAATAAAGGAAGCAAAGTATTTTTAGTATTTGTGCCTGTTCACATACCCCATCGGTATCAGATGTGGCGTGAAAGAAAGGAATGGTTAAGGAGGTAAGGAGGAGCGGAGAGGGAGTGGCAGGAAATAGTCTTTGTAAAATGCGAAAATGCTTTCTTCGCCGCACTGGACTGCCCCGTTAGAAACCGGCGTCATGACGATGGCCACGTTTACAATCCAAACCAGGAAGTGTGTCACGTGAACATGCTAACGATCTCTTCATCTCACTTCCTTGCCGTGTTCTTGGCGTGTTCTCACCGGTCACACAAATTGCACAAATTTACCATAACCACGTGCGCGTAATACAAAGCAAAAGACTGTACGATCGCGCATATGATCGATGACGACGAGGTACACGCCAATTCCACTGAAGCAGTTTTTGAAAAGGCAGCACCGAAGATTATTAGATAATACAACACACCGCTCTAGGCTTAGGCGTACATTCATTGATGAATACGGTCTCAATTGATTGGACGGTTGGAAACAGCCAGGGGAGTGGAAAACGGGGGCGAGAGGGACCAGCGTACAAGGCCAATACGAGGCCGACCACGAACGGCGCGCAGGCACGCATCCGTGTGTAGCACCCGGACGGCACCCGGTGGGGTGACGAGTGTGTTTAACTCATCTTAAATAAATGTGAGCTGCAGGATGGATGGCCCGTTGATGGTGGCCGGTGGTGGTTCAATCGCAGTTACACAGCGCACACCGGAGGTTGGTGTCACGGTGGTCTGGCAACCTTCGGCGCTGCGATTGGACCAATATTTGTTTGAAGTGTGCTGCCCATAATCGCGCACACACTCGCATGAGCTGTACGTTGTTGCGGAAGTTGGGGCCATCGGTGCTTCACTTGCACCTCCCTGAGTACGCGCAGTTTGTTGTTGCTTCCCTGTGGGGATGATGATCGGGGTGGACACACGGCGGTTTGCACACAGATCGTTTTAGCAGCATGAGCGAGCGGGTCTTTTTTTAGCATTTTTTACAACCGTGTTTGGCCTCGAAATGTTGTCCGTTTTTCATAAAAAAGGAGTCACTTTTTAGGGGGAAACGTAAAGTAAAAAAAGTTGATCGTACTTGATCATGCTGTGCATCAATTGCTCTTGAGAATCTATCCCTATCACCTGATTCATGGCAATACCACAATGGGCGGTTGACTAACTGAGAGCGGACTCTAAACTGAAACCAATATTCAAACAAACAAAACAATCCACACGTGTGGGAGTGGATCGAACGGCGAACATTTTTACGCCACATTAAAATGTTTGATCGTGTGCCAAATACAAATTAAGCTCAAGTTGTTTCTGCCTTTTCGATGTATGGTATTGTAAGCATTGATTTATTGACCATAAACATCAAGATCGGTACAATACAAAACACATTCCTTTACCTCCGCTTATTAGTAACACCCGAAGCCGACCTACAGCACAGAGGGAAGGTACGGAACAAAGCGCAAGATGGCTGAAAATTGGGAGTTGCTAGTTGCGGGACGCTGTGGGATACAATTAATGCATGTGTATTAATGAGTTCACGACCTGATCGTATTATTTACCAAAGCTTCACCGTGTTCTTTCTCCACCTTTGCCGGCATCGCTGATGTTCGATAGCGTGAAACCATATGGTGTACCAATTTCGCCTTCAAAACAAACAAACCAAGGTGCCCTCCGAAAACGAAAGAGGGAAAGAAATTGGCAATAGAACTTGCTGAACAATGACTCACACGGAGGTGCTAAACATTCTCTCGCAGTAGAAAAAGCAAGAAGGAATTTTATTTACACTTCATCACGTCACAAAGCACACACAAACACACACACACGGTAAGGAATGAGGTCCACTTTGCCAATGGAAAAGGATCGGACGCACTCAGGCGATGGTAAGCGGAGCCCTGTATTATGATTTGCATTCCATTGCTCTCTGCATTTGGCACAACAACAATCGAACTGGCCTGCCGTTTAATTTCCACCCCATTGCCGAAAAAAAACACGACCAGTTGATCGTACCTACCCACCCTCAATTGCTCGATCTCTCTGCCGCCTACGACGTAATTCGATAATGAGTTCAAACTAACGCCTAATTGCCCAGTAACACGGTTCGTCATAGTTAGCCACCAATTAGCCAGCACGCAATCAACGCTGACGTAAACATTCTGCTTCCGACGCTTCCCTCCAGCGTTGCCAAACCCTTTCAAGAGTACAGTGAGGGTGGTGATCGTTGTTCCTGTCCCGCGCGTGCCTTGGCCTTTTCCTGGGCCTTGGCAATGGCGAAAACAAGTACGCCTGTGTGTATATATTATTTCGCTTCGTATCAATCACTCCCGGCGGCGGCTCGATATCGGACGACTGTGTATAGGATTGAAAACAGTTTCCCAAAATAGATCCCGACGGCCACACGCCTAGTTCACGCTTACCGCCACTTCGTAACGGTCGTGTGGTCGTGTGTGTATGTGTGTTTTTTTTTAAAGCAAAAGCACTTTTACCTCGCAATTGCACCCCCCCCCCCCGCTCCAGTCGGAACCGAATCGAACATTGCACACTTCTTCCGTTCCGAATCGCCATGCTGGACGTTGTTTATCGGCGAGCGCAAGCCGGAACCTGCGTTTGTTTACGCTAACGATAGTCGGAGCTCTTGCTTTTTTTCTGTTCTTGTCTGACGAGATGGGTTAGCGTACCGGCAAGATTTAAGCCTCTTGTTTATTTCACTTGTTAGGAGATACGCTTTAGCGCGAAGGGATAATGTCTTGCACATTAGACAGTTTCAGCAGAATTGAGGCAACAGTCATCAACCCATCCCAACCACTGCTCTACTGCACCGTACACCATTCGACGTAATATGCGCACTTGTCTCGGCTGGCTTTTGCATGGTAACAGTTGTAGCAAAAATGAAACGGAAAACATAACCACACAACTGCCACGTGGCAGACGCACCAGAATCTTCAGTTTTGGCAACTACGCGGAACTACACCGATTTGAGATGAGCGGGAGGGCACATGTTACAGCTAGTCAAGCAAACCGGAGGTCTTTGGAACAGGCCAAGAATGTGTAAAGCTCTTTTTTCACAATCAGTGTGCTGTTTGGAGAGTTTGGTGAGAGCTTGATTGCGTGGAATGGGAACTAAACATTAACTCATACGAATAAATTAGCATCACAAAACAGGCGGATAACCGCACGGCAAACGAAGAGAAACTGCACGTGGCAAAGGTAAAGTAAAGGTTGAATAATGTATAGATTGTAGAGTATTATATTATAAAAATTCTTTAAATTTGAGAAGAAATCTCTTCTATTTATGATTCAAAATTTCTGGTTGCAGAACCACAGGCTGAGATTAATTGTAAAATGTAGTCAATGAGCGTCGGCTGCTGTTAAGCTGAATATCTTACTGTGAATGTCGTGACAGTAGAGAGAATTGTACATTAGAATTGATAATTGTACATTGTACACTATTTAAACTGATGAGAGGTTCATTAGGATATTTGGGAGAAAGAATGACCTCCATCGATACTGTACACGTAAAATAGAAGATCCTAAGGCTTAAACAAGCCATAGTGACGTGTTGGGTTTCTAACGTAAGTGTGTGGCATATGTAAAACAAACTGTTCAATGTTCTCTAATCTGTGAAGTATTTCTCGTTATCCTATGACAGTCTGTAATGCCTCGCGGCATTTTTCATAACGATCCATATGATAATGATTAGGTATAACGTTATAATAAATACGATACGGATTATTGTTCGATGCCACAGCTACTTGTACATTTTGGATCTTTAAACCTAACCACTAGATTATTATTATCTCAAAGATACTCCATCTTACTAATGTGTTGAGACAAGCTGTGTTGAAACAGACCATCATTAGCATTACACCATAAAACCAGCTGTATGAACATGGAATTGAACCATTCTGATCAAATCGACGGATCTAGAAATAGCTCTGCATGAACAGGCAAGGTGACCATGAACGAATAGCTAAACCTGATTGTTTTTCTAATACTTTATTTTACTGCCCTCTCTCCTCATCAACCGACTATACTGCTTAGAATAGCTTTTTGGACCAACCATGTTTCTATGCTACACAAATTAAACTGATTAAAAATGCACATTCTACTAGCTCCGAGCCGCCCGTAAGAACTGTGCGCTGATAAATCATGCTTTTCTTTTCTCGTACTAAATCCCGACTTTAAATGATACGATACGAATGAATAGTTCGTCAGGCTAGACGAGCCAGCTCCGCTACAAACCGGTTCTCAAAGGTGTGTCTGGCTCTACTGGAATACAAGAAATAAGAGTGACAACCTGTGCAAGAATTTCATACAACGCTAAACTGGGAGAGGAACATCTTCACGCACGGAGGCTAGACATCCCCTCAAACGGAGCATGTAAAACTAAAGATGTAGTCAAATTGTCACGTCGTGTCGCCCCGTACGCATGGGAACACACTTTGTCCGGTTCGCAGTGATCTATCCGGTTTTAAGGTTTAAGAAAGAAAGGAAAAAAAACCTTAGTCCCTCCAACCCAACGCTGTGTGTGGACTTTGGTGGTTTTAATTTTCTTTTCTTTATTCATTCATTTATTCATACCTGCCGCCCTCCTCCTTGGGGGGTTTTGGGTGTCATTAGAAGCCCCAGCTCCGTCTCCGCTAAAGGTAAATAAAGGCTGCGATCACGTCTTCACGACCCGCAACGTTCGCGACCATCAGCTGTGAACGGGGACCCAGGGACGTAAAGGAATACTAATGGACACGGACGCGCACACACAGCTGTGGGTCGCTTCCTGCTTCCCCCCACAGTGCTTGGTGACGATTGTCCCTTCCACCGGGGTATGTGCGATTGCTGTCCAGTTTCGGTGTGACGATTCAATGGCGGGGAAGGAGTGGGCATTTGTCAATTTAACCACACCCATCGCGCGGGGGATTTCTTGAAAAAAAAAATTGGTTTTGGCCAGCCTGTAAACGCGCACTGTTTGTTCTTCGGACGGGTATAATTCGCATCTTATGCGTACGGTGTCTTGTTTGTTTTTCTCATTCTTTCGATCTCATCAAATGTGGCGACTGATAAGCTTTGTGTCATGCGCATGAATGGACATAAAGCAGCGTTGCTTCGCCATGCACCGCGCGATCGCACACGGATGTGCTAAAAGCAACGCTTGCTCGATCCACCACAGCACGATCGTGACCTTCCACGCAACTTAGAGTCCGATGGAGAGGGCGTTGTACTGTCACCCATCATCTCCCGCCGGGTTGTCTCGCTTTGAGACCAGCAGTTAATTCAAACTGCTTTTTGCTGCTCGCTGCTTGATTAGAATCTTAGGGACGTTTCTCGGGGGATAACGAATTCCCGGTTTTGGGCTACCTCCACTGGGGAGCGCCCTCGTCCCTTTTGATGAGTGTGGCAGGTGTTCGGAGCGCTCGGAGCGTTAGGAGGACACACGGCAAAGTGTCGTGTCGGCTCTACCTCGGCGCATTTGTCATGCAGACACGGATGTACGGTGTGAGTCGCTGGAAATTGACTAATATTCCACTGTCTTCGACATCGGCGCGCATCACCGCGTTGCGGCAGACACCAAATATCAATGGCCCAAACGGCCAAGATGGTGCCAAGCTTGAAGGTTGTGTGTGGCGTTGTGGCGCAACGGTCGGCAATATCGCGCAGCAGAATGATTTGAATATTATTGACCCAGCGAGCCAACCAACCTCCGATGGATGGAGCACAAATTCCTCCCCATCGACCTCCAGCCACTCGCCCCACCGATTCCCACTCTATCTAACCGGGGCACACAGCACCACCACCAGTGATGGTATTTTTCTTTTCCATTTTTTGAATTTTAGAGTTTAGCCGGATTTTCAACACATTTTTGAGCTTTTTTTGCTGTAACGAAAAAAAAACCCAACCGGTTCCTTAACGGGAAAAAAGAGGGTCAATGTCTGTTTCTTTTGTTTTTTTTTTTTTTTCGGTGAATAGGTGGAGAAGAAAAATTTGCATGCCGATGAAGAATGAGTCTTGGTCGCTTTCGCGTTGTGGTGGTTGTTTCCTCCCGATTAAGACAATCTGCCATCTGCCAACCCGCTGCCGATTAGAAGGTGCGGGACGAGCGGAAAGCGAAGGCAGGGCAGATTTTTTCGGGGGTGTTGGATTACGAAATCTGATGGGGGTGTTGGATTACGAAATCTGATCCTTCGCCAAGGGTCAGCCACCGGTCAGGTCCTCCTTGAACGCTGGCGAAGGTGTTTTGGGTGGGGCGACAACTACACGCGTACAACACGTGGCCATAGCCTTCTAAACGGTCACTTGGGGAGGGGGGGGGGGGTGCGCGCATCTCGATCGTGATTCGGAAAGAGAAAACTGGACCACAAAGACGCGTCCCCCGGTGAGAAGGTGGCCGTGGAGGGCTGTCAGGGCTAAGGCTATCCGACGGGTTGGGGGATTGCGACTTTATGTTTTTTGGTTACCGTTGAAGGCGAACGGGGCCCAAACGGTTCGTTTTGGGAGTTCGATGAATTAGCTGTTTTCAAATGCGTCAACCTTTGAGCTGACTTTCTGCTGCGCACTCCACTGCGTGGGAAAGCCTGCCCCAATGATCGCATAAGGCCGGGAGGGCGGAGGTTTAGCGTATCTTAATGAGCATGTGTCTTTGATGATTCCGCAGCGTTACTGTCGCCTGGTAACAAAGCCCTTGCGCCCGCCTCCCCCCCGGGAGGTGTTATACAATGCTGCCCTCCGGATCATTGCCGCGCATGGGGCAGGAGAGTGGGACACGATGCTTTAATGCCGGGTCATAGCCATTGCAAAGCAGCAGCAGCAGTAGGCTTTCCACTATCGCTCCAGTTTTGCGGTAAAAGGAGAGCGAAGGTCACAAAAGCTGCTTTACGCAATACTCCGTGTCTTACTGGATGGGGTGGAAGAACGCGGGGGAAGGACAGCAACCACGGCGGAGAGGGGGAGAGCGAGAGAGAGTGAGGAGGTGAAGGTTGGTTGATTTAAAAATATCCTACAAAAAGCCTACAAAATCGCGCTCAAGTTCCCACAGACAGGCTGTCGCGTAGTCGCGCTGTTGCTAAGGCGTAGCGTAAAATACAAACGGAAAAACGTGTTGCTGTCGGTGTAATGCCCTCCCCTACTCGAATGGAACGATCGAAAAAGCATAAGAAGATCGACACCGGGCACAGCTAATCCAAACCAGCTGAAAAAGAGAAAGAGCTCCTTGGGCGGACTTGGGCCAATTCGCGGCGAAACCAAAAGTTCACCCCGTACGAAAGCAGCACAACACAGAGAGTGCGTGGCCCGGAGGGAGTGTGTTCTTCCGACGCAAACCCAATCACGCGCCTCGGGCGGTTTTTGATCGAGCCCGCTAAAACACACACACACACACAGACACTCGTTCCCCCTTTCACTGGCTGTTGGTGTAACCTACTTCTGATCCTCTGCCCGCCCGTCGCTCCGGTGCGCCGGACGGCACCGCAAACGTGATCCGACCTGATAAACGCTGGTGTGTTTTAGCCCCAAAAGAGAGCGGCAGTTCATAATACGCACATCAACACACGCACGATGCAAGATCGTCTTCGAAGGCACAGCAGCTTCAGCCAGCCAGCGGCAAAACAACAACAAATTTGCTACAAAACGGTACGCTTGCTCCTGGTGGCGACGACGTGGGGGCAGGGAATGCGTGGTTGCGACTTTTCCCGCACCGCTGGTGCACAATCTTCATTCATCGTTTCTCTTTCGCTGGTTCGCTCCATTGGTCCCGGGGTTCGCCCGTACGCCGGCCGCGCTGTGATGCCGCGAGAAAGTGCCGCGCAAAATTCGAAAAAGTGAAACTCTTTTGATGACCCACATCCATCGGAGGCGTACAGGCGAGCGAGCGAGGAGGCGATGTCGGCGGTGGATGGACTTTTGTGGGGAAGGATTGCCCTCCGGGGGGGGGGGGGGGAAACAAATTGTCCGGCATCGAGTGGATAACAGGTTGCACCGAATAAAATGTCGCCACGGCAAGCGATCTCTTACACTTTGCGCTGTAGTTGTGGTTATTTGTTATCTGTTTATATAAATATGCACAAGTTATGTTGCAATAATACACACCAAACAGAACCACTCACGTCTTGTCCACCTAGCCACCGGCCCATAAACTGTGCACGAATGCTCCAAAAATTAAACCGCCTCAAACAGTGCAAACAACAAAGACACAAAATGCCATAAAAAGTGCGTTTCTCTGCCACCAAAAATTTGCCACCATTTTTCACGCCCAACCTGTCCGCTCGAAGGCGCGTTTGTATTGCGCACGTGAATGCCATGTGAATACATTAGTTACCGCATTCCACCGAGGCTCAATCATTCCCGATGTGACACTGTCTTTCGCGGGAATGGAGGAAGGTCTGATCGCTGCCCTACTTCACGCGCGCTCTCGCTCTCTCTCTCTCTCACTCCCGACAAATCCGGTAAAAGATGAAAGCGAAAAGCCCAACAGCCGCTGACAACCCTGCCAACGACAAAAGGTGCAGCAGCAGTGGGCACTGGTATTGTGCGGGAAAGCGGATACGATTCCAGGGAAGATGCAACAAAACTCACCATACAGCCGAAGAAGTTCGACCGTGCAATTCGTTCGATAGGATGTGGTAGCAGCACAAGCAGTAGTAATACTAGTAGTAGTAGTAGTAGTAGTAGTGGTAGTAGCATAGAGTGGCCACTGAAATCATGATGTAGCCCACACCCTTTCCCTGCGCAACGCAATTGTTAATGATAAAATAAAATACCTAAATGCACGATAAAGGCTCCCCCGCCATCCTCGACGGGGCATTGATGACAATGGCAGACGACAGCCGCGGGCGCGCTCGCACTCGCTCACACACACACACACTCACAGTCGAAGTGATCGCGCCAAGAAAGTGAAAGTTACGTCACCGCACACCGCTTGTGCCCGACGGGACGGACGGGATTTCAGCCAAGCGCGTCGTCGTTGTCATCGGCGTTGTCGGCTTTAGTCACTCACACGCGCTGGCCAATGACATCCCTCGCCGTGAGTGGCTGTGTTGTTGTTTGCCTCGGCGGAGGAAATAGGTCGGGACGGCTGGGAGGGAGAGAACTGATTTCTAAAAAAAAAGGTCTTTCTCACTGTGTTTTAATAACAGCGCCCAGCAGAGAAGCAGCTTTGATGAGAGAAAACATCCAGCATCCAAACAATTTCCAGCCACAATCGCTTAGAGTTTAATTTCTTAAATTTGTCAATCAACACAAACAATTACAACACACGTAGAAACACACAAACACACACACAGATTATAGCAAAGAAGTGTCCTCACGATCGCTCGGATGAGGTGCCAACTCGCTTACGACATATGCTACGATCGAACAGTCGCCAGCATAGGCAACCAACTGAGAGCCAAACCACGCGGCATCGCCGCTCTCGTGTGCCATCCGCCAAGTTTTTAGCAGCAGCATTAAAACCATCTTTATCTATTTTTTATCACTATAATGCAATCCAAACACATACACACACACACAAACGGCAAATATTGCTACAAACATTGCAAAAAGAAAACGACTTCCATCTACTGCCACTACTACCACTACACCAGGGTGAAACCACTCGCCCTCGCCCCCATTCCCTTCCGGTTGCATTCTGCCGTCGTCCCATCGCACCAGTTCATTCAAGTTTTGGCCCGGGCCCCCGTCGACATCGTGACCACTTTGTAGGGGTACCCTGCCGTTCGTCACCCATTGCCTTGCCCAAGTCTCCAACGGTTTCGACGAAAAACCGGTCACTCCGTGGTTCCGTGACGCTAAAAGATCGCTCTGTGTGTGTGTGTGTGTGTGTGTGTGTGTGTGTGTGTGTGTGTGTGTGTGTGTGTGTGTGTGCATGTATGGCAGTTCCTCTGGTAGAGGAAAATTGTGCGTGAGTGTGTGGGTGTGTGTGTGTGTGGTTATGCTAGTTGACGACTGCGTAATCAACATTCCCGCACTCCCTTACGCACAACCGACCCTGCCCACCAATCGAACCTCGAAAACCGAACCGATTCACACCCTTTTTGTTGCCTTTCGATCACTCCGATCACCTACCCCGGGTGTGTTGAGTGATATCGCTTCAACTCACCACAACCAACCTCCCCCTATCCCCCCCCCCCTTTGCCCCATATGTTGAACCCGTTTGGGCAATTTGTCAGAGACCGGTACGCAAACCAAGAGCACCCTTCAACGGTAGTAGTGCGGTGTGGGTGAGAACGGCAGCCACGCTAATGTGCCTCCGGGGGCCACCGCTCGCTGCTCATTGCCAAACAGCAACCGGAGGATCATTCCTGATGAGCGGGTGCTTAGCGCAATGGGCAGGTGTATGCTACCCAACCGTCGGACTAGCTCATTCCCAACGAGTGTGTGTGTGTGTGTGTGTGTGGATTGGTTAATTCGTAATGTAACACTAGCCGATCCATATTGCTGCCCCGTATTGCTTGTTCGTTCGATTTTCCACCACCGGTGTGCTGCACCGAAACCGCGCGAGAACCAGCAGCAAACGCGCACTGAGGTTTCGGTAAAACAAGTCAGCCATGTTACCGTGGATCGTCTGTGCATACGGTTGCACTCTCCGGTCATCACACCACACCACCAGATGCACGCGATTAGCAAAGGGAGGACGACGACGGCCAGAAAGCCACGGACCAACAAAAAACCGAACCAAAGCATGCAGTAGGTGAGGCAAGTGCACCTACTGTCCGCGCGCCCGCTCAAATGATATTCACACACGGGGGCTGCCTGTTTGAGCAAGACCAGTTTGATCGTTGTGCAGTAGAGATTGCACGTCCCGTCCCGTTGTCGCACGCCGATTGCACGCTTCGCGGCAGAGCAAACGCAAACGTTAGTGTGCGCCGCTACCGTTTAATGGGATCTTTAGCGGCAGCATTCTCTCTGGACCCACGCGGGGCAGCGCGGGGAGCGAGACGAAGCCGCAAGCACTTTGCAGCGAGGCACGATCGATCGATAGCATCACGATCAATTAAAAGATGGCCATGCAAAGGAGCATCGCAGGTTAGAAAATGGGATGTTGCATACTTTCACTTTCAATCCATAAGGTCAGGTGGATGGACTCGTGGATTGGTTGACAATTTTTAAAGAATGGAGCCAGACGGGCTTTTGAAGCTGCGATTTTGCCGAATATTTCAAACCGAATCCCCGACGTTATCATGGGCGTGCTTGCAGTGATTTATTGTGTTTTGCACAACAACATTCAACGACAATGAACTGGATAGCCCACAAAATTAACAACGCTCTGAGACGTTTGACGTTTGGCTTCCCAGAAACCGCGAGTGAACCCAATGAACATCTTATCTATTCAATGTTGGCAGCATTTAATTGTTTTGAAAACATATTCTTCCCAGAAACTGACAATCAAATTGGGGTAAAACCCATCTCGCGGCAAAATATGTGCCAAACGGGGTACGTTGTCATTCAGTTTTGTTGTACTTTGCTCAACAGGCTAGAAGTAGAAGTTCTGATTTGGTTTTGATTTCCTACCATCCAGCTACGGTATGGAAGATGAACCCAAAATGTAACTAGTTTGTTCAGATATAATTATGTTTAAGCATTACAAATTCTTCGCCTTAAAAGGTTTTGTTTCTGATATTTTAATATTTGTCATTCGATTTTAATCTACTGAAGGGCCTAAAACTACCAAAAATGTATCCTCTGGGAGCAATTTAATTCTCATTTTAATCTCTTAGCATTTCTCGTTTCCGTTTACTTATCCAATCGCACTCTTTTCCAAATTTAATTTCTATGAGAAAAGTCTACGACTCTAGCGACTAAGAATTCCCGTTCTTAAATGTACATTTTAACGTTATAGAGCAATCATTTAAATACAAATCAAACTTGAAACTCATTACTGTATTATTTGCTGTGTCTAAACGGACAATAACTTCAATAAGTTCCGGAACGCGACTAAGGCATTGGCGCTCTTGGAAACCCATCGAATTTCTGAGTCAGCGATCACTCATAAAATTGTCGATCGGTGGCACATTCAAAGCACGGATACCTCTCCCAATCGATGTTCTTAGTTTCGAACTGGAAACGAGCAATGATGACGCAAACAAACAATCCGGATGTACCAAAGAGGTTCTGAGTCGTACTGTGAAGTACACATCGGAGTGAAATATCTTTCATTATTATTGAAGTGCACAGCGAAGAACTTTTGTAATACATTACAGAGCAACATTATTGAGATATTTCTAGGAATTAGAAAACTAAAACCCTCTATTCCTCACCACACCGAGAGATACACTTTACAAAATAATCAATAAAATTAAACAAACAATATTAACAACCCATCTTTTCGCATCCTCCGTGTAGGGGGAAGGTATACAAGAACGATTGGCATTGCAATTGCCACGAAGCATTAATCAACCATCATATAAACACATAGTACACCAAAATAGTGCACCAGCTAATTGAACCCCAATTTGTAACCCGTTCGTGATTGATTGCAACGAAAAAAAAATAAGGAAGAAACAAAAAGAGAAAAAACAAACTGCCACCAAAACCAAGCAGCACCCATTAGTGATGGGTAAATACGATTTTTTACCGGAGTCGGATCGATCCGACTCCGGTACACCTCGGAGTCGGACTTGGAGTTACTCCGGACTGTTTTACCGGGGGGGGGGGGGGGGTAAAAGTTGCACGAGCAAACCTCCGGACTCATCGACTCCGAGTCCGGATCAGTCACTCCGGATCACTCCGGATTACTCCGGATCGCTCTGGATTACTCCGGATCGCTCCGGATCACTCCGGATCACACCGGATCACTCCGGATCACTCCGGATCACTCCGGATCACTCCGGATCACTCCGGATCACTCCGGATTACTCCGGATCACTCCGGATCACTCCGGATTACTCCGGATCACTCCGGATCACTCCGGATTACTCCGGATCACTCCGGATCACTCCGGATCACTCCGGATTACTCCGGATCACTCCGGATCACTCCGGATCAGTCCGTATCACACCGGATCAGTCTAGAGGACATGTGTAGCCGTGTAACTTTTCTTTGTCTCTTTTGCCTTGTCCTTGCCTTTAAATCTTGATGAGTGAAGCATGCATACCTTTCGGGTACGTTCGGGGTATAAGCTCTGTCCTTCTCATGTTCATCGTGAAGATAGAATCGTATGCCATCGGCTGTGCATTCCGGCGTGGACAGGCCCGTGGACGCCGTCTGTTCGCAGACATTCAGACTCATTCGGACTGATCCGAACTGATCCGAAGTGATCCAGAGTGACCCAGACTCATTCGGACTGATCCAAACTGATCCGAACTGATCCGGACTCATTTCAACTGATCCGGATTAATCCAGATTGATCCGGAGTGATCTGGAGTAATCCGGCCTGGTCCGGAGTAATCCGGAGTGATCCGGAGTGATCCGGAGTGATCCGGAGTAATCCGGAGTGATCCGGAGTGATCCGGACTGGTCCGGAGTGATCCGGAGTAGTCCGGACTGATCCGGAGTAATCCGGACTGATCCGGACTGATTCGGACTGATCCGGACTGATCCGGACTGATCCAGACTGGTCCGGACTGATCCGGAGTTGAATCCGGTTGTGATCCGGAGTCGGAGTCATATTTTGCGCACCGGAGTCGGAGTTGATCCATGACTCCGCTCCGGATTACCCATCACTAGCACCCATCAGCCCAACTTGGGGTGATACGTCATTAAAAACTCACTTTTACTTTTCACCCCTCACATGGCCCCGAATAAAAACGTGTCCAGGCGTGGTGGCACGTTTCTCCTGCCTTCTGGTTGACATATATTGCCCAACACGTGAATGGGGGAAAGAAGGAAACGGGATCATGTAAAAGGTACGCATCCAGGGCAATCCAAAAAAAAAGAGTAGAATGAACTCAAAATATGGCCAGGCGGCGGACGGGTGCGGGGGAAGCTGATGGATAAATATAGTGCGTCGTTGCACTTTCGAGCCGGCTGCACTTTCAAGTGCTGTGATAAGCTGTACCTAAACAAAACCAAAAAAACCCTCTTCGCTGGAATGTTCCGCGTCAAGTGCAGCGCTGCAACGGAAATCCCCTCTGCAAAGCCCCACCACAAACGACGGTTCGATCGACAGCAAGGGCCAAACACTGATCGATTATTCCATCCCGAACAGAGTGCCCAACACAACAACAACATGTCCACAGTCCAACGCACATGTTGCGCTTATCTCACCAATTCTAGCGCACGAAATCGGCATACAAACGGCCCCGATTAGGGAACGGGGAAATATGAAAACCGGGTTGCGCAGAACTAACAGGCTTAATATTCCTCGGGTGCGTTTGGCACGCAACGGCAGGCAATGCGGCAGCGAGATCGTGCCGCGTCAAGTTTACACACGTCGGCCCATTTCAGTGCGGCGCGAAACATTGTGTACATTCCGGCAGTCGCACCATACGAGACATCCTTTAACCAAGTCACGCTGGTGCGCCACTGTGCGTGCGTGTGTGTGTGTGTGTGTGTGTGTGTGTGTGTGTGTGTGTGTGTGTGTGTGTGTGTGTGTGTGTGTGTGTGTGTGTGTGTGTGTGTGTGTGTGTGTGTGTGTGCGCGTGTGTGTGTGTGTGTGTGTGCGTGTGTGTGTGTGTGTGTGTGTGTGTGTGGTGTGTGTGTGTGTGTGTGTGTGTGTGTGTGTGTGTGTGTGTGTGTGTGTGTGTGTGTGTGTGTGTGTGTGTGTGTGTGTGTGTGTGTGTGTGTGTGTGTGTGTGTGTGCGAAAGCTGAATCCAAAACCGATAACAACGCCACGGGGCCAATCGTACCATCTCGCGGTAGATCGCAATCGCGAACACACCCTGGCGTAAAGCAGGCGTCCAGACATGATGCACGTCCGTCCGGGTCCCCAGCCAAGCCGGGTCGCAGCTCCTTTGTATGATGATACTGGCGCGATCGGTGCTTGCATGACGCACGGTGATGTAATTTTTGGTAGTGGTGGTGACGAAGGAGGATCACATGAGGGGTGAGGGAGTGCGCACACGGGGTAACGGTACAAACGCGCGTTGTGTCGATTATTGTTGATTAGACGATTTTTGTGTGTTGTTTTATCACTCTTTCTCCCTCTCTCTCTCTCCCTCTCTCACACACATTTTAGTTTGTCCGGTTCCGTGGTATCTTCCTGGGAGCGGCACGGAATTAACAATAGGATCGTCACTAAAGCAATACATATTTGTATGATCATATCGATCGTTAGTAGGAATTGTTGATCCCACGGAGATCCCCAACACATATAGTAACCTTATTTATGCCGCGAAATATGTTTTATTTAAACATAAAAACAAACAAAAAGTGGATAATGGACGTTGCCGACATGGCTTTTTTGAAAAGCCTTTTTTCTCCACCCCTCCTGCAGCCCCATCGGCCACAAAATAATTGTGCATTATTTCGCATTCGTCTGTTAGCGCACGGCTTACCGAATCGTTCCATTTCCTCGCTGTCTCTCTCTCTCTCTCTCTCTCTCTCTCTCTCTCTCTCTCTCTGTCTTCTTCACCCGCACCACTCCACAAATGATCTATTTATGCTAATGCACCTTTCCCTCCGTGTCTTGTCAGGTGGTTTTGATTGTTTGGCGCACTCGGACACACCACCATCATTGTGTGTTGCATCATCCGGCGCGATGAGTTGAGCGGGCGCGGGTGGTGTGGCACCGGTGCGGTTCCGGGCATCCGGAACGCCTCTGTTACATATGCCCGTACACGGCCTGGGGCAATGGACGTGACCGTCGGGCTGCCCGACCTTTGCAGCACACCTATCGGCCATCGCATCCATACTGATTACCCCCCCTGGAGGGGGGGATGTTTGCGGCAGCTTTCCGAGCGTTGCTGCGGGACCACGGGACACGCAATAATACACACTATCACACCATTCCGATCTTCAATCCACAATCGATCGACATCGCAGCTTGAAACTTGTAATGTAATGGATGGGACGGGAACCCGGAACTGGCTTCGATGCAATCCAGCTGCCCTCCCCCTCCGCCCACACGATCGTTTGCTGCCTCTCAAGAGGATGTGTGTCTCAAGTGTGGTCCCCTTGCCAGATGCATTATTGAATTTGGAACGGTTCCAGCGACGGTTTTCGGAAAAAGCAACCGGACGTTGTCCTTTCCGCTCCGCGTTGCGTCGGGCTTCTTCCATCTGCAAGGTTGTGCATCGACCTATGCACACACACACCCACACACACCAGTGTGTGCACTAAGCGGACGATTTAGTTTACCGTGTTTTCATAACGTCGCTAATTAAAGCGGTACGTATCAATTGAAAGGAAAACTTAAAATGTGAAAGCTTGAGTGACATTGGACGGATTTTCAATTACGGACCGGAAATTCCTCTCCATCGTCCATCGTCAGTCCGTGTGTGTTTTTTCTGAGATGCTTTTCTTTTACCTGCTGCACGACTCAGCTGTGCTAAAAGCTGATTGTAGTAGCTGTGCCAGCAGGGAGCAAAATTGCTCGTTTTCAGTGCAATAGTGGACAGCTCCCCCAGCCCGTACGCGTTACGATACCATCGAAACAATTACGGCAACGAACGATCAGCATTTGGTAGTGGAATAAATCGGTTCAATTAAAAGGCAATGACCATAAAACCGATAAAACATCGCACACTGAAACAAAAACAGGCGCTTCTATTGCTTTGTCGCTAACTAAAACGAAACCAAAACAACAGTTGTGTTTACCAAGTCTGTTCCATCCTTTCCCACAGCGTCCTCCTTTAAAGGGGACAAAACAGAGGGAGAGAGAGAAATAGAGAGAGAGAGAGAGAGAGAGAGAGAGAGAGAGAGAGAGAGAAAGAGACCACAAATTCGGCCACGGCGGAGAATTCACAAAGTGGTGCAATATGATGCAATAGAGAAGAGGCCACACACCAGCGCCAAGTCGCCAAATCGTCATCACCGTCGGCAAAGGAGTGTAGCGGGAGAGCAATCTCTTGACGGTATCACGCGCCATCGGTGACGTTTTTCGTGGCCTTTGAACGCGTGTGCGTGTGCTGCGCTTGTTCTGCGGCATCCTGCAGCGGGGGTTTTTCGCCATCCGGATGGTCTTGATGCTGCGACCATACCGTGCACACACTCACACACACACAAGGCCAACCAGTATCGCAGAAAAGGATGGTTCGAGTCGCGACATATTTCCTCACATCAGCTGGACGACGGCGGCTCTCGGGGTTGTGGACCGCGGTTAAGTAATCGGTCGTGTGGCGGTGAGCTTGGCCATTTGATACCGCCGCCCACAGTTGTGAGGTCACCGGCGGATTGCAGCGGAGTGGAAGGGATTAGAAAGCAGCAGGAATGTGTTTAGCCAGAAGAGGGGGGAGGGGGAGGAACTGCTCGACAGCAGTGGGAGGAAAGCGGGTGCACAGTGTTATGATAAGCGCGAGAGCAGCTCTTACCTGAGCGGGGTCCTGTGCCTGTAACACCAATCTGGGGAAGGTTCGAGAAAAGCGAAAAAAAACACACACACACACACACCTAGAGGACTTTGGGCTGGCTGGCGGGCGGATGGACACTACAGAATCCTGTGGGAGATGCTGCCGATCGGGATGATTGGGCCGCCCCTCGGGACGTAACGGTGGTTGTTGGCAGTGTTTTGTTCCCGTCCGATTATGCAGACAATTTTCTTCGCTCAGCTGTGCCGTGTTGCTGCGGCCTGCTTACGCTCACACACTCGCGCGCTCTCACTCGCACTCGCTCTCTTTCCGTTCTGTTCGCACTGCTGGCTTTGCCCTGTTCGCATCTAGCACACGTGCACTTCTGGGGGAACCTGCTAGAGTGCCGTCGGAGCAGTCTTATTCGCGCACACACTCGCACTGCTGCTTTGCGGTATGCGCAATCCGGTATTCGCGGACTCTTTCTTGGGTGTTTTCTTTTTTCTTTTTTCCTTTTACAAATTATCCCGTTCGATTGCACCAGCCTGACCGCGATCGGGTTCCTTCATTCATACATTCTAGTACTGCACTTTTGACACTTCTGTTCTGGTGTGCTGCTCACACTGCCGCCAGTGGTGGTTTTGCAATCTTCGCCCTTTCCCTCTCGCTCGCAACGGGATTGGGTTCTGTCACGGGGTGCGCGCGTTTGACAGCGCTTTGTTGTTGTTTATTGTGCTCGCGAGCAGACGGAGCACAAATCGTTCTGGTTGCACAATTTGGTGATGATAGACAACTTTTTTTTCTTGTTATGCACTATTTGCGGCCGAATGGCACTGCTGTCGCGTTTCCTTGTTAGACTGGAAAATTTGTTTTCGTATCGATACACCCACACAGACACACACACACACACACTTGAAACTAAAAACGAATCACAGTCTGGAAACGGCTGCAAGTGTTTCCTTAAGAGCAGCAGATTTGAGGCTCATTATTCTCGATTACAATGCTTCTCTCGCGCACACGTTGCCGTACGGAACTGTAGAAGCAGTAAGGAAAATTGCCACAAAATCGCTCCAATTACACCTACACTCGAGCCGATGCGCTCGCCACTCGACACACTTTGTGACTAGCGGAACTGGCTGGCACAGGGCTGGCTACCTTCCAAACGTTACCCACCGTTGAATACCGAGACACGATAGCTGCTCCTTCCAATCGCCAGCGAATGAATGGCCACACCGATCCATTGCAACTTTTACCGCCCAACACCCAACACACATACCGACAGCCACACACACAATCACACACGCTGCACAGCAGCAGCGAATTTGGTGTGTGTGGGGGGAAAAGGTGCACTACTCAGGCGAGGCACTCCGTGCTGATCAGGTCACCCGCAGAAATCCGCACATCATTTGGCGGTTTGCTAAACATCGTAATGTTAACACTTTCGCCCACTTGTTTCACCACCGTGTTTACTTGTTGGATCTACATCCGACAGGGAGTAAGGCTGTGAATTTTACCACAGAAAAATTGATCCGTCTGGGAAAGCCACAAATTTTCCAGGCAAATAAAGATAAATATTGGAGAAGCGAGATAGAAGATTACTGCACCTTTCGAGTCCGGTTCGAGCAGGTTGGCTCATTGCGGATGTGCGAGTCGAGTGTGGCAAACGAAACGACTTTTTCCAATAAAAATGAGATTTCCTTATTGTATACAATTTTCAAACGTTAATTGTTCGTCTTTATTTATTTAAATCGTATAAACGTAAAGAAGGATCTCTTCGTTTTCGTTTTTGTCAGACGTGTTGTTTAAATAAATATAAAAGGTGAGGCGCACAATGGTCGCTCCTTCCAAGTGTCAATTTACGCAAGATTGAGGGCGGTGGCAACGCTCATCGGATGCGATTTTATCGGACGTGATTTATATGGGATTTGACAGATAACGTCGGACGTGCGATTTCGTCGTCCGACGTTATCTGTCAAATCCCATATAAATCTCGTCCGATAAAATCGCATCCGATTAGCGTTGCCACCGCCCTGACCAATACCTAGCGGGTCATTTGACCCCCATAGAGATGCATTTAAAATTGTATTCATCTATAAACTGAATTAAGCTATCTAATAATACTCTTTTTTACAAATCAATTTGCTTTCATAAAAGGAACACCCTAAAATAATCGCGTGAAAAGATGAACGAAGCTAAATTTAGCTAGTAAAGCATCGAAATTCCACCGCCATACGTTTGATGCTGAAGAATGAACCATCCCAGTCCATTTGCTTTCCGGGACCCACATTCAAGATTTTTTTCAGTAATTTGCAATTCAAACGGTTTCATTCCATTCGTTCGAGAAGATAATTTGCATTTCAGTTGTGTTTTATCAGCGCCATCTCGGAAGTGTCGTGGAGAACAGTCAGTTAGAATAATTCCGATGCGGTGTTGGTTTTGGTAAACTGAAGCTTTGGATATTTTTGGATGTTTTGGACGGAACCAGCTGGACTGAATCGGAAATAGATTGCAAAAACGGGAAAGATTGTTAGATGCTAAGTAGCTTATTTTTAAATGTGAGGTAGCCACATCACTATCCACGGTTTTAATCTTTATTTGTCAAGTCGCACTACGCTTACAATTATGGATGGAATGAAGGCACATGGTGCACGCCGTAACGCGCACGTTTTGGACGGATATTTACGATACGTAATAATTTCCAAGAAAGAGATTCAATTGCTTCTAGAAGAACACCTTCAAACAAACCGCTGCTAGGGAGATAAGGAAAGTCGTGAGTGTGCTGCTGAGAGCCGCCGTCGAGCGATAGATGACCCACGGAAACACGGTAATGAAATTTTCCGTTTCCTGCCAAGGGTTTTCACCGTCGTCGAAGTGCATCGGGCACTGGTCCCGCTCGCGCTCGTACTCCGTCATGTCGATCGCCACTACCGCACCTTCGGTGTAGTTCCACGAGGTGACGTCCTGATTGATATCGCAGAACGCACCAACCGCTTGCGACATCAGCACGCGGTTCAGATCCGCCCGCTGGTACACCCAGCAGCGGTACTTGGACAGCGGATCCAGATCGTCGTACGTGATGAGATAGGATTTCAGATTTTCCTGCCAGTAGCCGATACACTTCATGCGGTAATCCGGATCGCTGTAGATATCGATCGGCCGGCCGAGATAATCCACCGACAGACAGTAGTCCGCATCGATCATCATCTCCTTCTGATCGCCGTCGCACACGGAAAAGTCCGAAATGTTTTGCTTGCAGCGAATGTCCGGCCGAGGACTCAGCGTAACGCCGCCGAGAATGCGCGTTTTGAACGGCGCCTCGCCCTTCTGCGTGAAGTTAAACTTTCCAGCGACCGGGCACCGGATCGGGACGGGTTTGGCAGCGAGCAGCAAATCGTAGCGCCACTGTTCCTCGTTCTTGAACTGCTTCCACGAGCACACGGTCGAAAAGTCGTCCTGAATCACGGCCAGCCCCCGGCGGTAGCGAATCACGTTGTGATGCTTCGGGACGAAGTCGAAACAAACGTAATCTGTCTGACAACCGTCCACCGTTAGGCGGGCGGTCATGATGCGCGAGTCCCGCTGCTCCCGGCACACGTAGATCGTGCGGCGGTAACGCGATTGATCCGGTTTGTACGTTTCCACGATGTGCGTTTCGTTTATCTTTACATCACCGTCGATGTTGGCGGTATTGATCCACTCGCCGGTAAAGTTTTGCGGGAATCGGCACCCCGGCTCGATGACATCCGCCTTGACGGGTGTGATGCGCAGACGCTCGGGCGATTTTTCGACCGTCTTCAGCGTGTTACATTCTGCCGTGATCGACACGCCCAGGTACAGATCGTCGTCACGATTCTTCAAAAAGCACCGATACTTTTCATCCTTTCGCGATTCCTTCGTGTTGGCCACGGCGAAATAGTGATTCTTGCCGATGAACCAATCGCCCAGACAGCTGTACTCCACCACACCGTTGAACGTTTCCGCCATCCCGATGCACTGCTTGTAGGTGATGTTAAACTTTTCGTTCGATATTAAGAACTGCGTGCCGGCCTGCTGGCAGGAGTGAATCCGTGCATCCGGATGGTCACACTCTCCAGTGAAGCGGAATCGATTCTGATAGGCAAACTGCCACACACCCTCAAGCGACGAGCGACAGTTTACGGGCACGTAGTTTTCGTTAAACAGCGTTATTAACTGCTGATCGGTCGATCCACGGCATACCCGCTCGATGGTGGGCTCTTCGTTTGGCCCAATCGTCACACAAACCGCTAAAAATGTGGAAGACAGTCATGTTAAAGCACACGATCCTTTGGTTTTGATTCGAGTTGATTTGAGGGAGTGGTTCCGAGTAGTACTTACATTCATATTTTTCGAATATATTCAACGTCCTGGGGAACGCGTGCACACAGTGGTAGCACTTTCTGCTGCGGAAAATGAACGTAAAGTTGGAGCCTTCGCGCAACATGTTGATGAGGTCGCCCCTGTCGGACATGCTGTGATCGTCGAGGACGGTCAAGGTAGGCCTTCCCGTTTCCCACGAGAACCATGATCCTTGCAGGATTTTCGGAATGGTGTAATTGTATCGCGCTGTAACGTGAGCCACTGAAACGGAAAGGATGCAGTTGCAGATCAAAACACCACGGACACGGATGCCATTAAAAAGCAATTAACAGGATCGTCTAGCATAGCACAATAGACGCCTAGTCCAGACAGCCCCGCCCTGTTAGCACCGAACGGACAAACGCAGAAGCTTACCGCCGTACAGCAGCACCACCAACAGTTGTAATACTTGAATCGGCTTCATCCTAAGCCTAGAACGCAAACTAAACTAGTTTCGCAACGTTACACTAAATAATCGAACACAAAATAAACGAAAACATTGATCACACCACGCCAATTGTTTATGGAGTTGGTCTGTACGCCCTTCTGCTTTGTGCGACGCTGTGATTCATTCCACAGACGTCAAGCGAGCTGTCAAAAGGTCGGTTGGCGTTCGGTGCAGCGCGCACACCATCGCCTGTCGGCACCTTGAGCGTTACGCGTCCCCGAAGTTTGACAACACAAGCGTGCCAAATCGGTAACGCCCGTGCTGTGGTGTGTGTGTATGTGTGCGTGTGTGTGTTTGAAACTGAGTTGGAAAACGTACCTCACTGCATTCGGCATCAGTTTTTTTCAAGATGGCGAACGTGCGGGACAGCGACATTTCACTCTGGCTGCACAATAAGCTTGGTACATCGAACGATTCATGGATCAGCGGCTCAATCACATCGCAACTGAACAAGGAAGTGCTGCGGAACATCAAGGAGTGTTTTCCGGACCTACAGACGCAGGTTAAGCTGAAACTGCTGCTCAGCTTTTTCCAAATTCCGCGACGGATCGTCGAAGAGGTAAGCGGTGCGAAAGAGAGGGCCCGAGCCCGAATGACGACAACGTTGCGCCGACTGATGGTGCTGCGGGCGCTGCGATGAGCAGGAGAGAAGAACAGAAGAAAAAACACCAAATGCTGATGTTGCACGCGCGCTGGTGGTGGTAGGCGCTGCGAAAAAAAAGAAATGTTGCAGGAAGAAAAAAGACTGTGTGTGTGTTTTTTACAGGCCTGATGTGCGTATTCCGTTGACGAGCAAAGAGTTTCAAAGAGGTTTTGTTGATAAATGCGCCCATCATAAGGCGCTCATCGCCGTGCCGTTGATTGCGCCTCTGGATGCTCGTGCTCCGTGCGTGTGGTTTACGCGGGCGGTCGGGGGAAGCTGCAGGAGAAGCACGCTGCTGAAGTGCGTTGATGTATGTGTGTGTGCGCATGTTTGCGAGTGTATGTGTTCTGATGTGTAACATAAACAACAACAAAATAACGACAGCAACCAACCTGTCATACGTACACACCGTTTTCGATAATCGTTTTGCCATCAAGTTTTATGGACAACAAACAATACTCTACAATGTTTGCTTCCCCTGGCAGTACACTTGTGCTGTTACGCATGGTCGTAGCTTAACTAATTAATTTCCGCTTTGCTTCTCTTTGTAGTGGAAAACGGAGTTGGAAGAGGTGATCGAAGTCGCTGGTCTCGATTCGGAGCTATGGGTGTCAATGATAGCGGAAACGATAAAAACCCTCCCGACCACTGGCTCGCTGAACACGGAAATCTCCGACTACGAGGAGACGCGGCCCATCTTCACAGACATGGTGAACGAGCTGCGGCGGTTGGTGGTGAAGAATGCCGACCTCGGCATGCTGCCGCTGGAGTGCCAGTATCTCAACAAGTCGGCGCTCGTGTCCGTGGTCGGCCAGCAAACCACGCCGGTGAAACACTTTACGCTGAAGCGCAAACCGAAAAGTGCGGCCTTACGCGCGGAGCTGCTGCAGAAGTCTTCCGATGCGCAGAGCTGTCTCAAGAAGATATCTGCACCGACAGTGCCTTTACGGTCGCGTGGCATTCCACGTAAGATGACCGACACGACACCGCTGAAGGGTATTCCGTCACGCGTCCCTACCGGGGGGTTCCGCTCACCGCCGACCACGCCGGGCCAAACGCGGCCAACGATGAGTCGGACGCCCGCGGGCAGGAAGGATGGCGGTATCAAGCTGCTCGAAATCGGCGAGCAACCGTTGGGCTATGCGGCGGCAAAGAAGCGCAAACGGGAGCAGGAGAAGGAGGAGCAGGCGAAGAAGGTCGCAGAACAGCAGAGCCAAAGTGCGAACGATACGAAACCCGTGGCCGTCTCACCAGTCACCTCGAGCCCGACCGTTACCACTACGCCCGACTATGCGGCCGGTTTGTCTGCACCGTCGACGGTGTACAGTCAACCGGCGACGCCGATGCCTGCCACATCTGGCAGCAAGGATACACCCGCCATGTCAACGTCGGTTGCGGCTAACGCGCCGCAAGCGCAAGTGTCGCAGCCACAGCAGCAACAACAGCAGCAGCAGCAACAACAACAGCAGCAGCAAGCACCAACAGCACAGCAAACGCAGCTTCAGCCACCCCAGCGACAACAGCAAAGTCAACCGGCAACAGTATCTCAGCCGAATCAGCAACAGACGCCCACAGCGGCTCATACTGCAACCGCTGACGTTGACGAGGAGGAGGAGGAGGTAGAAATGAAGGAGGTGAAGAAAGAATCCATTAGCTTAACGTCGCCCACATCGATAGCGGTCAGTTCCGTGCCAAGCGTTGTCAGCTCGGCCCCGCCTCCACTAGCTTACCCTACTACGAAAACGCTTTCCGCTACGGTCATCAAAACGGAGGCCGTTGCAACCGGTACGGTCGGCAGCTCCATGGTCACGCTGTCCTCGCAGCCACCATCGTTAGTGCGGACGGTGCCGCTGACGCCGAAGCAGGCCAAATCGGTACTGCAAACGCAACCGGGAGCGACGGGCGGCGTTCAAATCATTCAAAAGTCGACCGGGAAAACGATCAGCGCTGCGGCAGCCGCTGCTGCCGCGGTAACGAGCAGCAGTAACACGAACGCGCAGCAGAAAATTGAAATCATATCGTCCGAATCGATCGTTCCCAGCGCGCTGCATGCTTCCATTCCAAAATCCACCACCATCATCAACCGGGGCGGCAACATACTGTTCACCACGAAGCAGGTGCAGTCCGGTACGACCACCGCTGGCGGCGGGGGCACAATCATCCAGCAGAAAACGCCACTCACTTCGTTCGTGCTAAACACATCGTCGCCCGGAAAGCAGCTAAACATTCAGCGAATAGTGTCGGGCGTCAGTTCTGCCAGTACGCCCAGCCTGACAACGACCCTGTCCCGTGCTCAGCAGCCGCAGCAATTGATCCAGCAGCACCCGCAGCAAATACAGGTGCAAGGAGCACAGGTTGCTGGGCAGGCTGGCACTCGGATTGTGCAGATCAAAACGGCCCCAACCATGTCGCTGAACAACAACCAGCTGATGCAGAATATTCCCCCACTAATATCGACCCAGATGCCGGGCGGCGCCGCTCAGCCAACGATCCTAAACATCCAGTCGGTGCAGCAGCAACAGCAACAGCAGCAGCAACAGGGCCAGCAGAATCAGCTGCAGATAACGCCTACGGCAGTGCCGCAGAAGCGCACCATCACGATCACGGCACAGAACCCACCGACGGCCGGTATGACGACCTCCGTCGCGCAAATTCTCCAACAGCAGCAGCAGCTGCAGCAACAGCAACAGCAGCAGCAGCAGCAGCAGGCCCTACAAGCGACGGCTGCGGCAGCGGTCGGTCAGCAGCCCAAGTACACGCAGGTCGTCATGCCGCCGAACGTCAAGGGCAATACGTACTACGTCACCAACTCGGCCAACATGTCGAACGTGCTGAACCAGAAGGGCGTCATCATTCAAACGGTGGACGCGTCGGGCAACACGGTGTACCAGCAGATACCGCTCCAGAATGTGTCCGGGCTGGGCGGGGCCACCATACTGACCGGGCCGCCCGGGCTGATCAAAACCGAGTCGGACACGAAGCTGAGCCAAATACCCGCCCTGGTACCGACCAGCTCGCTGCATCAAAATATTCCCGCCCTAACGCCCGTCGTCATTCAGCCGAGCGGAGGGCAACAGCAGGGCACGACCGTGATACAGCAGCAGCAGCAGCAGCAAAGCACCACCATACCGGCACTAATAACAAACATTTCGCAGCAGCACGTGCAGCAACAGCAGCAGCAGCAGCAACAACAGGGACAGGTGAAGCAGCAGGTGATTTTCCGCCCCGTCGGCGGAACGAACAATGTGCAAACGATTTTGCCACAGGGAATTACGCTTATCCAACGGCCCGGCGGGCAACCAAAGCTAGTGCAAACGATCCAACAGTCCGCCGTCGGTGGTGTGCAGCAGCAACAGCAACTGATCAAAACGACAGCAACGGCGGGCCAGCCGGGCCAGCGGACGATAATAACGCAAATACCGCAGCAGCAGCAGCAGCAGCAACAGCAGGCGCAGCAGCAGCACACCATCCAGTTCCAGGCACCGGGCACGCAGCGTACCGGCGGTACGACCATTCAGCTAGTCCAGCAACCGCAGCAGCAAGCTCAAACCCAGCAGATTCAGGTGCAACGGGCTCAACTGAAACAAGTAACGCAGCAGCAGCAGCAGGGAACCACGGTTACGATACAGCAGCAGTCGCAAGGCAGCGGTCAGCAACAGCAGGTACAGCAGGCTCAGCAGCAGCAGCAGCAGCAGCAGCAAGCCGGTGCCAGAAAGGGGCTTTCAATATCGGTAAGTTATTTGATCGGGATAGCTAACCTCTGCCATGCTGGACTGATTGGTTGATCTAATGATACGCTTTATTTTGCAGAGCAAGTATTACATGGAAGCACATGACATGTTCAAACGCGCCAACTGCGTATCGCGACTGGAGAAGGCGATCATTATCGGTTTCATGGCCGGCTACCGCAACAATCCTAGACCGTCGCCGGAAAACGTTGTCACTATCAAGCTGAACGAAAGTTTGGTAATTATGCAAAGCAGCCAAAGTGGCTGTGTGATGTGTACAAATGCTAATACGCTTTCTTTTTGCGCTACTAAAGGAAAAGGTGCACCAGGACGACCAGTCGACCCTTATGCTGGTGGAGTCGCTTATCACGCTCGACTACAACACGGGTCAGTGGCGAACATTCCGTAAGTATCGCGAGGTCGACCAAACGCAACAGCTGCCGGAAGGGGTGAGCGGTGACGCGACAACGGTGGCTGGCACGGCAAACCCGGCTGCCGGGGGAGGCGGCAGTGGGACGGCCTCAAACGCCGGACAGCAAAACTCGGTAGTTATTTAATATTTAGCATAGAGTGCACCAAAAACTGTACCGAAACGGCGGGGCAAGTAAAGATCGCGAAGGATCGCGCGCTGGTGGCGGCGATGGTTTATCATTGCGCGGTGCAGCACTGTTGTTCATAAGCACCAGAAGAACAGCAAAACAATAGTACAGAGTATGTAGGTAAAAGATAAAGTAAAGTAAAAAAGAAACAGCTGCAAACAAAGTGGCGCAATACGAAGGTGTGAGCATTGTTAGGCAATTTATGATATGTATATGTAAGTAGTACATATTTGTATAGGACTGTAACTTTAATAATGCTAAACGTCGTACGTAAGGTTCGCGGGAAGGGGTGGCAGCAGCTTTTGCCGAGCGATTCAAAGAATCAGTGCAGTGCGTGGTTGGACTCTGTGGCTGTTTGACGGAAGTGTGGGGCCGATGTAGCAAAACAACAAACAGTTTGATCAGTTTGGCAATGACTAGTTTTAGCGAGAATAATATATCAATGCAAACGGTGATTTCTGTTGAAGGATGTATTTTGTATAAATTAATGGGGAAATACTGGCACCTTTTTTTTTGTTCTTTTGAAGAAACGCCACACCAACACAATTGATGGTGTTACGTTTCGTAAATACTGTACATAGATGCAAACAAGCTTTTGGCAGAAAAACGAGAAGAGATTTGTGTTGACGATCTAGCAAAGTGGACTGTCGTTGGGAATGTACAGCTTCTCGAAATGATCAACACCATGACGCCAGAGCATCTACGCAGTGTGTCATTTGCATTTTTGTTGAGAAGGAGTTTAGTTTGCGCATACGATTGTGAGCACTTGCGAGCCAAGTGTACCATGAAAACAATATCTGCAGTGCGTCAAGTATCTTTTGCACGCTCAATGCACTCCAACAGTAGAACACGGTTCATCCCAATGCATGTTGGTTTGCCACATTCTCAAGACAATAGAATAGCGACGGAGCAAGGAGGGGCGAACGCTACGCTTTACTGTCTAGTGTTGCATTGTATCTAGTGTTTTGTTTTAGACCGTAGCGAAGAAAGCCTGCGATCATGTATAAACTAAAAGCATTTTAGTTCACAAGAGGCGAAATAAGTGTTATTATGAATTATTATTTTAGCGTCTGTATCGAAATTAAAAAAAAAGAGATAACGAAATATATGCATAAACAGAACGCGACCGGGGGTTTTGTAGTGGGAAGCTGGTGAAAGAGGAAATGAGAAAACAAAACTACGCAAATGGTGAACCGCATTGCACAATATTGTAAAAAATCGAATCCCGTAAATAACTCGAGGTACCATTTTTGAAATTGTTTTTTATTTCGTCCTTAACATCTACATAGCTTCATCGTTACAGTGTTGAGCATTACGCTGCCATTTTTATGTTTGTTTGCGGTTCTTTTCAATGCATACCTTTCATTGGAGCCAGTCCCAAAAGCATAAACCGGAAGGTCTCCCCTAAAGCGAAGCTTTTGAATCACATTTGTTTGTTTGCTTACATTTGCTCTCCTGCACTGCGTTACTTTCTTCCACACACTAAAAACATTCTTCGACTGATAAACACAATCGTCCTACGTTTGAAAGCTTCTCGCACGTGTCGCTATCGCTGTGCTTTAAAATACTGCTTTTCCCCTAAAGTTTACCTCGTCACGATGCCGTGCTCACCCCTGTACCGTGTGTGTATGTGTGTGGAAAGGTAGGCTGTGGTGCGCGGGTTTCGTTATCGATTGTGTCGTGAGCAAATGATACATAAGAAGAAAAAATACTGAAGAAAGACGTGTGGCTCTGTCTCTGTGTATACCCGTGACCAACTACATCTAAACCTATACTTGCATCGCGCCGGATGCCGTCCCATGGTGTACGCGCTAAAGACAAAAAAAAAACAGGTGAGGGTTGTTCCGTGTTCATAAATTAAATAACTTAATTAAACGCACTTAAATATGGTATACGTGTGTTTGCATGCTTTCTCATGCAGGTACAACGCAACTGGAGCTGCCGCTGCCGCAGGGGGTGGAACGGGCAACACGCATTACGCACACCGAATGTCCTTCCAGTGCACGACGGCCCGCTGGCTGTCCGGGGCGGCCGCGAACGGTCTCGTACCGTCCGCACTGTACACGAACTGGTTGACCTGATAGTCGAGCATCGTCTGGTAGCGGTACACGTTCGAGCCGAGCTGCTGGGTGAGCGGGTTGGTGTTGGTGGTGAAGATGCCGGCAAAGTTTCGCCGCCGGGCCAGCTTCAGCACCTCGCTCTCCATGAAGTGCATCGCCTCGATGTTTTCCTGCGCGGACAGCTCCGCACACGTGCCCATCATGAAGGAGTGCAGTATCTGGTTCTTGCCGGTGGGCAGCTGGCTATCACTGCGAGGATGCGGAGAGAGAAAAACGTTAAGGAACAACTCCACCCTGGTGTGTCCACCAAACGCTCCCCGTTCTCTTACCGGATCGGTCCTTCGACGAATTCCAAAAACTCAAACACAATGATCAGCTTGCTCGTGACGGTCACTTCCGGCTCGTCGTGCGCGTCAAAGTTGAGCGACACGCCTACCGGGCGGCCCGTCTCGTCCTTCACGATGAAGCTGAGGCCCTTCTCGATCAGCACCGTCCAGATGTCCTCCAGGATGTCCCGGTAGTCGGTTTCGTGGATCTGCGGTTTGAGCCACTGCTCCAGGTCCGCCTTCTCGAAGAAGCTCGACGTGATGATGCTGCGTAACGGGAGGAACGGGAGCGTAAGTACACCTTCTTGGCCTCTCTTTCCTTAACTGTCACTTACTTGATCGTGTCGCTCTTGTGCTCGAGTGCCAGCGGGTACGCCGTCAGCTGCATGCGGTAATCGAACTCGCCCTCCTCCGCATTGCCGTTCGCTGATTCGAGCTGGTGCTTCGCTAGCTCCCGCTCGTCGGCACAGATTTTGTCGAGAATTTCGCCCAAATTCTTCGCCCCAATAAAGGTGGTAATGCTGATCGGATAGCCCTTGCCGCACAGCTGCGTCACGGTGATGATGGAGTTGAGCGAGTTGCCACCGAGCTCGTAGAAGTTGCTCGCGAGACAAATCTTGGCCCGCGTCGAGCGACCAATCACCTGGCCGACCGTTTCGAACAGATCCTTGGCGACGGTCAGGCGACCGGCCGGCACGTCACTGTAGTCGTACTCGATCTCGATCTGTGTATCGTCTGCAAATGAAGGAGAATGTTAATTGCTAATGCCCAAAACGCGGTACCAAGCATCTTCCCTGTACGTACCATTGTTGTTGGTGCTTTCGTACATCTTCAGCAGCGTTTGACGGTCGATCTTGCCGTTCACGAGCAGCGGGATGCTTTCGAGCAGCACCACCTGCGGGATCATGTAGTGGGCCAGCTTGTCGCCGAGGGCCGCCTCCACCTGCAGGCCCGTCTGGAAGGGAGCGTCCGCTTCCAGCGTCACAAAGCCCAACAGTGCCTGGTCGATCTCGCCCGCCCGGTAGCACAACACAATGCCCTTGTCGACGCCGGCCAGCCCGAGCAAATTCGCCTCCACCTCGGACAGATCGACCCGATGTCCCCGAATCTTGATCTGCGAGTCCATGCGCCCCTGATAGTACACACAGCCCTTGCTGACCGACGCATAGTCGCCCGTTTTGTACAACCGGCCGAACGACGGATCGATCGCCAGCGGATTGTCGATGAACCGGTCCGGGTCGCGCCCATTCACGTACCCCTCGGCCAGATTGAGCCCGGCCACGTACAGCTCGCCGATCTCCTCCGTCCGCACCGGGCGCAGATCGGGGCTCATGATGTAGATCGTCGTGTTGTCCAGCGGGTACCCGATCGGGACCTTTTCGTAACCTTCCAGCTGCTTCCGCGACTCGCACACGAAGTACGTCACGTCGCCCATCACCTCGGTCGAGCCGTAGAAGTTACAGAGCTGGTGCACACCCTCCTGGAAGTAGTCGAAGAACTCACGTGCCAGCGAAATCTGCAACGGTTCGCCGGAACACACCCAGATGCGCAGGTGGTACAGCAGCTTGGTCGAACCGGACTGTGGCTGTTGGTGTTGCTGCTGCTGCTGCTGCAGTGGCAGATAGAGCAGCAGCGAACGGAGCAGCGTCGGAACAAGGACCAAGCGTTCGATCCGATAGCGCTCGAGCAGGTCGACGAGCTTTTCCGGATTGTTGGTGATGCGCTTCGGCACGATCACGATCGCCATGCCGTTCAGCAGCGGGCCCCAAATTTCGCTCACCGAGTCGACGAACGTGAGGGCGGTCTTGAACACGCCGATCCGCTCGGTGGCCGAGTACGGGAAGCGGCCCCACTGCCATTGCAGGCGGTTTAGGATGGTTTCGTGATTGAGCCGAACACCTGTGCGAGGGTTGCAAGGAAAAGAGGTGTGAGAGATTATGTGTGTGTGTGTAAGAGAGAGAGAGATCAAGAGAGGCAGGCAAGAAGGGTCGGAGAGAAAAAGAATAGAGAGATAAGGAGAGAGCGACAGAGAGAGAAAGAGAGAGAAAGAGAGAGAGAGAGAGAAGGGGAAAGAAGGTAGGGGAAATCAAGAGAAAGTGATGGAGAGAAATAGAGTTGTAGAAAGACAGAGAGAGAAAGAGAGAGATATGTAGAGAGAAAGAGAGAGAGAGAGATAGAAAGAGAGAGAGAGGAAAACAAAGGAAAAGAGGAAAGAGAGAGAAAGAAAGAGAAAGAGAGAGGGAACGAGGGAGACAGGTAGGAGGAGAGGGATAGTAGAGATTGGGTAAGAAAAGAATAAAAGAGAATAGAAAGGGAGAAAAAGAAGAGATACGAGAGAGAACAGAGAATGAAAGTGAGAAAAGAGAGAAATAGAGAGAGAGACAGAGAGAGAGCGGGAAAGAGAGAGAAAAATGAAGAAGAGATGAGTGTGAGAGGGGAAAGAGAGAGAGAGAAATAGGTAAAGAGAGAGACAGAGAGAAAGAGTGAGAGGGAGTGAAGAGAGAAGAAATATGGGGAGGTGTAGAGAAGCGAATAAAGAAATTGAGAAAGAGTAGAGAGAAGAGTGGGGTAGAGAGATATAAATAGATTGAGAGAAAAAGATAGAGGATATATATAAACAGAGAGAGCTAGAGAAGGCGTAAGTGCAAATGTCCTAAGAGAGTTCGCTGCCGTGACCTTCCCGTGTGACCTATCCACCTACCTTTCGGCACACCGGTACTGCCCGACGTGTACAGTACGAGGGCGAGCTGCGCTTCGCCCTTGCCAAGCATCGCTTCCGGCCGGATGTTGGCGTTGCTCAGGTCGCTCGCCCGCTTGCGCAGCTCGGCATAGCTGACCGCGGGCGTCTTGCCAAAGATGGCCGCATTGTCGTAGTCGGCATCGTACACGACCAGCGCCGGCTTCGCCTCGCCCAGTATGTGCTGGATGCGGTTCGGCGGGAAGGTCGGATCGATCGGCAGGTAGGCCGCGCCCGCCTTCCAGATCGCCAGCAGCGTCGTCACGAGCCGATCGGTCGGATGCATACAGACCGCCACGATGTAGTCGCCGTCGGTGTTGGGCTGCGACCGGGCCTGCTCCTTGATGCGGTGCAGCATGGCCGTGGCCAGCCGGTTGGCCGTCGAGTTGAGCGCATGGTAGTTGATCTGCACCTCGCCGCGTCCATCCTCGTCTGTGGGGGTGGAAAAGCATGACAAAGCGTTAGTGGGACGAAGCAAATCAGGCTAAAGGCCGCACTTAGCGATCACCCGACACATACGGTAGCACCGTGGCTCCACGTGCATATCGCTCGATCGCGACATTGCGTTGAAACAATGCACACCGCTACTGGCATTGTTTCCGTGGCCGGAACGGTGTTGTGCAAATCGCCACCATGTTTCCCATTACAGCCCGATCATCAACGCTTCACAAGTTGGTCCGGTGATGCACTTCCAATCGTCAATCGGGGCCCGATCGGAAACGGAAATGTGCTCTTTGTCGTTGGACCCGCTTGACTCGCACGTTGTCAACCGATTCGATTCACGCTCCAACAGGGCTCGTCGTCCAGCGTTCGCGTAGATAATTCATATCGTGCCGTCGGCGGCAACAGCAACGTTTGCGACTTTGGACTGGGGCCCCGAATGCCAAACCGTACCGCTGGCCCCAGCCACCACTCACTGCAGCACACCACCGGGCCGAAAGCTAATGACGCTGCTCTCGGCTGTGTGTACTGCAGGATTGCGCAAAACACAAAACATTGGCGCGCAAAAAGTACCGCAAGCAAGTGTGCGGTGTCTGTGTTGCGCAAGTGCCCAAGACCACCAGTTCGGTCGATTCGGTTTACTGCGATGCACAGAGGGGGGGTGGGGAGATGGGAGTGGCTTCTAATGCTGAGCGTCAAGTGCCATGGCCCTGGAATTAGACGGCGGGTCGACCAACCCTTCAAAATTGCACCTGCCCAGCGACCGCTGTGGGGGTTTGTTGGGGTGTTTGTGCATGTTTTTATGTGTGTGTGTCTGTGTGTGTGTGTGTGTGTGTGTGTGTGTGTGTGTGTGTGTGTTTGCGAACCTTTCAAACGGTAAAGGTGCTCGATCGAACGGGTCGAACAAACCAGGTTGGGCAAGAAGACCGTCCGGTCTTGAGATCTTCACGTGGTTTCACGTGGTGGCCACCGTGCGCGGCGCAGCGTGGTGCGTGCGCGAAAAGAAAAAGGCCAACGAATAGCGAAAGCAAACATACACACACACACACACACACACACACACCCCACTGGTGGGGCTCGGTCGCTCACGGTCAATGCGCGCGCGGCTGGGAAGGAAACTGCCCCATCAAAGCGCGCGCGCGCAAACGCGAATGCGACGCGACGGTGAAAACACGCGGTGGTGTGGCGCTTCGGCGGGGGATTGGGGTGTTCGCTTTTCTTGACCTTGAACTAGAATTCAGGGTCCACGCATTTTTGGAGCGGCTGGAGACCTCCCCCCCCCATATAAAACAAGATGATATTTCGGTTCGATGGTGCTCACAGAGGTACGTGGTTTTTACGTGGTGCGGATTTTACAACGCAAAATCGTTTAATCTGTCCGGTCTGGTGGGTCTGGTTTTTTTTTTTTCACTGTCGCGCGAACATAAACGAAAGCAGTGATCTGCTGCTGCATGGCCATCCGCTTCTTGTGGCAGCTAATGAGACCTAGTGAAAGGAACACACGCCGAACCCTGTACTAGCAAGCATGTGTTGGGAGTGTGGAGTGTGGATGCATTTGGCACGAACTTGCTGCACTAGATTCGGGCGAACATTTGGGGAGACCTAGACTGTAGGGCAATTAAGTGTGTGTATAATGTATGCATCCACTCGACTGATTGATAGGAGGGCGGGTTTTGGTCCGTATTGGAGAAGTTGGCACTTGGCACTTGATTTACCGAGAGCGTCATGGCGCAGAAGTTTCGCTATAGTAGCAGCGGTGATGAAAGGCTCCACCGAATGTTGGCTTAATCGTGAGTGTACTAAAAAACTGTACAAACATCAACAAGCAACAATTGCCTTTGATGTTTCACATCATGAGCATGCGCCATCTGTGGATTGGGAATCATTTGAAGCTCAAAAGATTCTTCAACTAGGCATTGCGAAATAATGTTGACCTGCCACCAGCTCACAACTTTTGGAGTCTCTAGGTTGAATCAGATCATTTCATCAACTGCGGATGAGTGTCTTATTAACCTTCTTACATCTCAGGAGCTTCGGCTTCGAAATTCGTGTTTGGTGAGATCCTCATAAAAGCAAAACAGTTTGCCGTAGTTATTAAAGCAGGAAGTAATCGATCTACAAAGCAATTTGACGTAAAAATCGTGCGTGGCAATCAATCAACCACGATTGATATTGGTTGGTTAATACATAGAGTGAGTCATGACGGTCCGCTCGATCGAAATGTCCTAGGAAGATCATATTATTAAAGGGGTGCCTTTCGTACTATCGCTCACTCCAGACTGAGTAAAAGAAGAGACTTGAAAAAGGACCTGAAAAAGAACCTTTCCACAAGTATGTTGATATCTATGTCTATATCTTTTAAATGTGAGGAAGTGTAACTTGAATGCGTGTACAACTTCATATTTCTGTTCAACTCAAACGATTTCTGATGTTAAATTCATTTCTTGTCATTCTTTCCATACTAAGTTCAATTCTTTTTACTTGGCTCCATACAATCGTAGTCGATCTATGCCTGTCAACTTCAACTATGGATAGATAAGTCTCGGCACATCCCGGGTCGGTTCTTGATCCATGGTTGAGCTTGTGGCTGTGATGTGTATTTTGCTTAGTTGTGTGACTGTGCCGCGAGACCAGGCCTAGTCCAAGTCTGAAAAGCCCTCTTTTTATGCAAACCTTCCAAGCATGTGAAACAGCAGCATTCTTGACTGAAACGTTCGCCACTGCTAACAAAACGATAAACGTATGATCGGTCCAAGACGTTCCGGTTCAAAAGATGGCCCGTCGGCTTCAAGAGCTTCCATTTCCTTGGGCTCACTCTACCACTTTCCGCTCATAGGACTAGTGGCGTTAGAAACGATGGTCATAACATTAATGCGATATTGTTTCGATTAAGATCGCAGCATGGAAAACGCCTTCACACCTTCATCAATCACACAGAACCGGGTGCCTTTGCGGGGACGCAGACATGTGATCAACCTTCGGCGCCTTGCTACGACAGCATCGGCAAGTGGGTAAGCTTAAATTAATTAAAAACGGATCCCCGAAGCAGCGCGCCGTACCAAAGCCGAAACCAATCCTTCACGCTCGGCAGATCAACCATCGACGGTCGGGTCGGGAAGTCTCGTGCGGAAAGCGCGGCGTGACCAAAAAAGCACCCAAGCACGGTGACATCGATCGGGGTTTCGGTTTCGGTGCGGTACAAATCGTGGCTCGTGGCCGCCAGACGACCAGACCTACCGTTGTAGATGAGAGCCGTGTCGGTGCCGCAGAATTTGTCAACGTTCGATTCGAAGGTACGGTGCAGTAAGGTCGGCTGCAGCGGACACAGCTTTCCCTTGACGACGGCCAGCTGCGGCAGGGTACCCATGGTGTCGGTAAGGTGATCGCGAGTAGGTCGTTACACAGGCACTGCCACGCTTTCTTCTGCTTCCGGGCGCTGGAATGAAACAATAAGCAAGAAAAACGCTCAATGAGAATGAGGGACAAGGCCGTAACTCAGAATTGAGGGTGACTACATAACCATGTTTCAGAAGAATCATAACATAGGTGTAGAAATGTAATAGAAAAAGAGATTTATGCTTCACAGCGACCTTACAATATAAAACGGCGTTAATCGACACCACGCACACCACGTCATCTCGGGCTTTGATCGGTGGCGAATTAATGCAATGTGTCGCACCAACACGCCTCTGCCTGATCAGCGCTCTCCTTCCTTCCCTCTCTCGCGCGATATCGCGTTCCCAAGGGTCATTTATTTCGCATTAAAAACGCCCGCCCCCACAGCATCATAACCCTTGGCAGAGAGTGGCAGCGCGTTCGCCATTGCGATCGCTTAATTAAATCGATAATGTTATTCGTTGCGCGTGCCAACTGCTAACTGGTTCACATGCCGCACATTCGTCCTTCCGTTTCAGCGGGTGCCCCCTCACCTGGTCACGACGTCCGGTCCGGGGAGGGTGTCCGCTCTTTGCAATAACGTAAATCCGTTTATTTTATTTTTTTACTTCTTGTTTGTACTTCTTCAATTCGTTTTACCCGGTCGCGGTTGGCACGCGCCTTGCCGATCACCGTCGGGCACCGGCTTCTCGGTTTGATGTTGTGCCGGCCCTGTCCCTCTCCCTCTCCGTCAAGGCAAACGCCAAGAGCATGGGATTAAAGTCAGGTTTGGAAGATGCCGTGTGTGTATGTGTGTGTGTGTGTGTGTGTGTGATAGTTTTTGTTTCGCTTCTTGTCGGCTGCTTCTGTCTGTCTTTGGTCACCTCGTTTTTATTGTGATTCCCTCCCCAATGCGCCTTTATGTTTTACACTAGTTCTTCATGTTTTTTTGTTGCTGCTGCTGCTTTGTTCGACCTGTCGCTTTCTTGCCCTACCCCGCCCGACGCTGGAATGAGGGGTCGGAAGGTGGCGGCTTTGCGGAGTGCGTACGGTTGTCTTTTTTTTTTGTTCATTAATTAATTTATTTGGCCAGTTAGTGTGTGGAGCGTGCGCGATCGTGGCATTGCTCCATTTCGTTTTCACTTCCATCTCCGCCACCGGGGACTGCTGGCTAGGACGGGCCGCCAATGTCTGGGGGCGGGAGTTGCGTGCGCGAACTTGAAAGTGACGATCCGTCACACGATTCAAGGACGCGAAGGCCACACCACAGCGTGGAAGGTTTTGGGGCCGATCTTCGCGTGCTCGCGATTCGGTGGCGCTCCGAAAACAAAAAGACCAGAAAAAGGGAAAGCAATAACACTGCCTTTCCCTCTGCCGCACTGCCCACGATCGAGGCAGGGGAGGAAGTGTGAGTATGCAGCTACTAGGTAGGGCAATGCACGACGCAACCCTTTTTGTTGTTCACTTTTCCCCGCCAATCCATTAGCGGAACAAGGGCAGCCGTACATAAATCTAGGAAGCAGGCAGCACGACCCGCTAATACAATCGATCGGTATGCATGTTCAAGAATCGGTGGCATCCTGTGTTGTATCATATTGTCCGCTCCGCTCCGTCTGCCCTTGGATCTTGGCTGTGCACAATCCGGGGATCGCGAGGGGATTCCCAGTCCTATTCGAACGGCAACTTGCGCGGATTGCCACGCGTGGTTCCGTTCTCCTCCTTTGCCAGCCTTGAAGACATTTGACAATAAGTGTACACAAATGCTGCTCGGTACAAACACGGCACAAGTGTCATTTGCACGATTGCAGCAGATGAACAACTGGACTGTTAACCTCCGCTCTTGGGCCATGGACAAACCCCACTTCCGGGGTATGTAGGTTGAAGCACGTTCATTATCCTAAAGTGGTGAGCAGCGTTCTCGCCGACAGTAGTAGTAATAGTAACAGTAGTGTTGATTACTGAGCGTTACAGACATTCATCAACTGATGATCGGTACACGATCGGTCGTGTGCGCGGTAGGCTCCGCGGATAAGGGATTGCGGATGAGAGCCACCGAAAGCTTCCCCCGCTTGGTGGTGAACGGTTTCGAAACGGCATCCTGCGCACCAGTGTCACGGCAGAAGGCACGAAGGACATCTTCCGCATGCGCTTCCTTCCATATCGGTATCACGCAATCGCCGATCGCCGTACTGTTCGGAAGCTATTTTTGGATCAGCGCGCACGTTGCCGTCCTTGGCGTCGCATCGGGTCGGCAAGAGCGGTCCTCACCGTTGTGAAAGCTGGACGGTGTGATATTTCCGGAACGGCGGGACATGCGGAATGCTTATTTTAAGACGTGAGCCCGTTCCAGGCGCAGGGTGCATCCTTCTGCCCAGCGATCCCCGTTCAAGGTTTTGTAGACATGTGACCCTTGGTAGCTCTTGCGACACATGAAAGTGTCTTGAGAGAGAGGGGAGAGGTACCGGGAACAGATTTTTACACGCGCGAGTTCATTGTGCCTCCGCATTCCACCTGCACTGGGGGGAGGTACTGTCCTTGGCGAGGCATCAGCTCAATTTGACACGTTAATGTGGCACGGATGTCAATTGGAGCGAATATTAAAATACGGCACTGACTGCGAGTGCGGTTTGTCGAGCATCATCCTTGAATAAAGGTACCACCACAACAACAACCCGAACTATGAAATGTTTATCTGATCTTGAAATCAAATCGGTGGATAAACATGCTGATGACGTTCAAGCGATCATTTCTAACAAATAATGCCGCCGGACTGCGTTTGCTTAAATGTATCAGGACGCCAAGCAGGTCACGCTTCCGCTTGTTGAGTCCGCAGCAGTGCCGGGCACGTTGTTGGTCGAGCTAATTTGGCTTTGAGATGGTAGAATAGAAACCAAAAAAATAATCTGCAATCTAATTGAGCAGTTATTTTAAACCGTTCGTTCATACGCCACCCCTGCACACGATGCCGATCGTTCTAACGTGTGCGTTGCGGACGCATCCAATGAAATAAAATTGTTTTCAACTCAATTACCATTCTAAAGCAGCCACCGTTTCACCCCCTTTGTGTGTGTGTGTGTGTGTCTTTGTGTTTGCTTTCGGTGCACGGCAATTGTATGATCTAATTAAACCATCTTCCAATTTTACTAAATTGCTATTGCGCAACGAGCGACGCGCGTTGCGCATTCCATGACCGTGGGGTCGTGCAAACAGGGCGAAAAATGAGCAACGTTTGCAATTTTTCGGAAACTATCCTGGTTAATAATCACAAATCACATAACCAGAGTGAGGGGGGGGGGGTTTAGTGAGGCGAGATGAGGATGCTGCTTCACCCCAAACGCGGCCAGCCAGTGGGCCGAGATGGTGGCAGGAAATTTTAATTAACATTTGTTTGCGTTCTCGCCTCACTTGAGCCGCAATCATGCCCGCAAACAAGGCGCTAAGAGGAGTTGTGGTAGTGGTGGATGAGGGGTGACCCCATGGGTAACCGGGCCCGGGGTTGTGTGTTCCACCGCACGTCAATCGACCCTCGTGAGCTAACATCGGGGTACGGCGAGAAATTATGCCAAACATCTCCGCCAGCAAACGACGAACCCCCAAAACACTGCGGCTGAGGCCATTGGCAAGGTTTATCTTTTTAACACTGGATTGCTACTCCAGTGCTGGCATCGTTGTGAAGCTCTTACACGCGGAACCGTCACCGTTCGGTTTGTTCTAGATGAAACGAGCTGCGGCGGCTCGTTTGTCCGCGTTTGGTGGGTAATTCAATTAACCGCGTGAGGGCACCAAATGTTCTCGCTCTCCACCCGCCGGTCCTGCCCCGCACTGCACCCGGGGGACACCGGAATCGGATTTGGAAATTGGTGCCAATTGGTTTATTGAAAAATTGCGATTGAAACACTGCTCATATGTGTCACGGACGTGATTTGCCGGTAGTGATTTGTGGCCGCGCGCAAACGCGTGCCAGTTTTTGACGGTTTTATTACGCGTTTGCATGTTTGGCGCAGGAAAAGCAATGTGCAAATGGTGCCGCGATGCTACCGCAACTTGGTGTCGGAGGCTCGTTTGCCGGTTGCATTTGGCCTTTTTGCTTGCCGGCCAGATTAATTCCACATTTTACTACGAAGAACGCTGCGGCCATCGTAATGGTGTGATGTTAAAATATTGCGAAAACCCGCCTAGAAAGCCAATGCTGCCGGTGGAAGTGTGGCAGCATGCTGCACCACGCTGGGATGCACTCCGCTCAGAACGAACCGGTTTGGGTCAATGCTGCACGGTGCAGGGTTGGTCATAAAAAAAGAGAATGATTAAACGACTGCTAATGCGATTTCGACACCCGCAGTCAATAAAGTCCTAACTGGCCCGATCTATTGATCTTGAGAGCAAAAGCGGGCCAACCGAATGCGGTTATGCCCGGGCCGGTTAGCAGTTGCCAGCCGCCTGTCCGACGCAATAGAAATAAATCAATTATGGTCGCCATGCTCGCTGAATTATTTATTGCGCCTTGCCCTCCCCGCATCGTGATGGAGGGCGTGCGAAATAATTTGTGTTTTGCTCTTCGTCTTTCGTCGCTCCTGCGGTGGCAATATTTATTCTCTTTACCGTTTTTTTTTTTTTTTTTTTGCAACACGCAATGTGTGGTATGCGAGGAAGGTTGCTCCCCACACCCCAGGCTGCAGCTGGGCGCGTGCCTGACGCACAGTCCTTGATCCGATCCGGTCCGGATACGCGTGCGCAATCGAGCGCGGCACCCGGTGCGTGTTTGGTGGCGTGAAGGGAAGGAAGACTAATCCGCACGCAGCTAGCGTGCCCCGCCAGTATGATGTGTGGAGCAAGAAGTTAATCATCAGCAGGAGGTTTAAGGTTGGCAAAATTTGAGTTCGTGCTCGTTGCTCAATCCGAACCCGCTCCGGGGTGAGCCAAGCTGTCACGAAACCTTTTCCGGTACGGCTGGATGTCCTTGGTTCCTACGCGGACTTTTGGGCCGGCGTTGGTCGTCCGAAATCTGATACATTCCAGCGAGAAGAGAGGATATCAACTTTCAAAAAAAAAAAAAAAAGGAGAGCCAAACAACCATCCCGAAGGACATGGCCGCAGTGCTCCCAAGGCCTTGACATTCACTGGCGCAGGAAAGTGGTTTCGGTGCTCCAATTCCCAACCGTACTACGATCCCCCCCCACGCTGAACGGTCATTCAACCTGTGCGCGCGGAATGTGTAAAGGGCGCGAAGGCAAGGTGCTTGATTGATTCTTCCAAGCTGGTTCGTCAAATCAAACGTCGCTCGTATTTGTTTCACACCCGATGGAGACGCACGCCACTCGCCCCCTTCATCGGGGAAGTCGAAGACGACCAGGCAGTGTGCCGGTGTTGGCGAGTGGAAACATCACCCGCTACTACCATGCCAATTAGCTGGTACAGGTTGGGTGGGCTTTACTTCTAACAATCGTCTAATGATTTAATTGCCGTGGAGGTGATGAGCGGCACCGCTTGACGCACAAATGCGAACCAGTCGGAAACAATTACCGCCAACCTCTTCATCTAATTTGTTTGCCTTTTTACCCTTAACCCACCCCGTCTGAACATCTCCATTCTTAGTGGAGCAGGGCAACACTCTATTAATGGGTTCTTGCTTGTTTTTCTCTTCTTTTTTTTTGCTTCTTTTTGTGCCACTCAAACTGCTGCACTACTATTAACACGTACTGATCGCCAGCAGGATGGGTGCCTGGGAAACGTGGGCTCCCGTCCGCGCCCCTACGCGGAAGCTGGTGGCTACCGGCCCCAAAACAATGGCTAATTGCCGGTCGGAACGCATCGCATATGGTTGCAGCTTGGCAGCCCTCTGTGTGTTTGCAACAGCAACCAGCTGGGCAGCCATCGTTTAGGCATAAATTAATCGAAAGCTTGATGCACATTATGCAACATTCGTCATCGGCACCGACTGTGCTGTGGGAAACGGTGGAGGAAGCTGGAGCAAACTAGCAAACACCTCGCACGGCTCAACTAGCTGCAATGCGATTATTCTACCGGTGGGTGTGTGTTGTAGCTTGTTTCACAGCAAACACACAGGTGCAATGAGCAAGGGGGGGGGGGGGGGTGGTAAAACAAATATTCAATTAATCAAACTACCGTTTGGGGTGGCTGACAAGTCATGAACTTTGAGCCCTCCGCATGCGGGGCGGCAGTGCATGGGAAGGTTTTGCGCGGTGCATTCCCTGGCGAAAGCACGTGGTGCATTTGCGGTGGCTGGTGGAAGTTCCCGCGGCGGCGTGCGTTTTGCACTTGAAACGCTCGCGAAAACGTGCCCTGCATACGTAACACACACACACACAGACACTGATCAGATCAATCGAAACATTAGTCACATTGCCCCGACAGCTCCGGCAGGGGAATTACCGATCGCGGCAAGTTCTGCTGCACTCTGCTATTTGCATAAGACGCGAACGGGCGTCGTCCGTCGGTTTGACGCTCTTCCTTTTGCGGCGAGAGGGAGAGAGAGAGAGAGAACAGCAAACAGCTCCAGAGGCAGTCGGTTTTGCATTCTCGTTTCCCGGGCACAGCGGAAGCGGTTTCGGTTCCAACCAATTGTCGGGACGTTGGGTGATTTTTTCTCCCTCGCTGTTTGTGCTGGTATTTCCGCGCCGTTTAAAAATGGTGCCCGGTGGGATATTCCCCGCATCGCTTTTGTACTCTCCCGCCGAGTGTGGTGTGACTTATGCGGATGAATAGGTTACAAATGGTAATAAGGGTTCTCACACGCGTGACACATCAAACAAACCGTGACAAATGCTCTCCGCTGGGGACAGAGAGCTCCGACGCACGATCGTTCCATTCGCTCTGATTCACCCTGGGGTCAGCGGGATCGCGCAATGTTGTTGTGCGTGTGCCAGGGAGCTCCCGAACGGTGCCTTTTGCTCCGACACCCGTTATCGAGACGTGTATTTGGCGCTGGAATGTGTTGCTTATTTGGAAGGGCCGGAGGCAAGGTCGCGCGCCGTGTTGGCATGATGGACAGATCTGAAGTACCGATCGGCAGGAATCTATTTTGCAGCAGCCTTGATTTGTCAACAAAAGGGTGCACAATGGGTGTTGCGTGCGTGCATACCTCTGGCTGTCTGATCGCTCGCCACGTACGTTTGTACAGCCCCCTCCCCATGTGCGCCCTATTGAGCCGGAGAGTGTGTTTACACATCCAATCACGGTTAGATACCCGGTACCGATGGGTGCAAAAAGGGGCACAGCCTGTTTATCGCGAGATCTCCCCGTGCAGAACCGTGCGTCGACTTTTTGAGCATCCTGCCTCGGTGCGAGTGTTTGGTTTTAGGTTATGGCGGAAACGGTAGTGCCTTAAACCATCCGCGGAATGTAGCGCTGAATCACTGTCGCACTGTGAAGTGTGTCTCTTTGGCACCCGCCACAAGTGGCATCGCTGATCGTTTTGCTGATTATAAAACCCACTGCTAGCCGCAGCACAGAACGTTCCCCTTCACTGCCACCACCGTGCGGGCAGACTAGTTGGTTTCTTGGTGGGCTAGGTGATTGTTCTAACGAATCTTTGTAACTAGCCGATTTCGGGCGGAAGCGTTCGGACGCACTGCCGCTACTGCTGGAGCGTAGAACGTTCTTTGTCTAGCGTTGCTAGTAAATGTGTAAATGCGTTGAGCGGCCGGCTGGAGCCTGGGGGTGGCGTGTCAATTTTGGTGGAAATTATTGACAGACTTGTTTTCGATACACTCCGGCCATTCGCCATTTAATGAACCAGCGACCCGGGCGCTGAACGAACTCCCATGAGCGCGTCGTTAAATATTCATCCCTCCGATCGCTTTATCCGCATACTTGACTTTACCTGCGAGTCGCCTCCGCGTTGTGGGTCTGTGCAAAAAAAAAAACACCCAGTTACACCAGTTTACCTTATATCGGGAAGCGCTCAATTAGCTTTTAATTACACACTTTTTTCGCACTTGCGCGTGACATCCGTTCCTGTTTTTCTGGCCTGCGTGGGCTGTGATTTGCGAAAAAAAGAACACCCTCCGACGCTGCACAAATTGCAAGTCTTGCACTAGACCGCACAAGCTCGCACATTAATCACAGTGCAGTCGATCGTGGTGGCATTAGTGAGCCAGCGCAAGGGGCGCAAAGGGAAGGAAAGAAAACGGGACAAGGAGATGGTAGGGTTCAGGGCCAGCGCTAGCCCACAAGAGCGAGAGCGAGAGAGAGACCATTTCAGCAGCTGTAATACTTTAGCAATAAAGCAGATTGGATAGAATTATTGACCGATCGATAGTGCGCAATGTGCACCGCGTTAGGGGACTCCCTGATGGGCGCTTTCGTTCGTTGCACTTCGTCCGCCTGTTTACGATCCTCAGGATTTCTGAAGTCTGGCGTCTCTCCGGGGTTGGTTTTGGTCCGGTGGTTTGGCTTTGTGCTTGGTGCCACACTAAACTTCGCTGGCCAGTCCGGTACCGAAAGCATCCATAGTGCGCACTGGACGTGGCCCGCCACCGATCGACGGAATACGTTTGATTGGAATAAAGTGAAATTGATGCCGCACGGTCAAGAGCACTTACTCGAGCAATGTTGCGGCACCGCTCTATGGCGTTGTATGTAGGGTCGTTTTTTTTTTTTGCTGCCGTTGTTTTGCTGTGTTGTATGTATTTCTGTGACGATCTCTCTTGACTTGGCAGTGGCCACTTTTGTTTGCGCCAAGTTGGCGGCCGCAATGGGGCAACCTGCGAGACACAGGGCCACTCCAGCACGGACTGAATGTATGTAGTCACAGGCAGAGGCAGTACGAGATATGAGCAGCAAGCAAGTGAGCACTGAAGAAGATGTCTTCCCGTGAAGTGTCACTGATCGGGAGAGCACCATTTGCACAATGTTTCAACCGCACTACTCACCTGATGGCAAGGGACTGGAAATGGCTGGCTGAAAAATGCTATCCACACTGTTTTGTTGCGTAGTGCACTTGGCGTAGCGCACTAATCAGCTCCGAAGTGGCGCAAAAGTGGACCGATCACACACACACACAGCTCGATTGCGACCGACCGTTGGGCAACAATGATAAAGATCCACACCCGTTGAAGTTCTAAGCGCAAGTGAAAGCGCTTGTGTGGCAGCCGGCTGGATGGCGCATTTCGCCATCGCGATTCGCGTGCATCCCGCGTTCTCAGGGAAGTACGATCAGCGCTGCCACATAGCGGTGGTGGTGGTCGTGGTGGCGGCAATGATCATGCTATTAGACGCAAAGTACAGTAGCTAAGCACATAACGTCGCCTTCTAATCGTTGACGATCTACGCGATCATCGGGCGGTAGAGGGGACCATCGCTGGTGTTGCATCCGAGGGCAAACCGGGGGAACCCCTCTATTCAATTAGCCGATCGGTACACCCCATTTGACCTCCCGCGCCCCTTCCACCGCCCATCTCTTGCCAATCAAACTCGACCGCCCGTCATCGGATAAGGTGTCTCTCGGTCTGCGGAAGTGCGCGAACGCGAATCGCGCCACGATCGTGAATAATGGAGGCAAAGATTGCGCGCACTAGGGGTCCCTCCCGACCGCCCCACCCCCGGTATCGCAGTATCATCTCCTCGCGATGCAAATCTTTCGATAGAAGACACAATTCATTACGCGCTGCGCACCCTTCCCATCGCGCGTAGCTTCTTGTTTCTCGCGCATAAATGTGGCGAATAATGGTAGAATGCATAGCGCAAACGTCCGAGCCGTTTCTTGGGGAGGGCGAACGAAAAACCGGTGGGTACTGCGTTACTGTAAGTACTGCGGTGCGTGACTGCACGTCGATGACCCCTCCCCGGGGCGGGTGGTAGCAGCGCTGCGAACATAATGCATCGCATCTTCGCCCGGGAACATAAATGGGCATGGCCGGACCGGGTGTCGTTCTCGGCCCGCTTCCGCACCGAATCAAAGCCTCCCCACCGTGCACAGCCGGCCAGCTGCAATAGGATACGATTATTGCGTCAGCCTCAGGGCTATCCGAGGCCCTGGACCCGGAGGTACTGGAATAATAGGCAAGCCCCAGCAAGAAGCCCCCCCCCTAGCAAGCAAGGATCTTTTGACGCGCGTTTTAACGCTCATCGGGCGATGCTTGGATTGCTGTTGTTCTCTCTCTTTTTTATGGCACCTTGTAAAGTTGTTCTGTACAACGTACAACAAGCGTTTAACCTTCCCCTGTACAACTTCCACCTTCGCACCGGGCATTCTAGCGGATTCCGCTCGCGCTCGAAAGGGTAAAAACCGGAGCATAACGCACTGCTGCTGCTGCTGCTGCTGCTGCTGCTGCTGCTGCTGCTGCTGCTGCTGCTGGCACGCGCTCGTAACACGGTAGCAGCCCCAACATTCACAAGTTGTTGTTTTATTGCATTTGTTGCATACGATTACCCTTCGCTGCATGCAAAAGGGCGCCTCCATCGGCACCCGGTTGGCAAATGGCTTGCCTCCAAATTCTGTTCTGTGGTTCCGCACACTCGGAAGGAAGCGTTCGAGTTCCGTTTGGCACGCGAGATTCGTGCACATCGGGCCGGAGGCGCGCGTGCGCGAGCGTGTTGCGCACGCACGGGATGGGTGTACGCGCTGCTGGCTGGCATCGAACGCGTGGCGCGTGCGGGCTGTGTGGCGTAACGGTCACGAGCATCACGCTGCACGCACTTGGGAGCGGATGGGAAGCGGTACGGTGGTGGTGGTGCAGTTGTGTTGTTCGGTAGGCAATCGATAATTAAACAATTAAAACCATGCTTTGAAATTCAAATACAAGCGCTGCATCGAGTGATGCTGTGGACGATCGCGCACTCTGCGGATTGTGCACTTGCGGGAGGGGCGAAGGCGGGGGCCTGTTTACGCAAAAAGCTTTCCACACATTCCAGCCCGCATCCCGCAAGCTTTTTCCCCCTTTCCCCCTTTGCGGTCCGGTAAAGCTGCTCAGCTTGATTCGCGGCCTGAGAGCGGGCACAGCCGAGATCGGTGGAAAATAAAGCGGATCAATCAGTTGAGCTTTTGTTTGATCTTATCTGCTGTTGAATGATCGGGCAGGGCATGCGAGATTATCGCTGGCGGGGTGAATGTAAACAACGTTAAAGGGTGACCATAGCTTTGAAATGCTCTGGAAATTTGTTTCTTTCGATTTTGGCTGTATTATTTTATAGTAAATGATCATCGAGCATCGAGCAGAGGCTTTGGGATGCTGTATATAAACGTCTGGGTGGTAAATGTACATGTTCAAACCAAATCAATACAACAGTGTCATTAAACTATTCCTACAAATTGGTTCAAAGTCGTCGAACCGAAGGTTATAAATAATAAAAACGTATTTTTAAAGTTTGAATTCAGATTCAACCTCCTGCTTGAAGTAGTTTGTAGAGATTAATAAATGTTAATAATTAAATTAATAATAACACATTAGCGCAAATTAATAAATTAAAAATGTTGTCTTTTTTCCACTGTTTGCCCTAAGATCCTAATCCTGTTATAGGAGCGCTGTGAGCATTAAACTGCATTTTAAGTATTAGCTAATGGCGTTTCGCTAACAAAGATCGACAATAACATCAAGTCCAAAAACTTGTTTATGATCTAAATATTTAAAATTATTGTGTGAATAAAACAAAACACAAAACAAAAGTTTGCATACATGCTCTTGTGTCAGACTATCAAATGGCGTTGAAACACAGAAAGAAATTAATTGGTTATCAGACTTTCGAATTGGATTCGACCAATTGGAAAAGCTCGTAATGAGAATAACGCTTTTAAACATTTAAAAAAGAGAGAAGATCAAAATTCACTTCAAGATTATCTTAACACCAACACATTAGATACAGTTTGGAAAATTCTAGTCGTGGCAGTTTACGAGTTTAGTCATTTTAGTCGTGGCTCACTAATCCAATAGCAAAATGTTTGATTGAACACGGTTGTTCTAGTTGGAGAACTAACCCGGTACCAGCAGGTTACCCACATAATGTTTCACTATATCAAAATAAATACAATACACTTATAGTGCGCTTAAGAACCAAGAAAGCTGAGCTTACATGATCAGATCTCGTTGATCTCCTTGGCTTCTCCGGTACCAGCGATCACAGCTTCGTTTTGCACCTTCGTAGGACACAACACGTTTGGCACTTGCGAGACGTTTCAGGATCAGCGTTGTCAGGACACTTGCAAACAGCAGTCACTAGCAGGCAGCGCAATTGTTTCGATCGAGTTTATTGTCTACTTTTGGCAATGAGTTCGTTGTAGAAATTTTGTCAGAAAACTGACCACTGAGTCACTTTTTCACCAAATTCTCCACTGTCAGAGGCTGCTGGGCAAACATTCGCTGCTTCAAGGAACGTTTCTCCTTGCTGGAACGTTTTCTGGCAAACGGGTGAGATGGCGTTTTGTGTTGGGATGCACCTGTGCACGCGTCGAACACTACTCTCTGCACACGTCGATCAACAGTCTAGAGGACCCAATCACGCGAATCACGTTAGCAAATTTGGTTTTGCGATGCGTCTATTGGGACACGAGGGAGCTGAATCTTGTCTTGGCTCTGCAGTATTGTCGACACCTCGGCAGACTGTTTAGACGAGCGGGGAAGGCTGTTCGTGCTGCGCGCACACACACACAATCTCACACACGCACAAAAAGGACACCAGCTCTCTCTCACACCAAGCGGTGGCGCGGGCTGCTGCTGCTGCTGTTGGCAGTTTTCGAAACAAACTAATTGACTGAAAACGGCTCCATATTGCTTTTATACGGCCACGCGTCGCCGACCGCGAGCGCGGCTAGGCCTCTCTTCGCGATCGCAAATCGGAGCGGTTCGTCGTTTGCGTCGCCACCTTTTGCGTCCGTCCGGTGCGTCCGCGATCTTGCCCATCGGGCAGCTCGGGTACCCGACTGCAGCCGCGTCCGCTCCGCGATGGAAGGGATGACAGGAACTTGGGGAAGGGATGAGGAAATGGAGGGGTGCAAGTTGGGGCTGACCACAGCGCGGCCTGCTTTGCTTTGCTGCAAGGAGCACAACAGTTTGGGGCCCATTGGAGAGAACGTTTGGGTGGTGGTGGTTAAGGTGGTTCAATGAGGAGTGATGGCTTTTGCGCTTAGCTGCGTCAATTAGTTCGGCTCGGTGGGGGGGGAGCAATGGGGTAGAACGGGCCAGAGCAGCTTTTCGATGCGCGCTGCTTGGGCTTTTTTTCGTGTCGGGTTTTCTCACACGACCGATCGGTTCGTACCACGGAGCGTTGAAGCTGTGTTCGGTGTGAAGGAGGTGGCGACTGCAGGTGCAAGCGGCTGCACGCTGCTGCGATGTGCAGGAAACAGGACGCGCGGGGAAGGATTTTGAATATTCTAATAACAGTCCAATTCTGTCCGGCCGGTTGACATATGGGGTCCGCGGCCCGGGCATAATGGTGTCGGTTGGGAGCCTGCGGCGCCGCGCGATCATTGTGCGCTCCATCGCTCAATCACCGTGGTCACCAGCAATCGGATATAATTAGTAAACTTGTGAAATGTTGATTGTAGCCCGTGCGGGAAGGGACTCGTTTGGCAGGGACAATCCTGCCCGGGCGGCCGGACGACAGCTTGAATTGGTTCGGTGGATCGTGGTGCATTCGTGGGGACGTGCTGATAGGCACGCCGGTGTCCCGTTTACGGCTCAGTGGAACCGATCGGTTTGATCAGTAGGTTGGGCAGGTTGTAGAGCCGGTGCCACGATATTGGACTGACAGGTTCACCTACACATCCTCTCGAATCCTTCACCGGTGCAGTGTTTGAGGTGGCGATGGGAGGGTGAGATACAAAGTCGCACTGGTTACCGGCACGAAGCAGGTGGGGAAACTTCCACTGACTGTTCTAATAATTTATTTAGCCGGTTTTTTTTGTCCTAACATTGCTAAAGAACTATTAGTATCCAAGGTGCTGCATGCAAATGAAACCGCCAAGGTTTCATACTCTTCTCTTTAATGTTATAAAACGCTAGCAAATATAGCTCACCGATGTATCTAAATCATCGAGTTAAATTTTAAATATTCTACTCTGCTCCGGAAATTCTTGATACAATATTCAATACCTGAGGCAATATTCGAGAAAATAAAATTACGATTGCCTGATGTTACATTACGTTCGAAGCGTAAGACTTAAGGTAGTTCGGCTAGGATCTCCAATAAGTAGGCAATAAGTGAGTAAAAGTAAAGATTAATTGTAAGACTGTGTTCCCATCACTGAGGCTTCTGAGTATTGAACGTTTCGTGAACGTTCCAACAATTCTGCCGGCGGAAGCTAATGCTAATTGATGAACCTGGAATACTAATGGAAAGCTGGCCGAGCTCACCATCACCGCCACTGCCCTGCCCTGGTGGTGCATTAATATATTTCGCATCCACCACGAGCCTATCGCGACTGGGCAGTGCGATAAACCTGTTGATAAATGAATCTTCCATTCCCGGGTGGGTCGGGAGAAGGAAAACACAAAATGCCAATCCCTTGCTAGGGCTTCGTGGGAAGTGTCGGGCGGAAGGTTTGTTTGTTTTTTTGTTGTTGTTGCGTTGTTGTTCCCCTCCATACCTTGCATGTGTTCGACCGTGCCCTCCGGAACTAACCTATCCTAGCGGATGAAGAATGCACTGCGGATGCACTGCTGTTTTGAGTGGGATCGTGTTGGGTTGCCGCCGTTTTGTCCAAGGTCGCGTTACATTCGCACAGCGCAAAGCAGCAACAGCAGCAGCAGCACGCGTGTACCTTCACTACAGCTATCTCTGCAGTTTGGGCACTTCTCGTTACTGTGGCGAAATGGCAACAACAACCTTGACAGTCAATACCCTGCTGCTGCTGCTGCACTGATGCTGATGGTCTCGAGCTCTTGGTCTTGGACGATCGCTTTTTTTGCCCTCTCCCGCCGAACGCTGATGGCCCGATCTTTTTGTGGTCCAAACGGTTTTTAAGTCTGTGTGGAGTGTGGAGTGTGGAACCATAATACTCACTCAAACTATTAGATTGCCCGCTGCCAGCTCCACTTGATTAAAAGGGGAGGTCATTCATGTGTTTTAAAGTTGTGCTGTCTCTGAACCACGTATTAGGGCGTTTTATAAAGAATTGTTGAATAGGAGTGCTATACAATCTTGTCTGATTTAACATTCTGCACGTTGTTACTATCTCTATCGAGATGATCATGCTTTATCCAATGCCCAAGTGTTGCCCGTTTGTGTATGTCAATAGCTGGAACAAGCTACTAAAGCATTGAATGTTCAATCAATCGTTGAAGATGGGTGTTAAAAAATGTTCAAATAAACTCTCTATCATAGTACTTGATAGCTGAGGTAAAGACTCATCAGTAGTTAGAGATCTATACCGAGATGGGATCATACATTTATGATAGTCTTGTCAGTACCTGACAGTTCTTATAAATGGTCAAAAAATAAATAAAAATAATAATAAAGTTTAGTCACATTTACGTTGGTTGGAAAATCTTTACTAACAAACTACTAGTACCTTTCCTGCTCTTTTACTTAACAATAATTGTAGATATAAGAGCTTCCCAGCACTTTTGGAAGTAACTACTCCATGGGATTTGTGGCAAGATGAGAATTGCGAACCTTGTATGCCTGCCCGTTCGTTTACGACTGGAACGACCCGGTTACTATCCAACGATCGGCAGCTTTTAGTACAATATCCTAAAACAGATCAATAGATTATAAGCAACACACGTTGAATACTATTGTACTACTGCTGCTCCCGCCCCTATTCTGTGTTTATGAATAATTTTGCAAGATTGCTAGCGAATTTATCAGGTGAACAAGGTGTTCCGACATGTGTTTGATTCTGGTGAATCAATCACTTACAACTGGTGTGCCAGGTGTGTTGGTAGAGGTGGATATCGTTGGCGATATGCAGGTACACTGGTGGACATAAAAATAGGAACTTTTTTCTGTGACCGAAAGACATAGTTCTTGTCAGAAATATTTGGTAGCCCTGAAAAGGACTGTTTAAGTGGTTGTTGGGAGGAGGTGTTGCGGTGTTCCACAGAGCGAAAACACATTCTAACGGTCAATGTGATGACCGTTATTCGCTATCACTTCCTGACAGCGTTTGGCCATATCTTCGATGAGCTTACGGCATTCGCTTTCGGGTATGTTTTCCCACATAACCTCGCAGCGTGTCCATAGATCATCGGCTGAACGTGCAGGCTGGTTCTTAAGCTGACGCTTGAGAGTTGACCACAGATTTTCAATTGGGTTTAGGTCAGGACTCAACGCAGGCCACGGTAGAACTTGCACATCCTGGTTTGCCAAATAACATTTAACTGTTCGCGATGTGTGCTTAGAGTCGTTATCATGCTGAAAGATGTAATGCTCTTCGTCTCCGAATTTTTGTCGGGCGTATGGCAACATCTTACGACTAAGTATTTTTCTATACCCTTCCGAGTTCAGTGTCCCGTTGATACGGAACAAAGGACCCGGGCCGTGCCAGGAGAAGCAACCCCACACCATTACGTGGCCGCCTCCGTGACTTCGGGTTTTTATCGTATTTTTCGGATGATACGCCTGATTAGGAAGGCGCCAGACGTATTTAATGCCGTCCGAACCATCCAGATTGATTCTGGACTCATCCGAAAAAATGATTTTACTCCACCAAAAGATGGATGCAGCTAAATGTTCTTCGGCAAACCGAATGCGCGCTTCTACGTGGTGCGGCAGCAGCTTACGAACCTTCCGCGGTCTCCGGGCACAGAACCCAGCGGCGTGTAAACGGCGAGACACCGTTTTCGCCGAAACTTGCAAACCAAGCTCCTGCTTGATTTGAGCGCAAGTTTTGAAAGGATCCGCCTTGATTATCTCAACAATCTGCGCGTCAACGTCGGCCGTTGTTTTTCGCGGACGACCTGTCGATTTACCCGTAGCCTCGCTACGAATGGCGTTGTCCACAAACGTCCGTGAACGGCCGAACGCCTTACAGATTGTCTTGATTGGCACGTTCTCACGATAAAGCCCCTGAATGTGTTTTCGCTCCTCTGGTGTGCAGTGCTTTCCGCGACCCATGATGATTTTGTGGAATTTTTCAACAGCAACCTTTCACCTTGACCACTGATGGAAGAATGAAGCTCAACACGATTTGGCTCTCCTTTTATACTGCCGCAAAACGCTGCCGGCACTCAAAACTCAGATAAGTAGCGCACCAAAAATGAGAGTATAAAAGGCATAATTCGACTATTGCAAATTCAGTACGCCTCGAACTGTTGGCGATGACACACCTAGTGCACGCAAAAAAAAAACACACAATTTTTTTTTCCTATTTTTATGTCCACCAGTGTACCGGGAGACAGTGTATGCATTTTTTATGAAGCGTAGGTGTCACCGCTGATAAGTCGCTACAATGATTTGCACTTTATATCTAAGGATGTGTTTTTTTTCAAATATCGGTGGCTTGTTTTGTATTGAAACTACTCTGTATGTTCTACTACAAAATTTAATTATTATAATATAACTAAATATTGTATACATAAATGTTATGGTTTTGAAGTGATCGTAAAAGTGAAGCTTCTTCCAACAGTATAACGTTGGGGAAAACCTAGAACATATTTATTATTGCCACAACCATGACCGTGATGGTGTATATGACCAGTGCTGATTGGCGTTGGGCTGATTGAAACGAAACCGTATTCGCATCGAATGGTGCCTTTCAATACATTGTAAAACATGATTACCATCGGTGTAATAAAATGTATCTTATGCAATCGTTTCTGCCACTTCAAATACGTCACGGCAAGTCGTTCTAGGATTCGCATCAACTAGCAGATCAGCTGAACATAGCTTGTATACGTATTCATATTCAAAATACGCTCGGCGAAGTAGCAGCGACTGATTGGCAGGACCTCTGGCTGAGATTCTGAAGGCACGGCAAGTAATGGCTGAACGTATGATGGGAGAACAAGCTGCAGAACAAGCTATGGAATGATCCATGGCAGTGTGATATATAGTGTGTGCTTTTTCCCACTCGCTTCGCTCGCCCAGCGTATTAGTAACTCCTGGTTTTATAGTTATTGGCTGGAAATTCGCGAACGTCGCGCGTTCAGGCTGATTCCCCTTTCGCGTTTGCACTAACAATGAGTGCAATAAAAGCTGGGTGCCGATCGAGAACGTTCCTATTTAACATTGCGTCGGCTGGGTAGTGAAAAACAAACACCCAGCGCGCGCGTGCGCCAGTAATCAATCAATCATCGTGATGATGCAACTTATAACGATGCTCAAGATGAAAGCTCATTGCTCATTGTTGTTTTTGATCTCAGGGAATCCATGCTGTAAAGTTACGGAAAAGTGATAATGACATGTTTATCCTGCCATTCGTCCATCTTCTTTGTTCCGAATCCTGATTGATACGTTCGTTGCTGGCCGGGCGCTCAGATTACTCCACACTGTTGTCGCAGGCTGTCACGGAGGCAGCACCAACGGCTCAACCTTTCCTTGTTGTTGATCTCCATCTAATCCTACCCGACCGGCTCAAACCGGTTCGTTGCTCTGTACCTACCATAATTTAGGAAGTGTGGCACTTGCTCCACGCCACCATTATTCGGCCCGCCCGGGCCGACCCTAAGCGTCGGAAGCGTGCCGCGCTGACAGGCGTACGAACGCAAAATTAGTTGTGCAAAGCAGACACGACAATACAATAGTTCAAAACAAAACAAAAAAAAAACGCTAAGATTACAATCCACCCAGCGGTAGTGGTGGTACCCCCGTTTGCGGCTCAACATTGTATGCGCTGAAGGGCGCTTACCGGTGCAAAACGGGCACAATAATGCTCACCCCGGACGGCAACGGCACATTCCTTGCGAACGGGCCATTGTTTATGCGGCGATTGAAAAGCAAAGCATCAAACATTCATGTAACCTTAGCTGATTGCAATACCTTTTCTTTGCACCGCCTCGACCCGACCGGTGCCGTGCAGTGACGGGGTGGGTTTTCGTTGGCTCCATTAATCCACCCAGCAGCTAATGGTCGAAATGTTAATCATGGGCACGTGCCGTGTCAGTTGTACTGTTTTTTTTTTTGTCGTCGGTTGTTGTTCTGGAGCTCGAAACGCTGGGTGTTGCTGTGGGAGCACGAACCGGGCGGGAAGGAGAGCAAAAAATTCGAGCAAAGGAAGAAAAAAACCTCGCGCGAATGTTACCGCGATCATAAATGCGATCAATGCGTGCCCGTTTCGGACGGCGGCCGGGGCGGGTGCTTGCGGGGTACGCACTCCGGCAGGGACAACGCGAACGTCGTTGAGGATAACAAGATTCCTTCTCGGATGGGGTTAGATTCCTGTGCGACCATGGGTGGAGGGGGGGGGGGGGACCACGCCGCCACTGCCGCCGCCCGGGCAAAGAAGGAAGTGGCAGACCCGATCGAAGTTTGATTGATCACGAGGATGTTGAACCTGCCCCCCTCGGGACATTTGCACCATCCAACTCGTGCACTTGTTTGTCAGTTTTCGTAAGTGGTTTCCACGCACAACCGAAGGCGGCTCCTTGATCCTGATCCTGCCTGATCGTATGCCATTGCGGAAGGGTCACATTTAGAGGGTTTCAAATTCCTGCCGTTGATGAAGATAATTTTTTGCGACACTTTGGTAAAAAAAAATGGCTGCTAACACTCCATACTGACCCTGGCCAAAGCTGTTTAAGGTATGGCACTGCTTTTGGCACGCCACGCGTGCCTGTGAATGCCGTTGCGTTGGCTTTAGTTCCTTTCACATCGATTTGCTTGGAATATGTTTTTACAGAATGGTATTTTTTTTTAATCTATTCTTTGGTAGTTTTGTTTGTTTGTCCTCTCGCTACCAGAAGATTATGAGAAACAATGACCTTGTAAATTCCTTCATGAGGTTTTTTGTTGTCTGTGTGTGTGTGTGTGCGTTTTTTTAGTTTTGCTTGCTTCCTTCAGCTCTATCTATTATTCTTGCTGGTGTTTCATTTTCTTTGCACGTTCGCCCGAGGCGATCGGCTGCTGCCAAACGGGCAAAACAATTAGGACCTAAGCTACGCATATTTTCCTTCCACTATGCGCGAAACGGTTAGAACCTGCCACTACCACTCCTGTTGGCAACGTGTGGCAGTTTTTTCTTCCTCTCCTTTAGGCTTGATTTAGCTGCAAAGATCAACGATTTCAGGGTCAACACCGGAAAGATTAGTGCAGTAGCGGCAGCGATGCGGTTTTCGGGCGCGCGATGTTTAAGGAAGTGATGAAAATGGTGCATGTGATGTTGTTCTTTTTTTTTTTTGGTTTTATTTCTCCCATTTAGATTTGAATGTAAGTGTCCGGTTTTTTTTTTGTTAATTTAGTTTTGTGCAACCATTAATTCCTCGGATATGGGATTAGAATGTCCCGACGATGAGATTGATGAAGGAGTTCGCTTATTTTTTGTTCCCCATTGCCCCATTGCCCATGGCCAACTGCACACCTAATCCGACCGGCCAGGCGCACTTTATATGGCCCTTCGATTTGCACCAGTTAGCGAACCGACGATCGCTCCGGGGACGGTAGTGTCATAAAATTATCGCATAAGAGATGTGCGCTGCAGCAGAGTGAAGCATTCAAGTGGGAGCCGACTGCTGCAAGAGACGGCGGTTCAACTCGCGCTAGAACAAAGACACACAATAATGGCGGTGGCGTGAAAAAAAAAAGAATCAAATGGAACAAGTGCTTCTACTAGAGTTTGATACAGCTATTTGAGGCACGGTTCGAATTGGCCCTGCCAACCTACACCGCATGCCACCCAGCCTGATGAGGGGAGGGTTGCAACGGTTCAGCAGTTTTATGACGCACCTTCCGCAGATCGCGCTGCCTGCTAGATGTTTATGCTTTTGCCAGGGCTGTTAAGATACATATAAAAGAGCGTTCGAGCGCGCGAGCGCGCGCGTGCCACTCACCGGCGTAGCTGTTGAATCGTGCGAATATAATTGCAAATGCATACCAAAACACTACAAGAAACCCCTTATGTTGACACTGAAGGTGTAGAATAGCGAATGGGAATGAATAGAAGCAAACAACAAAACCATCAAACAAAAGACTGATGAATGAATTGGACCCCTCTCGGTGGGGGTTTCGAATATCGCCAAAATGAAGGATGCTTTTGTGACAATTAAAATTACATACATTACGCTAAGCGGTGATTAACGCTCCATGGCGAGTGGTAAAGCCTCGTATACTCACGACGTTCCCTGCCCGTTTTGGGTTTCCTAGCCACACGCTTAGCATTTTACGAGCCACTACCCAATGACGCATCAAATCAATTAAATGGTCGCCACTACCCGGACCGCGTAGAACCCCCGATCGGACCAGCTCACCTGGGGCCTTTCACTAGCCTCTAGCCACGCGGTGCGCGCCTGTGTAATGTGTTTTGCCCCCGTTCTAGCGCAACCGTTCTTTAACGCCACTGGCCGGCAAATTGGTTTTTTGGTCGATCGAAACGGCAGTGGTAATTATTGAACCACGATCGTAACGATGCAAGTATCGATCGCTTTGCTGAAATGCAACTCGTTTTCGTTTGTTTTGGTTTCCCACCGTGCGGCAAGAACGCCGTCGCGATCATTCCCTGCTGCTATGTGGCAGTCGGTAGCTGGCAGATTTATCCACAAGACCCAACGAGGGCCTCTTGGTATGAAGAGGGGGGGGTGGGAGGGGGGGGGGATTTTGAATGCGGAAGGCACACATGCTGTGCTTTTGAACCCATTAATTCATTTGGCTGGGTTCGGTTTTGTTTTGCTCGGTTTGCATTTATTTATTTATTTGTTTCACAACAAAATAGAATTTAATTTTGAGAACTGCTGCTGCGAGAGCGCACTAATCACGTGTAAACAGGATGGATGAGCAATTCTGCTGGTAAGCTGGCAGCGGCTCCGGCTGATTGAATAATAGTGGTGCATAATTTAGCAATTGGTTTAGGTCTCCGGTTCCTGGGTGCATGGTTTTTGCTGATGATGGTAGAGCTCGGTTCACCTTGTTGATTGACATTATATGCTAATGATGTATCTTCCTTCGGTTTGAGCATGATTTTCCAATGTGCAGCAGCAGCGGGGTGTCCATGGGATACGGTGGAAGTAGTAGCATTTGCCGAATTTATTAACGATCTGTTTCCTGTGCTGGAGATGCGTCGAAAATGGGCATTATGCTCTTCCTGGGTCAGAGCCTTAATGGGGTGCGAGATCAGCTCACGGGATTGTTTGCAGTGTGCCATCTACAAAATGGGAAAAAGTGATTCTTCAGAAATGAGACTAACATCAACAATTGAGATCATCCCACATACGGGATCATCCAGTAAGAAAAAGGATGTTTTGCTAAATCCAGTAGAGTAAAGAACACAATATCATAAACTGTTGTGTTGTATTCATCAGAATGCCTTAAGATTGTCTAAGATTCAATAAGTGTATGAGTGTACCACTATCCGATAGGATTAATAGTTCCCGCAATAGGTTGAATATCAGTTTCTGAAATGAGATAGATTTCTAATTCCATGAGCAGCTCCTTCGTCAGGATAGATTCATTATTACTGCCATAAAGCAATGTTCCAGTACGGCTAGCAGAGGTAGAGGGTTGGATTCCGGATTAGGAAATAGGATAGCTTAAGTATCAAGATGACTGGACCTGGATCCTGCATCTGATCTGGTATAAAAATTTGGAATAGCTTCAGTATGTGTTGCATTGTTGGGATAGTATCGAGATCAGTGGACTGAGATGTAAGCTTGAGTTTCATATCCGCTATAGAATTTTGAGCAGTTCTATATCCCAAAACATAGTTCGGAATTCTCCCCTCATAGTATCACAAAACTGTTTATACACCACTCAAGACGTAATATGAACGATCATTTAGTATTCAAAGCCGTACAAATCATATCTTATTTTAAAATGATTGAATATGGCATAGGCAAAAATAGTTATTTACAAACACTATGTCTTCATGGTAAGTTTATGCTCAGACGCAACTTATCCCAACATCTCTGTGCATGATCAGATCCAACTTACCATTTTTCGCCCATATGTTGCAGCAAATATTTGTATCAAAATTTCGGCCCAGCTTTCTACTTTCTACTGACCAACAAAGAGAAGTGGCCAGGACTAGATTTGATACGCAGTTCAAAGAAAGGATGAAAGAAAGGTTTAAAGATTTACCATAAAACAAGCAAAAATTCGTATTCGATGGCATTCACTGAGCCAAGATCGCGGTATGATACGCTTTCAACCATTATCCTGAAACTCTCATCGAAGGAAACTACATATGTTGATAATTTGGGCGATTCCTAGTACTTTATTATACAATTACAGTGCGCATTTACAGCTACGTGGAAGGGAGGGGAAGTTGTGTTTAGTTTGCAAGTGTTCCTGTTCGGTTTCGCCAGCCGGCAGAGTTTATCGTATTCCAGCCAGTTCAATTGCAGTCAATCAATTAATGCCGATAAACTCCGCATGCTGGTTCGTCCTTTGATCCAGTCGTTTAGTCCTACCGGGCGGCTACTTAGTACGCAAACTGAAACGGCACCGGATAGCCACCGTTGTACGATCGTCCGAGCCGGGGCGAGAAGGGCAGATTCCGTCCCAGCCGCGGTGCAAACGGTGGCCGCTGATGGTTCTCACCGACCGAATCGCGCCGGCCTAGCCGAGGCGACGTGGTGTGGTAGAAAATGGGCTGTGGCTTTCCTGGAAAACACGCACAAACACACACACATTTAGGTTCTGGATTGGTCCGTGAAATGCTTTGCCACACTTACGGGGCTTTGCTGTGACCAGCAGCACCATGTAGGGAGCACCCTGGACCAGCTCGGTGGCCAGCTTCTGGGGCGGCTCGCCCGTATATCCCAGCGGTTCGGCATCAAACTCCTCGACCAGATCGTCGTGCAGGTCCGCTGCAATGGTGCGCTTGCCGAGCCGTGGTCCAAACCACATGGCAGCGGCCCTTTTGTTCAGTCCCTCGGCACCGTCGTCCCGTCGGAGGGTATCCGAGTCGGGCCCGGCACTGTCCGGCGACTCACCACGGCCCGTCGTTCGCAGGTCGGCGTACTTTTGGTCCTGGAAAGGTGGAAAGGAGTTTCCAAACGTGACTGACTACTGGCGCCGTTCAATCGGTCTCGGTTTCACTAGGAACGCGCTGGTGAATTACATTTGTGTCCAACTCGGCACTCAGTGCACTTTTGATGGCCAGGTAGAGACAGATGAGGTTGAAGAAGAAGTAGAACCTAGACATGTTTGCGCACTAGTTGAAATGTAGTACAGTCCGGTGCGAGTTTCCCTACGAGTTGTTCACTGTTCACTGCACTACCTTTAGCACACAACTGTTGCCCTTTTCGGAAGGACCATACGCTCTTATATAGTGGACAAAATAGTATCGTGTGCTATCGATTTTCTTCCGTGCAGGATGTCCCTTGAAGATGAATGAAAGCGATCGACGTCATGTAGGTGGGATAGCTAATCCTTTTCCTATGTCAGCATGTGGGAGGGCCGAAAAGTTGCACGGGTTTTGTACCCAACTTCTTTGCCTTTAAGGTTTCAAACCGGTACAGCAAATCGGTATGTGTCTGCAATGGATAGTTTAAAGCAACAGTGCTTAATATTTTATTCATAAGCGCTTAAGCGCTTGTCGTAAAACATGTGTATCATGTGCGATGGACGGCACAACAGGCCGAAGACAACCACTCTGAACCACGTGCTGAATTCCGAATTCTGAGATTAACATTTCTAGAACAATACTTAGCTCCCCGCCCGAGCAACGGTAACTGACCAACCGTTGCGTTCGGCGATTAATTGAAAAGTCCATTTAGCTGCTAGCGACACAAGCACACCTGGCGCTCATTGAAAAAAGCCACTCATATTAGTGCCAAGCGATTTAAAAAAAGGCTTCCGTACCCACCGTGCACCGATAGCTTGCGGGTAAGTATCTTTTACACTCGCCCAGTCCGTCAGCCGTCGGAATGACGGATGCATTAATATTAATTTAACACAACAGAGATCAGTCGCCGACGGTGGTGTGTGTTGCCCTTAGTTATTTGGAATCTCTGCACGGGAATTGTTTTTTTTTTAAATTTCTTTACCTTTGCCAGATGTGTGGCTTGAAAACAAAAGGATTACCACTGTACAGTCTAGGACAGTGTGTTGCGTGGTGTTGGAGGAGGTTGAGTGGGAGGTATGCAAATCACGCATCCCGATTCGTAAGCGATCCTCGCAGCGGGGGACCAGCACACACACACACACACACACTAACGGCGCAGAATTGCCGCGTGGAAGGATGCCGGATATGGCACACGTGTCGCTGTCAAGGATGTGCGTTAAAATAAAACATTTTAAGGACGTGTTCATTCCAAGTTTAGTTAGAAATAGGGAAAACAGCAAGAGTTGTTCGGTTAAAAAGAATTTCCGACGAGTTTTGCAGTCTTGGGTAACGTTCACTCAAAGTTGTTCGTTGGGAAAAAGTTCAAACGAATGTCCGGAAATACCTTTGGAAAGTGCTAGGGGTTGAGCTGCTTCACGTTTTTCTTTGTTGAGACGAGCTTAAGATTCAACTAAAATTGGTCTGTTACATCTAAATTAATTCTAATGCTTCGGTAGAAGTAGTAGATCGAAACCTAAGATAAAATTGCAAACCTTTCTTGCTTGAAGCATGTGGGTTAGTAGGGAGGTGCGCATCGCTATTGGCATCGTTGGATTGGCATATCCCATTGGCGCGCTAAGAAAGACAATAATATTAAATGTTTAATGTTACGTTATGCTATTCTTTTGCCATATATCAACTTCAGCGTGTGTAATGCCTTTCCTGCATCTTGTCTGCCTCTGTCCCATTAAAAGCATCGTGTCGTCCAACCGGCTGACCAAATGTTCTGCACGTGCCGTGAAGTCAATCGGTCAAAACACTCGGTCAAAGTAAACAAACAACATCGTAAAATGATCTTCCCAAACAATAAAAAAGGCTCCAAAGGGAACTGCTGACAAGCTGCGTCTCGGGAGTTGCCCATGCAGTGACCAACGTCCTGCCAATTCCGTTCCTGTAAGAATTTTGCATACCAAACAAGCCAGTTCGAAGAGAGCTTTGCATGATCATGGCAAGTTTTCACCACCCAAAACCATCAACGGGAGAAAAGAATTTCACAAGAATGTATAACGAGCAAAGCAGCTTGGGGGAGAACGAGTGATGTCACTCGTTCGATAGTAATGCGAAACCTTATGGTTGTTGCATAAACACGACCATCCGGATTCGTTCGTTTTAACTGTAAATTTATGGGAAGGATTTACGTCACAAGGCGGGAGATGTGCCCTGACTGATGGGAGTCAGAGGCCAATATGACAACCGGTTGGTATTTTTTCCGCTTGTTATGTAACAAAACAACCGTTATCGGACTAGGACAACTAATGGGCTTGACTATCCATTCACATTCACAGCTATACACCAATGGCAGGACATTTTGTGGTGCCATGTGGAGATTGAACGCCGTGACGGGGAAGTTGTTTGGTCAGCTGAACGCCGTGGCTATGAAAGCTAATGAATTGGATTTTGAAGATCTATTCTGTTCTGTTAGAATCGAAGGCCATTCTCTATCTACTTTACAGCTAATAAGATCATGTTTTCCTTATTTGATTCCAAACAGTGGCGTATAGACTTTAAATGTTGATGTCATTCGATGGGCTATCTTTCTGATCATCGATGAATTTTTTTTGTTTATATGGAAGATTTTGTTTGTATAATATTAATAATACTTTGTCTGTACCATTCTGACCAAAATGTTGAAAAAGCACCATGATAATTGTGATTGATAATTGTACGCCTATGATTAAATAAACAAAAGTGCCACGACAATTGCAAGACAAAAACTGCAAAAAACAGTCGAGTGTACAGTCTATGTAGTGAGCTACTCTGTATTTGATTTCCTGTAAAACTTCCATGGAACAGGTTAGCTAGCGTCCGCCGTTTTAATCTAACGGCGGGAGACATTAGTTAGGAGCGATTGTTTCATTTTTTTTTGTATTAAATCCTCAATTAACTACTAATAGTGATTCTTGGGGAATCATGCATTGAAACAAAAAAAGACACTACAAAGAAGAGAGGCGGCCTTAGAGAGATCGAACGAGGCAAAAAACGATTCACTAACCCCATGGTGGTGCTGCTGCTGATGCATCGATCAAGGTAGAACTCTTGCCAAGTAGCGAGGAAGTCATTTGCCGCCAACCCACTCGTCGCTGGCCGATCGAATGGCTTGCCTCTTTGTTCGATGTCCCGTGCCGTTCTGTGTGACTAATTTCCCTCCCCCTCTGCATTTTTTCTGTTGTTTGTTGCTTCACTGCCCGAACGCTCTCACAAGCCATCGTGTCGGCCACCACCAGCACCACCACCAGCACCGTCACCTTGCCAGTGTGTGTTGTCACGTGGCGCGAAATGGTTTCAACCCCCCTTTCAACCGTCAAAACAAACGCGACAAGGGTGGCTGCCTCTCTGTTGTGTATCGCCACGGACAACGGGGTACGCACGCCCCGTCGCCATGGAAACGCACCGCTAGCCCAAACAAACCGAGTTTTTCGGGGCTGGCATCAGTCTCCTTGCTCTGAGTGCTTTTCGGTCAATCAGTGTGGTTGCCAGTTATTTTTGGTTTTTTGGCTCTCGATAGAACGTCGCTACAAAAAAAAAGCCGTTCCAGAGATGACGGAAGATTTGAAGCTAACAGTGGTCGAGCTGAACAAGCTGCTCGAGACGGACTACAATCTGATAACGTTCGATTCGCTGTCGCCCGAATCGCTGCTGCAGGTGCTGGTGGACGTGTTCCACGCGTTCGGTGCGCTCGACAAGCTGGACGTGCGCGAGGCGGACCCGGAGGAGACGAACGCGCTGGTGATGGAGGCGCTGCGCAAGGTCCAGTACCGGCCGGCCGAGGACATCGACGATCCGGGCGCGTTCCGGCGCGGCATGGTGCGGGGCGAGAAGCGGCTCATCCATCCCATCCTCTGGTGGATGTTCGAGCACCGGGAGCGCGTGAAGAAGGCCGCCTACCTGGCAAGGTAAGTGCTGTAAGTGGAAGGTCTCTGGTCCGGGTGATTAAAGTGACGTTTCTGCTTCTGCTGCTGGAAGGTTTCTCATTCCACTCGATCTGCCCCCGGAGGCACTGGCGATGCCCGAGCTGGGCAGCCTGTGGGCACAGTACCAGGAGACGATGAACGGCTTCAAGGAGGCGCACCGGGCGTACGAGCAGTCGGTGCACGAGGGCACGCAGACGCGCGAGCTGCGGAACGACATTAGCGCGATCGAGACCGAGATCGAGAACGTGAAGAAGCGGATCGAGCGCACCCAGGGCCGGCTGGACAAGGTGCCCCAGCAGGAGCTGCTGCTCGAGGCGGCCAACGCGCTGCGCATCGAGAAGGAGCGCCAGAAGGAGCTGCTGCAGCAGATCGACGAGCAGCGGCAGGACCTAAGCCGGGCCAGCCTCGTGCACGACCGGCTGCAGAAGGAGCTGCACAACGCGAAGCTGTCCGTGCAGGGCGCCACGCCGCGCAACCTGATGGACGGGCTGATCGAGGAGACGCAGGTGCTGGAGTTTATGGTGCAGCAGAAGCTGCCGCAGGAGCTGCAGCAGCGCCAGTCCGAGGTGCAGACGCTGCAGGAAGTGATCGACGAGCCGAGCATTACGCGGGCCGACCTGCAGGAGCTGCAGCAGCGCATCGACGAGCTGACACGCGACATCCAGCGCATGGTGGAGGGCCGGATGGCGGACCACAGCACGCAGAGCGATACGCTCGGCCCCTTTCGGCAGCAGGCGGCCATGGTGGCCCGCAACAAGGAGGCCGCGGCCGAGCAGCTCGACCAAACGACCAAGGAGCTGCGCGAGGTCGAACGGCAGCTGCAGGACCGGCAGCGCCAGCTGCAGGACACGGTCGGCGAGGTCATCCTGCGGGGCGAGGAGCTGAAGCAGTTCGTCAGCACGCTGCGCGCCAAAAGCAACGTGTACAAGCAGCAGCGGGCCGAGCTGGCCGCGGTCAAGGCGGAGGTGAGCGATCTGACCCAAACGCTCGAGCACCTGAAATCGCAGGACCCCTCGCTGTCCGGTGCGCTGTCCCAGCTGGCGGCCGACGAGGACGGGGCGTTGCCGGGCGGCAAGGAGGACTCCGCGTCGCGGGCGGAATCGCCCACCGGTGGTGGGGCGCGTGGCATGACCGAGCTGGCCCGGCTTGTCGACGGCCTTCAGCGGGCGGTCGGGGCCGCCCGCGAGCGCGTCACGCCACTTTCCCAGCAACTGCGGCCGCTGCGGGAACGCGTCATCGAGCTGAAAGACGAAATGGACTCCAAAAAGCAGGTAAGGGAGGGGGGGGGGGGTACAGGGGGTTTTTGTGGTCGGCCAGTGCGTTTCACTTTGATGCGGTTGTCACCGACGACGACGACGATGCCACAATGTTTGGTTTGCCGCTTGTGAGCGGACGGAGAAATTTATGGATCCGTGACAAATGGTTGAGTTTTATGGTTTCAACACCTGTTTGTGTTTTGTTTTACGATACCTACCTCGGTAATACACCTATTCTGACCCTCAAGGCCGAGCGGAACACACCTTTGCCGGCGTGGCTGGCATCTTCTTCTTTGGCAGCAAATTGTATTGCAAATGATAATGATGGCTGGCAGGTTGGGGAGGGTATTGGACGTGCAGTGTGTGCAGGTTGGCTTGAATGGTGATGCATCCATCAGGATGCAGTCGTACAAGAGCACACTAGCGGAAGGCAATTTGAACGGTTGATTTGCTATTCTTTAAAGCTGCACAGACAAGGCTCGGGTCATTGACAACTTTTTGTCCAGGTTCAATGTTGATTATGTTGGTCGAAACAAAGGCTTTGTACATTTGCAACCATTCGCAAAAGTACCTGCTGCGTTCGTTGTTTTCCCGGTAGAGGAAATGGGCAAAATTGACTGAAAATCTGAACATTTGGTTGTGCCAGTTCCAGGAGGTGGCAGAACACAAAACCCGTCATCTGGAGCCATTTGAAGTCGTGCATTGTAGGGGATTCGTGAATTGACATAAGTGTACGTAAAGTTACAAATGTGGAAAACAAAAACTAGCTTCCGGAGAGATCCGACGGTTCGGGATGGTTCAGAATTGAATGTTTCCTACAAATCGGGCGATGCATATCGGTTCGGGCCGAATCTGGGGGCTAATTTCACTAAATAATGTCAGCCGATTTTGAATAATTCCGATAAAGCCGAGATGTTTCTACGAATCCAATGAATCAATCGTTTCGGGGTAGTTCCAAGCAGTTCCAGACGATGCTAAGGGGCTGCTGTTGGTTCTGGGGATGTTCACAGTAGTATAGGACAACTCTAACGATTCTGAATATGGCGACGAATTAGGACTGTGCTGTGGTCGTATACTCGCTCGTCACGGAGGGCTTGGAACACTGTTTGAGGAAGGTCAACCTTTTGTTGTCATAGACCGAACTGAAGCGAAAAACAGGATGCAGAGTGGACTGGTTGGAACCGTCTGTTGATCGTACAGTTGAAGATGGAAATCTGTATGAGGTTTCCCTTGCTGGAAGTGTTGCTGCAAAGAAGCTTCTCCTTGGGCAGAGGGACTCTCCATACTAGTGATGGCTACAGTTGGCAAAAATTCGAAGCCGACTCCAATATGACGATAATTTTGGAACCAGCTCCGGAAGGTAGGTCTCTCAGAATCGTCCAGAATCCCCCGGTGTCGTCCCGAGTCGTTCAAAGTCGTTCGAAGTCGTGCGGAGTTGTCCGGAGTTGTTCGAAGTCGTCCAGAGTCGGCCGGAGTCGTTGGAAGTTGGAGTCATCCGGAGTCGTTGGGAGTCGACGGAGTCGTCCGTAGTCGTCCGGAATCGGCTGAAGTCGGAGTCGTCGGGAGTTATCCGTAGTCAGCCTTCGAAACAAAGGCCTGTATACGAAGTGCAAGCACAAAGTGAATGAAGAAAAAACAACGAAATGAAATGCCTGATCACAAGCACACCGGACGGGTCCTGTTGACTCCGATCAACTCCGATTCCGGTCGACTCCGATCGACTCTAGACAACTCCGAATGACTCCGACTTCGGCCGATCCCGGCCGACTCCGTTCGACTCCGGGCGAATCCGAACGACTCCGAACGACTCTAGACAACTCCGAATGACTCCGACTTCGGCAGATCCCGGCCGACTCCGGTCGACTCCGGGCGTTTCCGGACGACTCCGAACGACTCCGAACGACTCTGGCCGACTCCGGACGACTCCGCCGAATCCGGGGGGAACTAGTGGTTCAGATTTTGACGGAGTTGCAATCGGACTAGCAATAGTCGGAGTGGGATCGAAGTCTTGGATGTGCTCCAAAGACATCACTACTCCGTACTCTTGAATTGAGAAGACGAGTAAATTTGTTGGAAGGGTATAGCCCTATCCTGATAGTTCAAACGAATCTGACTTGCCAAGATCGGTCGTGGTTTTATTTATGCTCATCGTGGGTTGTTGGTTTCTTACATTTGGTTCCGGTTATGTTAGTCCCGGATTCCTTTCTAGTGTTCTGCTTAGCAGAGGGCTACAAGGACTAATTTTCAATTAATCCAACGGTTCTAACAAATCCGACGTTTCACGCCGATTCTGAACAATTCCTTACGATTCTGGATACGATTCAAGCAATCTTCACTGTTTAGGTGTACCTAACTGTTGTGATCAATTACGGCCGATGCCGAACGATACCGATGATTCCTGAATGCTCTCACGAACGAATCTGAATTCCGAATGATTGAGGCCCACTAAATAAATAGAATAAATGATTATTCCGTTCGATTCCGAACGGTTGTGGACGTTTTCTGTGCGTCCATCACTACTTCCCGGGCGCAAATGCACCAAACTGATACGAGACAAGAAGAGTCTACGTGACCTTCCAGCATTGCCTCTTCGCACGCGCACAATGCAACCGATTCAGGGACCGACTTCCTGTTCTGAGAAGTTTTCCCAACCATTCATCCTAGTTTGTGTGTGTGTGTGTTTTGTATGCGCGTGTGGTGATGATTCCACGCAACTGTACGTTGGTAGTTTTGCTGCATCTGGGTGCTTCGGAGCGTTTTTTGTCATTTCACTTTCCCAAAATCCTTCCACAAAACCACTTGGGTCGGGATGGATTGTGAAGGGAAAAAACCAAATCTGATGGTTGAATTCTCCTACCAAACAGATGTGTGCGTCTGTGCGCGCGTGTGAGTGCATTTCTGTGCCTCACACAACACGGGCCATAGCTTGCCGGGTGTCCTTTTCATTTTCCAAGAGCTGCTCACGAGGTAGCAGGATTGGGATGGGATGCAGTTTGGCTAAAAGCATACAAGAGATGGAAAAGGAGAGAGAGAGAGAGAGAAATGGGAAACGATGCAGCATTGATGGATCAGGCAAACAGGTCAGCAGGTCCTTTTTCGGTGAGAAGGATCGATCGTTCCACTGTACCCAGCGAGCAGTTCATGTTTCACCGCGCCAGAGTGCAGAACCACAGCGCCCAGTGGTAGTCAGTGTAGTGCGTTGTGTCCCACTTTCCTTTCATGCTGGGACTTTAGAGCCGTAACTCCACTGTGACTTCAGTGTATGTGTGTGTGCTTAGTGTAAAGAAGTTAGTTTGAGAGTAGAAACCCAAAAAAGAAAAGAAACCGACACCAAACCCCCAGCAATGAAGCGCGGCGAGCTGCCCCGAAGGATCAACCGGTCGCTGAAAAAGATGGCCAAGCTGAACCTGCTCACGGTGCTGAACGAGAACGTGACCAAACCGATCACGCGCTTCTTCCGCAACGACATCGTCGAGCTGCAGCGGAACAAAACCAAGGCCGAGTATCACTACTGCTCGAACTATCGCGTCACGCGCGACGCTGCCCGCCGCAAGAAGGCGCCCAAACAGATGGTCAAGTGCATCGAGTTTTCCTGCCGCGAGTACAGCCCCAACAAGCCGACACTGCGCGACCAGCTGAAACAGTTCACGATGAAGCACAACCCATCGGAGGACATGGTAAAGGATCTGCTCTCGATCATGAAGGAGAACGGGCTGGAGCTGTCGAACAGTAACGTTAGCAGCAGCAGCAGCAGCAGCGGCAACAGCACCAGCGTCAGCAACGACTCCAGCCTATCGTCCTCCCTGTCCGGCAGCTTCTGTGGTAGTGGGGGACCTTCCCCAGCGCCCCCAGTGTACCACAACTTTGACGTGCTGCCGATGTCGGTGGGCCGCTACCTGAGCTTCGGCATCAAGCGCTCGATCACCAACTATCTGCAGCGCTTCGTCGACGACAGCAACCACTGGTACATGAAGACGCTCTTCATGGATCTCGCCTTTTACGTGGTCAAATCGGAGGCCAAGCTCGAGGGCGGCAGCGCGCCCCACTATCTGATCATCCTCGGCAAGCTGTCGATCCAGCTGGACGAACCGTTCGTGATCGGCGTGTACCAGGGCGCGTTTCCCACTCCCACCATCGCGAACGAGATCCTGCGCCCGCTGGTGGACGAGATGAAGGAGCTGGAGAACCGCAGGTTCGAGATCGAGTCCCGCCCGTACCTGCTCTCCATCCGGGCGGTCCTGTGCGACCCGATCGCGAACAGCTTGATCACGTGCACGGCCCTGCCGAACTCGCAGTACGGCTGCAGCAAGTGCAACCAGAAGGGCCAGCTCCAGTTCAGCGAGGGCATTACGAGCTTCCCGCCCACCACCAGCCTGGCCACGCTCCGCACGGACGACGACTTTGTGTACGGGCTGATCAATGGGCACCATGTGGGGGTGCCGGTGCTGGGCGAGCTGAACCTCGACCTGAAGTCACAGTTCATGATCGACTACAAGTACGTCGTGTGCGAGGGTGTGATGCAGCGGCTGATGCACCTGTGGACGACCGGCAGGCTGGACTATCGGCTAAACAAGCAGTCGCTCCGCCGGATATCGAGCAAGATGGTGGCGATGGCCAAGTACTGTCCGCGCGAGTTCCGCCAAAAGCCAAAGCCGCTGGAAGAGCTCGACCGGTGGGATGCGTACGATTGGCGCCAGTTTCTGCTCTACTACTCGCCGATCGTGCTGAAGAAGCACATGCCGCACAAGTACTACGTGCACTTCCTCTACCTGCATCTGGCGATGCGCATCCTCATCAGCGGCGAGCTGTTCGTGGAGTGCAACACGTTCGTGGCGGGCCAGCTGCTCAACACGTTCGTGGCGGACTATGGGGCGCTGTACGGGGCGCCGCTGATCGACTACAACGTGCACAATCTGCTGCACTTCGAGGAGGCGAACATGAAGGCGGGCCCGATGTGCCGCATGAACGGGTTCCACTTCGACCGGCAGATGGACGGCATCCTGCGGTGCGTCAGTACGCGCGGCTCGATCACGCTGGAGGAGATCGGGGCCCAGATCGAGGACACGACCGGCGCGATCGTGGAGAACCAGCTGAACGAGTACAAGCAACCGTTCCCGCGGCTCGAGGCGACCCCGTTCGGGACGGAGCTGCTGGTGAACCAGCACGTGACGCTGTCGACCCGCGAGCCGGACAACTGTGCGATCGCGAAGGATGGCGTGCTGCTGATCGAAGCGTTCGGCGTGCACGAGGGCGAGATCGTCATCACCGGGCGCCGGTTTGTGGAGCAGGCGGTACTGTACCAGGCGCCGGTCACTACGCAGAAGCTGCTGCTGGTGTCCGGCCTGTCGGACCTGTGCATGGTGAAGGCGACCGATCTGCTGTCGAAGGGCGTGAAGATCGACACGTTGCGGGGGATCGTTGTGCTGCCGCTGCTTTATCACTGAGCGGCGTCGTCGTGTGGAGCGTTGATAAATTTCAGCACGTCTGGATTGTGATATTAAAATGGGGGTTCGTCGTCTCAGTCGCCGCATCATCGCTGTTTAGCTTTAGTGAGGGTAAGGAGTGTGGAGTGTGTACATACATTGTGGGCGAAACTCAGTGATGGGAATGTTCCAAAGCGAGGGGTAAATAAAACACGAAACACGCGTGTGTGTGTGTGCCACATACGTCGTATCTAAAGTAATGCGAAAACCCACCGATTGTGTCAGCGTTTTCTTTAATTATGTTTGCCTGCGTAGCTGTTCTCTGTGCTACTGTGCTTGTCCTTAGAAATTGGTAATCTAAGGGTAGCTGGTTAAAACCCATCTGGCCAGATGCAACATCCCGTTTGGCATTGGGATGCGGCAGCTTTGCCCTACCTTTGCCTTCGCCTAACCTTCGCCTTTCTTGCGCTTCGGGTTATTTCGATCCAGGTACATATCGATCCCGGGCTGCCGGGCTACATCTTTTAAGAGAAAAGCCCCGAAAGAAAGATGATTTACAGGAGATGTGGTGATTGGTTTATTTTCTTGGACTGTATTTTATGCTCTGTTCGCTTTTTAGCATGTACAGCAGGAAAGGGGGAATAAAGAAGGAACGGTTTTGGCTAGATTGTAGGTACTAAATGCTTAAATTATCGATGCTTTTAGCAGAGAGGTACAGGTTTTGAGCAATCTGGGAGGTAAAATAGGAAAATGGATATTAAAGGCTAATTTGGGTATGAACTGGAGTTGCTCATACTTCAATATTGGATATCATATCCAATACTCCCAGTGGCTGAGGGCAAACCTAGAGAAGCTTGGGAGAGCACTTGATGGGTATGGCTAGTATATCCAATTATTGCTCCAACTTCTCGTTGCACGTTGTTATCAGATCAGTAAGATTCCAAACCTCCTGTGCGATCCTCATAACGGATTTGGCAGGAGAGAGAGAGAGAGAGAGAGAGAGAGCGAGAGATTGTGTAAATTGCATCCCACAGTGTGTGTCTCTGTCGTAGGTGCAAGCAAAACCTCCACTTCAAAGCTTCAAATACCGGTGCATTTCTGGCGGGATGTGATAAAAAAAAGGAGCAGAAGAAATAGAACACCGTTCGGCTGGTGCAGCTACCTGCAAAAGGGATCGATAGGCACTCCCTCCCGTGTCCTGCGTCTCTTCGGGTTCGGTTGTGCTTTCAAACGCAAACAATCGACCGGTTCAGATACAGAAATTGGAAGAAATGCATTTGAAATCTTATTTTTTGGCGATCTTTCCTTTTTTTGGTTCCTTCCAAAATACCATTGAGGGAACAATCTATGTGGCGTGTGGGATGCTGTCTGAACAAAGGGAACCACCAACACACATTTGCAGTGGTGCAAATCTTTCTGGCTCGCCAAAGACGCTACTCCTCGGACAAAAAAGGACATGGGAATCGGCTGGAGATCTACGCCAAATTCTATACCGCACAGCCAATCCATAATGATTGCGCACGATCGGAGCCGGTAGAGAACGGTGGAGAGAATAGGGGAACAACACCTTCCGAACCGTCAGGTCCGGTGCATGTTTGTGCAAGTTGCAACAGTCTGTGCATCGTTTTATAATTGTGTCCCTTCTTCATTCGTCGTCGGATATGTCAAATCCCGGGACACAATTCCTGGCATGCAGCTGCATGGTGTTTCACTGTTGACTGTAGGGCACGAACAATAGGTTCTTGCAATAGAACGGGATAACAAGAAGGTGCATAATTGTTTCGTTTTCTTTGCTGGAAAACGGTGTAAAAGAAAGCACAATTTGCAGTGAAAGCTTTTGGATGGCCTTGAGGCAAAATATGTACAAACGTAAAGTAGCGAGAACCCAAGAGTCTAGGAAATAAATCTTACTTATGTAGGATCTTTGCCGGGAAAAAAGGTCCATCCATGGTGCTGTGTTTGCTCTTGTACTCAAATTCAATGAAAAAGTCGTGTTTTTACTCAATACTTCAAGCTGGTTAATTTTGATTTGCTTATATTTATGGATTAGTTGGATGTATAAGCCATTAACCTGGACCCAGGATCACCCAGCACCATTAACCAACACTACCTGTCGAAGATTCTTTGCTGTAATTGGCTCGGAAAAATAGCGCATGAAAATATTATTTAACTTTGTTATGCTTTATTTAACTGTTAAATTGTTGAATGTTATCAAATATTAACTTTTTCAATGTGATTAAAAATCATACTTTAACATACGCATTGCATACCTTCCGGCGCTTAGCACGGCCCTACTGAACTAACCCATTTTTTAACCCCATTTTGCAGACATACGACGCACTGATCGCTACCCTCAACGCCGAATCGGCCACGATGCAGTCCAAGATCACGGAAACGGAGCGGGCCATCCACAAGCTCGAGCAGGAGTGGCAGGAGCTGCAGCTCGAGCACGAACGGTCCCAGCTGCTGCTCGAGAAGGCCAACGAGGAACTGTCCGCCGCTACGGCCGCCGGCAGCGGGGAGCGCGTCTCGCTCAAGGAAACGCTTTCCCAGCAGATACTCGAGCAGGAGGCGTCCCTCAAACGGTTGACCGAGGAGAAGGCGAGCCTGCAGGCGAGCAAAACGGACCGCGCCCAGCAGCTGCAGATGTGGACGGATTTGCGCAAGCTGTTCGAGGTGAAGATTCGCTGTCTGAATGAAAGCAAACAGCGCGGACCGGGTGGAACGCTCTCCGTGAGCCGGGGCGGTGCGGAAACGTTCACGTTGCAGTGAGCGCAAGTTAATGTATTGTGGGAGTGGGATTTATATATTTTTTATAATGTGGCTACTGGCTAAGAGATGGCGCTGGGGAAGGAAGTAAGCGGTAGAGCAAACGATTGGTTTGGATTTTTTGGAACTTCTTCATCACAAGAAGAATGCCTGAAAGAATGATTAAATCTTATGGACCGTTTAAAAGCTGACTGGAAACCTTCTCGATGAGCATTTCCAGCTCCACTTCTTCCTCTTGGCGGGTGGCAACGTTTCGCAGCTTCACTACACCACGAGCCAGCTCACCATCCCCAATGATGACGGCATACGGGATTCGGTACTGTTCGCAGTACTGCAGCTGATCCAGCAGCTTGGGAGATCTCTTGTAGGAGTGTTCCGCACCAATGTCTGCCGCCCACAGCCGGTTGAGTATCTCCAGCCGCTTCAGATGCAATCCTTTGTGGACAGATGCCACGTACACCTGCGTGTCGTTGGTGCGTGGTTCCTCCCTGGTCCTTGCCTCCATGATGCAGAACAACCGTTCCACCCCGATCGATACTCCGACGCACGGGACCAGCTGTTTCCGGTGTGGATTAAACGTGCCCACTAAATTGTCATACCGGCCACCGCCGGCAACGGAACCAACGAACGCTGCTTGGGTGCTTTCGTTGTCGTCGTCGGCCCCAACCAGTACGGCTTCGTATATAACGCCCGTATAGTAGTCGAGTCCACGGGCCAGGCTAAGATCGAACGAGAGCCTGTCCGCCACCTGGAACAGTGCGCAGTACTGGAACAACAGTCGCAACTCGTCCAACGCTTCCTTCGCCCTGGCGAGGCAGTTCAGCTTTTCATCGTCGGCTAATCGGTCAACCAGTTCGAGACCTCCGTGCAGTGTGACGTACAGTTCGATTTGCTCCACCGTCTCCACCTGCAAGCCCTTCTGCAGGATCAACTCCTCTCGCACTGCATCCCACGGCAACTTGTCCAGTTTGTCGATGGAGGAGCAAACCGTACGGAACATCTCCGCCGGCACTCCACACACCTCCAGCAGTGCGTCCAGCAACTTCCGATGATTTACCTTCACTACAAATGCCCTAATATCCAGCTGGTGCAATACCTCGCACACTACCTTCACACACTCCGCGTCCGGTAGCATCGAATCGTACGTACCGGCAATGTCAAAGTCACACTGGTAGAACTCCCGCAAGCGACCGCGTGCCGGTTGCGGATTGTCCCGACGGTACACTTTGGCGAGCTGGTACCGTTTCATCGAGGAGAGATTGTGCAGCGCGACGTACCGTGCGAACGGGACGGTTAGATCGTACCGCAGGGCCAACGGTTCACCGCCCTGCTCCTGCAGCTCGTAGATTAGCTTGGCCTCTTCCCCGTACCGTCCTGCCAGCAGCTCCTTCCGTTCGAAGACGGGCGTGTCGAGCGGTACGGCACCGTGCTTCCGGAACACCCGTACCACCTGGTCGAGCAAGCGTTGCCGCAGTGCCATCGCTCCGGGTCCGTAGTCTCGCGTACCTTTCGGTGTTTTCAGCGGTAGATTCCGATTGCCGGTGGACGGTGGTTCGTTTTGGAAGCGCCCGGTCATGTTTTCGGAGGTGTTGTTCACTTTAATTACACGCTTTTCAGCTTTCACTTGGTAAAAGGTTAAACGAAACAGGCCGCTGACGTTCTGATGCACACGAAATAAGTTAAACTTACTTCTAGCTGCTTGGAATTGCATCATCCCGTACGGCAGTGTCAAACTGGTCGTTTTGAAATCATCCCGCAGCCTGGTTGTATGCAATTCGCAATACAAGCATTCGAGCAGCCGTTTTGGAGCTCGAAAAATATCGAGCACAGTGGGAATGCCAGTGGGTCATAGTGTTTCAATTTTTTTATGCTGCAATTTTTGTAAAATAATGTTAGTTCCTAGAAGAGAAGTGCATTGGTGATTTTTTTTTGTTCATTTCAATTAGATTGTTAACGCCGTATCGACGAATATGATAAAATATTATTTTTATATCAACCATCCCACTGTGTGCTTCTCTTGCAAATCGTTTGCTCGTCGTGTGGCCACGGCTGCACACAGGCACGCAAACACAAACTGACAGCTGCGTTCGGAAACGTAAACAAAGCCGGTCCCCGAAATCGCTCCCCACAGCAGCCCGCAGTGTACAACGATCCGCGTTTAATGCCTCGAAATGAACGAAATCAACCACAAAACGGTGTTCGTGCTGGACCACACGCCCTACTTCGGCATATCGTGCGAAAGTCCGATCGACTGTGACTTCATCAAGAGCAAGGTGGCGGTCCCCCCGATCAGCAAGAGCCTGTGGACGTGCGCGGTGGAAGCGTCGGTCGAGTACTGCCGGATCGCGTACGACCTCTTTCCGGTGGGCAAGCTGATCCGGTTCGTCGTGAGCGATACGGCCGCCCACATCGTCAACACGTGGAACACGAACACGCAAAGCCTGACGCACATACTGAACGCGATGTCGATGGTGGGTGTGCCGCCGCGTCAAACGCAAGCGTCCGACTACTCGGTGATACACGGGCTTCGGGCCGCGATCGAGGCGCTGGCCGAGCCGACCGAGTTCCAGAAGGAGCAGCTGGCGGTGCACGCCAAGAGCGACTGCTTCAAGCTGATCAACCGGGGCCGGGTGATCTGCATCACGTCGGCGCGCGATGACGCGAGCATGAAGAGCCTGGAGGACATCTTCCGCACCGTGCTGGTGCAGCAGAACGCCATCTCGGCCGGGCACAAGGAGTACATCAACATCGACCAGTGCCATCTGGTGATTATCAACCTGTACCCGGCCAACATGGAGTCGATGGTGTCGAACCGGGCGCTGATCGAAATCTCGCCCATCCTCCTGTCGGAGATACACTCGAACAAGGCGAACACGATCTCGAACAAGCTGACGCATCTGATCCTTCCCCACTTTGATCTGGCGAGCACCACCGTCACCGGCATACCGATGAAGGAGGAGCAGAACGCCAGCTCCAGCGCCAACTACGACGTGGAGATCTTTCACGGCCGCACCGCCCACTCCGTCTTTCTCGGCACGGAGCTGGTGCTGCCGCACAGCCTGAAGGACGGGTCGGACTACGAGACGGTCACGCTCAAGTGGTGCACGCCGCGCAGCTGCGGCTCGTCCGAGATGCAGCCCTGTCTGGCCCAGTGCCGCGTCACGCCGGTCGATGTGACGTCGCGGCCGAGCTCCTGCCTGATCAACTTCCTGCTGAGCGGCCGATCGGTGCTGCTGGAGATGCCGAAAAAGTCGGGCGGCAAGATTACCAGCCATCTGCTGTCCGCCCACGGTGGGGAGATCTTCATCCACTCGCTCAACACGGCCCGCAGCTGCCTGGAGGATCCGCCCGCGATATCGGAGGGAGGCGGGGGCCGCGTCACCGACTATCGGATCAAGGATTTCGGCGCGCTGATGCAGCAGCACCGGCTGGTGCCGCTGAAACCGCTGCCCGAGCGGCAACCGGACGAGCATCTGCAGAAGATGCGCGGCAAGCTGGCGCGCAACTCGCGCTACTGGCCGCTGACGCTGGGCCGCACCGTGCTGTACAATGTGCGCCACTTTGTCGAACCGTTGCTGCAGCTCACCCAGAAGCCGGAGCTGAGCGAGGAGGAGAAAATGCTGTGCCTCAAATCGATCTACAACCTGTCGCAGCTGGAGGAGCGGCAGGAGGTGCTCGCCCTGCCGAACATGGGCCACCGGTTGAAGGGCAACAAGAAGGAGGAACAGTACCGGCTGCTCTGGTCCGAGCTGGAAACGATTGTGAACTGTAACGGCGCGTCACCGGCGCACAAAGCGATCGTGGGCTGCATACGCGAATGCCGCCGGATGTACCCGAGCGCGGACGGTGCCGATCCGTACGACAAGACGCACGGCGGGACGGCGGAGGGTGGAGTGGCGGCGGCAGCGGCAGCGGCGGCCGATGCGCACCGGGCGAGCGTTATTCGCGCGACAACGGATTCGCCAATGTCACCGCCCCATTCGATGGGTGGCACGACGGGTACGGCTGGTGCGAGTGGTGGCGCAACGGCTGGAGGGGGTAGTAGCGGTGGGACCGGTGGGGGCACTGGTGCAGAAGCTACGTCCTCCTCTTCCGGCACCAGCGTGACACTGGCGGTGGGGAGTGGCGGTGTGTCGGTCGGTTTGCTTGGCGCCCGGGGGACGATGGGCAGCGGGAAGAAGGGCTTCGGTTCCGGTGGCCGCTCGCTGCTCGATGTGCTAGCCTCGACCGAGCGGGCCATCAGCCAGAAGCGGATCGATTTCAGCGGCCGGCTGTGCACACCTTCCGGACAGGTGGCGAAGCTTTACTCCCATGTCGGTGCGAAGGATGCGGACGGCGGCGGTGCTGCACAGGGAAGGCCGGCGGATGTCAAATAAGGCAGGAGGGAGGGGAGAGACCCAAAACACGTCAGCTCAGAGAGTAGCATTAAATTGCAAGGAAGGGTGGGCAAAATTGTACAATAAATAGGAAATAAAGTCTCTTTTTAGTTTAATCTATAATCTGAACCATATTTAACTCACCAGTAGTCGTAGCAGGATCCATAGGAGTTTACTAATAATTTCAGTATAAGTTCGTGATCAGTTCCAGGACCGACATATAAGTATAAGTGCAGTATACAGTGATTTCCAGGGGATCTCATAGTTGTGGGACACTTCCTAGACTCGTTACCATGGGAAGAGAAGTTCATATTGGACAGGATCTTTGGAAATTCCTATTGGATTTGTCCTACAAGGGTGCTGTAGAGTCCAATTCCCATTACATTAAGTTCATTTCGCGTGAGAACGAGTCAATAAAGTGTCCCATAGGTATGAAAACTCCCTGAAAACCCTGTAAGTTCCATGACCGGTATGGGTTGGTATTCGGGTCGTGAACGTTTCCAGGACCAGTATGGATTCAGTATCAGTTCCAGTACTGATATGGGTTTTGTGATCAGTTCCAGGACCGACAAGGGTTCAGTATCATTTCCAGGGCCGGTATATGGGTTCGTGATCGGTTTCTGTACTGGTATGGGTTCAGTATCAGTTCTAGCATCGATACAGATTTAGTATCTCTTGCATGATCGGTATGGGTTCGTGATCGTTTTCAGGATTGGTACGGATTCAGTATCAGTTCCAAGACTGGTATGGGTTCGTCATCGGTTCCACTACCGATAGGGGCTCATGATCAGTTCCAGAGACGGTATAGGTAAAGTATGAGTTCCAGGGCCGATATGGGTTCGTGATCAGATCCAGAACCATTATGAATACAGTATCATTTTCAAACCCAGAATTGCTTTTTCATCAGTTCCAAGACGGGTATTATGTTTTGAATCAGCTCCAGGACCGTTATGGATACAGTACAAGTTGTAGGGCCGAAATGGGTTCGTCATTGATTCCAAGACCGGTCTCGATGCAGTATCAGTACCAAGACCAAAAGGGTTGGTGTTCTATTTCCAAGAAAGGTGTGGGATCAGTAACCGTACCAGGATCGGTATGGGTTCGTGATCGTTTCCTGGACTGATATAGGTTCAGTATCACTTCCATGATTGATATGGGTTCGTCATCGGTTCCAGGACCGAAACAGGTTCATGGTCAGCTCCGGAGGCGGTATATAGGTTCAGTATCAGTTCCATGACCGGTATGGGTTCGTGATCAGTCTCAGGTCCAGTATCAGTTACAGGATCGCTATGGATACAGCATCAGTTCCGCAACTGGAATGGATTCGTCGTCAGCTCCAGCACCGGCATGGCCACAGTACAAGTGCAGTACAACTAAATTGTGATATTTACAAAAAAAACCCCGAAACAAGCTGCTTTTTGAAGCATAAAAAATAGTACTTTTTTATTTTTCAGTTTTTCTTACCTTTTTCTTTGATCAGTAAAAAATAGTTAAAAAATTAAACTACCTTGATAGGAATACAAAAATTTGCTCTACCGTTGTGTGTGTGTTTTTCTTCTTCTTCTTCTTCTTCTTCTTCCCTCCTCCTCTGCTGCTGTTCTTCTGTCTTTGCGCCCTTTCACCACTGTCTCTTACTAGCACAGGAGGGAGGATGGGATGATGGCATCTCTTCCTTTCTCTCCCTACCATCTCGCTGCAGCGATGTAATCTTCCCTTCTCAACCACCTCGCGTTCAACAACACTGGACACGGCACAACAACCCATTCCATTAACATGATTTGCTTTCGTGTTTGCTGGTTTTGAGAGCGTTTTGCACACATTTTATGCTTCGTGCACTTACATACCCACGACGTTTGGGGCTGCCTTTTATCTGCACTGCATATAACCTGCGTTTTGCGATGTTTGTCTCTTGTTTTGTCTCTCTCTCTCTCTCTCTTTCTTTTTTTATCTTTCTTGCTCTGTGTGCGGGTTGTTTTTTATTTCTTCAATTTCCTTTGCTGTTTACGCATCACGGCTTGCTTGGGAAAATGAGTGGAAACCAAAGCTTGCAACCAGCGCACACATGGCATGGCATACACACATACTGTTGCACGGTTTCGATTTGCAAACCCTGCGTCGTGAATGCGCCCTCTCTATCTCTCTCTCTCTCTCTCTTAGCTTCTCTCCACTGGTGGTATCGGTTTACATTCTTCTTTGTCACTTTGTCACTTCTCCTCACAAGCAGTTCTTTTTATTTTTTTGCTGCATTTTTCTCACTTGCATGCTATAGTAGTTTCTTATTTTTCAGCAGCTTTTATGCTGTAGTTGTTACCGCCCTTCCATTTTGCATGCCCCCGATGTTATTTGCTTAGTTGTTGTTGTTGTTGTTTTTTTGTTTTCATTTCTTTGCCATCGTTTCATTTTCATTTGTTTCTCTCTCTCTCTCTGTGTCTCTCTTTCTCTAAGTGTTATTCGTTTCATCATCGCAAGTTTGTTTTTTGTTACAATTATTTATGTGTATTTTTTTGTTTGTTTCATTCTTATTATTCCATTTTTTATATTTTATAATTTATTTTCACTAGAACCTACACTCTAAACTGTAAAAAAAGGGTCATCAAACTATGGGCGTCTACATTTTGGTCTATATAGACGGATGTAATAAAAAACAGCTAGAACAGTAATAAACCTCTAAATATTTTTGTTTTTTGTTTTCTCCTTCTTCTTCTTCTTCTGCTTAGCTTTTCCTTCTTACACATGTATAATGTGTCTATGTGTTTGTGTGTGTTCGTTTGTTCTGTTTGCTTAAGAGTGTGTTGTTTTGTGTAAGTTTTTAACGGTTTGCGGCGCCCGATTGTTCCTAACCGTTCCTTATTTTATGTGTCTCCATTCTCGTGTGTGTTATTATTACTTTGCTTTTCATCATTATGATTATTATTCATTAATCTGTTTTAATTAGTTACTATTTATTGGCTAATAATTTTGCTTTGCGTTTTGTTTTTTTTTTTTATAGTCCCAATGTTTGTGTGTGTTTGTTTGTTGCTTGTGTACTATTGTATGTCCGTGTGTGTGATTCTCTGTCTGGGGGAGTTTTGTTTTGTTGTTGTTCCTGCAACTATTCCGACCAAACAAAACTATACCTTTGCCTCATTTCTCACCATCCGTGCTTCCTTATGGTGCCCCTTGTGTTTTTTTTTAAATTTCGCTTGCCACCCTTAAAGGGCCAGCCCGAGATACCATGCGTTGGACGTACAATGGACGTAAAAAAACGGGCATTATCTAACCTCCCATTCCACGTTTGACGCACAGGAGCGGCAGTATTGAACTGCAACACGAACCCGTTGTACGCACATTGCGCTAGTTAAGCATTATGCACAATGCATGTAACAAAACTAAAATAAACACATACACACTTATTAACCGCTTGTTGTAAGTTGTAATACTTAAACGGTTCTTCATCCGAACGGAGAACAGAAAAGTAACAAAAGGATAACACAACAACAATAACAACAACAGGTTTTAAAAATCACGATAACAATTTAGGTAAAAATAAACAGCTTTATGTTAAAGAAAAACTTCAGTATTACTAATAGGATAACGATAGTGAGGGAAAACTTTAACTACACATTAAAAAAAAAAAACAAACAAAAGAAAACTTCAATATGTCTTTTCCTCTATTATTAGTGCTATTAAACCCGAAGAAGAACAGTAGGCGAACCACTTCGTTTTCAAACAAACGAGATCAGAAAAGGCAACAGAAATGTTAAATCCAATAAGAAAAATTACATTTCCTATAAGGTTAAGCCGTGTGTCCGGTACGTCCGTGTGTGTTATGTTTTGCTTCGCTATTTCCATCTTTCCCCTGGTTCTTTTATCGTCTCTAATTGCATTGCGTTCACTTAAATGGGTTAATTACACCTTTGCAAACAGTTGATGCAACGCGCACGTGGTAAATAGCCGATTTTAGAAAAAAAAACGTCTCCAAAGTAAGCAATACAAATTTTATTTCCACTCGCAGCATAAAACGACTGTTGTTGGGCTGGAGCATGCTTTGTGTTGGGTTGGTTTTTGTTTTGTCCGCTCTTTTACTTCGCTCTTTAACCTTTTAATTTTGTTTTTGTTTCGTTTGCCTTAGTCTTTTTAAAGTTTATATACTTTGTGTTCCGATTTGGTACGGGTTATCGCCGTATTGTATTATCTTCCACCGATTAGTTTCCTTCTTCTTCTTCTTATCAATATCATTATTTATGGTGCACTTTCACAGGGATTTCGGCAGGTTGGCGAAGGGGTGCGTTTTCCGGTATTGCTCCATTGCTCGTTTCCCCGCTGTGTGTGTGTGTGTGTTTTTTGTTGTTTCGTCGTTTTTAGTTTCGTTTGCGTGTCCGTTCTTCGCTTCTGTTTCGCGTGTTGTGTTTCGTTTGCTGTATGTTGGTTTTGTTTTTCATCATTTTTCTTCCACTTTTGCTTCGTCTTCTTGATTTATCTTTTAAATCTCACTTTGATCCACCAGGTTTAAGGTTTTTGTATTTTTTGAATGATTTAGTTTTTGTTAAAAAACGTCAGCTACAAGTATAAAAAACATCATTTCATCTTGATCTAAAGTTTTACACAATAATGCTGGTTAACGCGCATCTCATATAGTTTGTTTATTTTTTTTAACCTGCCATCCCCTCCCTCCCACCTGTTCCCCTTTTGCTCACACAGTGTGTCCGGGCGATCTTGGGAAAGGCAGCGAACGGAAAGTGTACGAGGACATAATACGGGCGAGGATGTCTGTTTCGCTTCGTTATCCACTGTCGACTGCATATCCCAAAATCAGACAGAGATATTCGTGTGTGTACCACCGCATGAGCCATATTGTGTAATTTCGCCGTTTAAGAGCCATATCGTTATTTTTGTGTGTAAGTTCGAATTTACTTTTCTTTAGCTTGCTCTCCACTTTCATTATTATTAACTTATTTTTCATTACTTTTTTGTTTATGTTCGTGTTATTATTTTGCACCTTTCTGTTCGTTTTTTTTTTTGTTGCTCAATTTTCAACTGTTTGGATAGCATTCAATCGTACTGCTTCTTTCTGTTTTGCTTTATCTAGAATTATACTTTGTTTGTTTGTTAGTTTTTTGTTTGTTTAGTTTTTCTTTGTTCTAATCTCTTTTTTTTGTATTTGTTTTCACTTTCTCTCCCCATGTCTTTGAAATAGTTACGGGCCCAATTGTTTTGTTATCGAAATGGTGAAAGAGTCTATGTGTGCACGACGATGACGACGACGATGATGATGTAGATGATGTTGATAATGATGCAGCAAAATGGTTGCTTTCTGTTTGTTTGTTTTTCTTTTTGTTTCACGGCGGTTCTTATATGCTGTCTATAGCTGCTTGTTTTCTTTCTCTTCCTTTTCTTCATTAGTTCTCTATATGTATATATATTATTTCGTGGAAAAATTGCTCTAAAATTAGAATCCAAAATCTACTCAAAAGATTTATACGTCTTATTATATTCATCCGGATCTCTCAACGCCAAACACATGCATTAACGCGGTTTGGGGAATTTAATTGCATTCCGCGCACGTCACCAGCTCCTGCCCCACCGCAGAACGCACTGTCAATGCATTTATGAACCAGTAGTATTAGTTGTTTATGCAACTTGTATTAATTAGAAATTGCGTTTTTGGTTGTTTGTTTATTTCGCTATACCTTTCACGCGTATGTGGTGTTCGCACCTCGAATGCCGTCTCTTTACGCTGTATGCTTACGCTCACCATGGACTATGTAATGGAGCGTGTGTGTAAGGGGGGACGGGCAGGGAGTTGAGTTTCTTGTTTCTGATTTTGTTTATCAATGCATTTGACTATATTTTGGAGTGTGTTGTAGTATTATTGCATTGGACACATTGGACAGTAGTGTATCGTAGATTGAACAAACCGTTTTACTGATCTATTCCACACTGGTTGTTTTCCCGAATTGTTATTTTTTGCTGTTTGTACGCTCACGTGTTTATCTTTGTAAAATTTTATCCACTTTTTTACCAATCATTTTTTTGTTGTTGTTGCTGTTGTATAACTTGTTACACGTTTAACACACACAGAGAGATGGCGCGAATGAGAAAGGTTTTTTTTTTATTATCGGTTTGTTTGATTGGAAAGGAGTGAGGTGCGCAGTAAGAAAACGAGATTAACGAGCCATACAACAACATCAAGGGTTTGTCCATAGATAAAGGGCTAGCTGGGGGAGGGTTTTGGGTGTTTGGGGAAACGATGCACACGCTTTTTTTTTAATTTCCATCACATGTTAACCTCACGCGTGGTTAGTATGTAGGGTATGTTATGTTTTGCTGCAACATTGTTTTCTATTAAACGGTAGAATGGTTGGTAGAGTTGTTAGTGTTGTGTTGGGTGTGCTTGTGTGTAGGGAGAGGTGGGGGGAGGGGGGGCTGAACAGTGGAACTTTAAATGGTATTATATTATCGTTATGTTATAAGCTGGCATAGTTTCACTTTCTCTTTCGCTTTCTGTTCTGCTTTTCCATTGCTTACATTACACACAAACCGGGTTTATATGGTTCTATTTTATCTTCGTTTTTCTTATATCCTGTGATAGGGGGTTTTATGATAGCTGCCAATGCAAGATATGAGTATGTAGGAGGGGGGAGAGGGGGTGCGTTTGGTATCGCTTTTACTGTCTTTGTCATAGTACGATCGTACT